>NC_091128.1:74989321-75596821 GCF_040183065.1 Periplaneta americana | reverse complement strand
GTTTGAGCTTTTAATGGGGCTGCCTTATTAAAAATATATCATATCCTTCAATTGAATCCTTATAACCTGTATATCACTAGCTAACGAGAGCGATATCTCTATGATGTCTGAACGGTTAGGATTGAAATAATGCGCAGGCGCAGAATATTAGTCTGTTCTCTTTAATCTTCACCCCTTTCTCATTTTCATCGTCCATATGGACAGATTTTCATGCAGGTATGCGATATAAATTTGATAACGGGGAAGAAGATGACAGCATCTTCATAATAATTTGGCTATTTTAACATGTGTCCAGACTTACTATCTTTCCACTATTCTTAAGGAGAAACTCAACTTAAAAATTGGAGAAAAAGTGTCATGGAAATGAAAAATTAAATTTATACACTAATTTACGTGACAGAACTAAATGAATACGCAGAATTCTTCTCCTATTCATTGAGAAATCACAGTCAAATGCACAAAGCCAAAAAATAAAAAATGATAATTAAAAGTGATATTTCAATCAATCATTAATTGAAGTATCACTTTTAATTATCATTTTTTATTTTTTGGCTTTGTGCATTTGACTGTGACTTCTCAATGAATAGGGGAAGAATTCTGCGTATTCATTTAGTTCTGTCACGTAAATTAGTGTAGAAATTTAATTTTTCATTTCTAGGACACTTTTTCTCAATTTTTAAGTTGAGTGTCCCCTTAACTACTTAAAGGTTTCATAACAAGGGTCCATTCGCTTGTATCTGATACAGTCGCCTAATCTGTTACCTTCTATTTTTTCCACTCATTATGCTTTCTTTGGTTCCGTTTTAACTAGCAATCTTAATGTACAGGCGACCGTTCTGTATTTGCGAAGTGACATATATAACTAATAAGAAATTATTATTATTATTATTATTATTATTATTAGTATTATTATTATTAATATTATTATTATTATTATTATTATTGTACGTAATGGAAATATAAAAATTGGAAATTTATCCTTCGAAGAGGTAGAAAAATTCAAATATCTTGGAACCACAGTAACAAAATGTAAATGACACTCGGGAGAAAATTAAACGCAGAATAAATATAGGAAATGCATGTTATTATTCGGTTGAGAAACTTTTGTCATCTAGTCTGCTGTCCAAAAATCTTAAAGTTAGAATTTATGAAACAGTTATATTACCGGTTGTTCTATATTGTTGTGGAACTTGGACTCTCACTTTTAGAGAGGAATAGAGATCAAGAGTGTGTGAGAATAAGGTTCTTAGGAAAATATTTGGAGCTAAGAGGGATGAAGTTACAGGAGAATGGGGAAATTTACACAACGCAGAACTGCACGCATTATATTCTTCACCTGACATAATTAGGAACATTAAATCCAGACGTTTGAGATGGCAGGGCATGTAGCACGTATGGGCGAATCCATAAATACATATAGAGTGTTAGTTGGGAAACCGGAGGGAAAAAGACCTTTGAGAAGGCCGAGTCGTAGATGGGAGGATAATATTAGAATGGGATTTGAGGGAGCTGGGATATGATGATAGAGACTGGATTAATCTTGCACAGGATAGGACCGATGGCGGGCTCATGTGAGGGCGGCAGTGAACCTGCGGGTTCCTTAGAAGTCATTTGTATATGTATTATTATTATTATTATTATTATTATTATTATTATTATTATTATTATTATTATTATTATTATTAACCGAGCACTTGATAATTTACCTTCAAAAACTGTGTTATTCTTCAGGAAAAACTTCCATTAGTGATGAGTGATGAAAAGAGACAAGCGAGTGTTTTCAACTTCATATCGCACTGTGTTCCGATATTTTAATAGAGGGAAGGCATAAGACATTCAACTGTCTGGCCGCAGACATAGTGTCTGGGAATATTTATACTCAAATAGGAAAAGTGTCGTCAGATGATGTTTGAAAGAGTTGCCAGTACATAAAACTTAAATGACGCACGAGATAGCGAAGTAGCTCAGAACAAGTTCATAGCAGTTTCTGTCAAAGTTTTAATACTATGTGCTTAACTTCTGTATGGGAGTGAAAAGTTGGTGTATTGCTCGGGAAATGATTACGGTTATGCGGTAGCAGATTACGCGGTATCTGGATTTTCTCAAAATGGCCTCCATTCCCATTGTACCCGCCTTCTGTGTCAACCACCCGGACTTACATCGGTTATGTGTTCCCTAAGAGAAAAACAAGCTGTAAATAATAGGTATAAAGAAGGCTGTGGACGGAGATGGCGCGCACTCATTACAGTGGAGATTTTGCCCAGTCAAGAAGGCTGTGGAATACATTAACCGCCATAAAACCAAATTGATATTCTTTCCGTTGACTTTTGAACATCAAGTCGCTTCTTTCTATACCATTTAGATATAAAAATCAAAACGAAAGGGGAGAGGAAGAAAAAGAACCACAAGTAAGCAAACAAAAAGGAAGACGAACAACAAAATTGTTTGAGAAAAAGTTTCGCTTCTGGTAAAGATTCAAAACAAGTTCCTCTCGCTAGATGGCGCGTGAGGCGTTTCTCTTGTTCTTGAATATAGAAGACAAGTGAAGGCTTTGTGGCGCCTTGTGCCATCACGCAAAGCGTTCAGATATAGTATGTTCCAGAACACTTCAACCTTACGCTTCGTCGTTGGAAATATTAGAAAGCACTTTAATGATATTTTAAAAAGTGAACGAATTTATCTAGGCCTCTAAGCCTGGTGGTAGTAGCAAGTATAGCCTGTCGATTTTATGGTATGTATTTTGTTACATTTCTTAAAACGGGAAGAAAAAATTATGAACAAAACAAAATAAGCTTTTTAATTGAGGAATATTACTTCCGTCATAGAAGATAAACTCTTGTTACATTTTAAAATTAATTTCTTGCTGTAATATAAATATTATTTACATTATTAAGAATTACCATTTCGCCGCTGAAGATTACAGGATAGCGTGTGTTTTTCTCAACTTAGTGTCTCAGGGTTCGATTCCTGATACGAATAATGGAAATTTATTTTCATCCCACGAAACTGAGTGTTTAATGCCTTCTCTTCTGTTGCCCTATGTTGAACAAATGGTGGTTTAGAAAGACCATACAGTTAGTTCGAATTCCACGCATCGAGTTAATAAGCAGCGCCAACTCTGTAAAATTCATAGAAAATGTAATATGCCAAAGGTCATATTTTAATTTTCTATAACACCTTGCTATTCATAAGAAGTAAATTTCCATTATTTATTTATTTCCTTTAAAAGTGAATTGCTTCATCGGGAAACACAATCTAATAATTCCATTGTGTATATTTGAGTACAGTTCCACACCGTAGCGTTGTTGATTAGGAAGCCATGGACTACCATTACGAAATGAGCATTGGTTCGAGCCCTTATGTGGAAGGAATTTTATCACGGAATTTCGGATGTATGAAACCGGTGTCCACCCAGCATCGTGGTAAATTTGA
This sequence comes from Periplaneta americana, assembly GCF_040183065.1. Lineage (NCBI taxonomy): Eukaryota > Metazoa > Arthropoda > Insecta > Blattodea > Blattidae > Periplaneta > Periplaneta americana. The sequence continues at coordinate 75,593,389 of NC_091128.1, read as the reverse complement.
GAAGTTGGAGCAGGTAGCTTAATTCGATTCCACGACCCAGCTATAACGGCTGGGGGGATCATCGTGCTAAACACACGTTATCTCCGTACTGGTTGGTTAATCGATTTCCTGTGCTGAGGCATGTGGACGTGAGCCAGCAGTCGATTGGTAGGTCTTAACTTAAGTAAACGTAGTATTACAATAATTCATACCAGTTATAGATCAGGTAATGACGGTCATACTTGGTGAAATCGTGTTTTTGGTGCGACCAGTAATTTATTGTGAATTTAAGAGTTTTTCGAGAAAATTAAATGCAACATGTAGCATCGCTTAAGAATCTAAATAGCAACACAAGTCATTCCTTATCTAGTAGAACCTACCTGCGAGTGAGAGGAAGAAGAAAGTAGACTGGGAAATTTCTCTCCATCGCTACGCTTCCACTTGTAGCTAGCCAACTCACTATCCCCATCATAGTAAGTACGACGCACGCATGCATTGTGTTTCACGAGAAAACGAAGAGTCTATAGGTACTCCTATAATTTTTATATATATATATATATATATATATATATATATATATATATATATATATATATATATAAGAGTATGTATGTATGTATGTGCTTTGACCAAATATCGGCCTCGGTAGCGTAGTCGGTATAGCGCTGGCCTTCTTTGCTCCAGGTTGCGGTTTCGATCCCGGCCCAGGTCGATGGCATTTAAGTGTGTTTAAATGAGACAAGCTCATGTCAGTAGATTTACTGGCACGTAAAAGAACTCCTGCGGGACAAAATTCCGGCATCCAGACGACGCTGATATAACGTCTGCAGTTGCGAGCGTCGTTAAATAAACCATAATTGTTTAATTTTCGACCGACATGTGCCAAAGTTTGCACATGTAACCTTCGTAACCAGGAAAAGATCAAATACTACATTAAAATTGGACGGATGGACGTTAAATTGTGTGTGTGTGTATTTTTAACACTACAATCGGGTATACACCCGGTGGCAGTGATATGTAATATACAATAATAACATTACAATAATTACAGTAATAAAATTACAATAATTACAGCAATAGAAATAAAATAAACGTAAACTTAATTCTAACTATAAAGAAATGCAATAAACCAAGGACTATAAATAAAACTGTGCTATAATAACTTCTACTATAAGCAAAAGTAAACTTAAGTTATGGGTACATCTATTAAACCCAACTGTCAACTTAAGTAGGTCTAATTATAAGTGGCCTTAAATAATTATATATCAATTTAATTAATTTTATTACTTCACACAACTTAATTACACTGCATCTCCAATTAAATTTTCGGTCTAATCTTCTCAACCTTTCCTTAAATATATTGATTTTGAAAGGAGCTCTCTGAAAGATTGCCGCAGGTAAGCTGTCCCATTCTACTATTGTGCGGTTAACAAAGGACAATTTTGTCACGTTCGTTCTTTGTTTCCTGCATTTAAACTTCCTACTATGATCAGCCCTGCCTAAGTATGTTGGTGTTACTAATCTAGCATTGATGTCGGTCCATGATTTGTGTCCCATTTGTGCCATAAACAATGCGTCACCTTGACTTGAGAAATTCTCACCCTAAGTATTTTACTATCTCTTCGCCATGTCCTTTTCCCATTTTGACATATGTTGCTGCCCTGCGTTGGACTTTTTCTATTGAATCGATTTGGTTTTGTCTGTACTGATCCCAACTTACTGCTCCATATTCATAACTGAGCGAACAAACAAGGGTTTTGTACGTTAATTCTTTCGACCTTCAGTTAGCTTTCTTAAGAACACTCACAGAGAAATGTAGTGCTTTCCAGGGTTTCCTTGTTGTATTAGTGACTTGTTTCTCTCAACCCAGTTTGTTACTTAAATATATATACCTAGGTAGGCTGTTTACAAGAGTGTTCACTTGTGGCACCGGTCTACTATTCAGTTGATATTTAAAACAAATTTCTTTACGTATTCAACAGAAGGATATTGACTTACTTTTACTCACATTGATTTTCATTTTATTTTCTGTCGTTCAGGTATACTATCTGATGCTTTGTAACTCACGAAGAATTAGGGTAACATGGTATTACCTTAAAATTACGCATACTATGATGGCGAACTATAGTGTGAATGGTGTTGACGCTGTTGTAAATGTGAACGCTACAAATACAATTATGTACGTGAGTACACTTTGGAGCATAGCAAAAATAGTGTTGTTGTTAATTTTTACATGATTTACTTAAGAAATGACTATCACAAATGTGTGAGTAGTACCTAAAAACTTTGCAGACGGCAATGATAGATTTAAACAGAACAATAATCCATACGGGGGGGGGGGGGTTCTGACGCATGTACCCGCTGGACAGACTGGTCAGTTGTTGAAATAATGCACTGTCATTCAGGGTATTATGGACACAAGCATTGAATGCTATTTTTTAAATCGTTCATTTACATTTTTCTATAGAATGGAATTTTAGGAGGTAAATGTCATTTATATAATTGAAATTTACTCATATACTATAATTAATTATCTAAATTATTGTCAAATACTAAGTCCTACTTATTCCAACTTTTCATTCCAATTAAAAAAAACATTCCATGATTTTGTAACTTCCTTCTCAATGCCAGGACAGTCGTATAATAATTGTTTATGTTGATTGCTGTAATGTTATTGATCATAATGCAAACTATATACACAATTTTGTTAATAAAAATGAAGTGGTATCTTACACAGAAGCTAAAATATTTTTCTTTCTTTTTATTTGTTTGTCTGAAGTTATCAAAAGTGTGGCAACAAGAGCCAATGAATTTAGAAAATCAGCAACTTGAAAGCACTTGAATATGAACGCATTTTCTTCAACAAATGATTTTTCCATGTGTCCTGCATGTGGAGGAAATTTTTTATACTGAGCAAAAATGGAGAAAAGTGAGTACAGTGCGAAGGATAATGCGCTTCTCGGTAGAATGAAGAATGTGTTGAGTTGGAAAGTCATTCATTTTTCTACGATGAGTTCATGAAATAAATTTACAATATTATTTTGGCTTCTTTTGCTTTTGTTCTTAGTCTTTTAGAGATTTACACAATTTGTCACTAAATTAAAGTATTCCTCATAGTTTTTCTTCCTCACTGAATGTGTTAAATCAATTTTTAACGTAGTCTCAGTGTTTACTTAAATATTAGTTCTTTCTTTCATTTGCTCAGTGTTTTGTTCCTTCACCAATAATTTTATTCTATGACAGATTTATCGTAGGACGCATTAAATACCTGTAGCCTATTTTGTATTAACTATTATGCTTGAAAAATTTAAAATGCATTTAATTTCTATACTGCTCATATCACCAACATATGTGCCCATATTACCCTTACAGTGCAGATAATATGGGTACTTGTAAGGTTCTAGTAAAATGCACATACAGGGTGTTAAAAATGTATCCAATATTTTAGGAGGTGGTAGTATGCATCAACACAAGAAAATAATGTCTAATAAACATGGGTCCTACAACACATACTTTATGAGACCTAAGCACTTGTTAGTAGGAGGTGTTCAATGTGACGTCCATTCATGGCAATGCATTCCTCTGCCCCTCGGCATAAGGAATCACGCGCTCTTTGAAATTGACCTAGTTGTTCTTGATAACCAAACATCTAAGGGATTTAGGTTTTCGGAACGGACACGCCAAGGTGGGGGGCCTCCCCGATCAATCCAGCTGTCCTGAAATGTCAGCGTCAGGTGTTCACGCACATTGCGAAGAAAATGTGCTGGTGTGTCATCGTGCATGAACCACATCTGTAGGCTTTGCTGACTTGGTACATACTCCAGCAAGGTAGGCAATACGTTAATAAGAAAGTCCTGATAACGAGCCCCAGTTAATCTCTGTGGTAGCACGTATGGCCCTTAATCTATCACCGAGAACGCTTGCCCATACGTTGATTGAGAATCGGTGCTGATGTCTTGTTTTTTCAACTACATGGGAAGTTTCATCAGTCCACACATGCTGATTACGAAAATTCACAACACCATCTCTGGTGAACCCCGCTCAGATCCGCAACCAAACTTTTGTTTTCAGTATTTCTTACGACGTATCATTATTCCATCAACTACGGTATAATTATCTGGTAGTCTGCTATACTGTAGGACAGAAAAATGCATTGCCATAAATGGACGTCACATTGAGCACCTCCTATGAACAAGTGTTCAGATCTCAGAAAGTATGTGTTGTAGAACCCATGTTTGTTAGACATTGTTTTCTTGTTTTGATGCATACTACCACCTCCTAAAATATTAGGTACTTTTTTTTTAACATTCTGTATATGCGACATAGAAGAATAATTTTAGCATTTGAATGGCTTATATCCTTTAAAATAGGTATACTCTAAAATGTTTTAGGTTTTCAAGGTGTAAACATTACTCACGTGCAAGGTACAGAGTAAAATGCCTTATGGTACCCATATTTGCCTAACTTCTCCTATAATCAATTCTAGAACTCTTTGGAGAACGGTATTTAAATATTTCGTTGTTTTGAATTTAAAGTTCTAGTAATATGGAGTAGGAAAGCTCTGTAACATATGTAGATATTGGGTATCGAGATATTGTGGTATTAACCCATCCCTAATAACATTTGATGTAGATTACCGTGAGAACCGTGACCCACGTTTTGAGCATCCTAGCCCTTAGAACACGAACGTGGACCTGCCTCAACTACAAAGCCATGTAATTAGGTATCGAGACATTATCACAGGCGGCCTGGAATGAATATTCAAGGCGCAGCGTGTCCTGAGAATATTGAATATGTTTTCCATGACACACGCTCCGCTTCTACCTACCCTCTTGTTCTGCCGCGTGCTAATTCACCGCGTTGTCGTGTGCGCCCCCGCACTTGCTACTTTCTTATTGTTCAAGGGCTTATAAAGGCTTTCTGTCTGAATTGAGGTGCTTAAGTCACACCTGACGTGTGACGGAATCTTCGGTTCGAGGACTTAACTTGAAGCTGCCAGCGATTAATGGAAACGTTTGAGAGACACTGTTCTGTGTATTATTACAGCCCGCCTGACTAACAGAGTTACTAAAAATTCCACTGCGACGTAAAATACTCAGTGAATTTAGAATAATTAACTCAGAGTTCTGGTTTTCATATTCTACTGTAAATAATACTATAACGACATTCGACATAGTGCTAGACACTCCGGATTTTGCACCTTGCCATGTCAAAGAAAGCAAGAAAATAGGAAATATGCCCAGTTTCTATATCGACAGTTGTCTATAATTTAACATGCTGATATGTTTAAAATGAGTTTCTGAAACAATAGTTATCGTCATATTTAACCTGTCAGTATATTCCGACTCTCAATGGACAGCTGGGAACATCGATGACGTCAAAATGCTTTACTATTAATTATCTGTACATTAGCGTGTTCGCTCCCGAACCCAGTGGTCCGGGGTTCGGTTCCCCGGTTGGGACGAGTTGCCTGGGTTAGGTTTTTTCGTGTTTTTTCCCCTCACTCCTATGGAAGAACATCAGGTAACTTTATCAGGCGTATTGAACCCCACTCATTCTCACCACTTCCTTTCCTCCCTCATCATCCTTTCCTTATCATTCCGGTTGTCTTCTTGGTTCTCAGATCGCACCTGCGGCGGCCCTCCGAAGCTCCTAAAGCTCTCTGCCGACATCCATGGATATGCCAAAGCATGGTAATTGGTGACCCAGCAGCGGAATCCACTCCCTTCCCGACGGGAGGGGTGGCCTACACCTCAGGCCGTTGGCCAGACGGGAAGGGTGGCGTACACCTCAGACCGGTTGAGGGGGAATGTGGGGAGGAGCTGTTGGAGTGGAATGGTACACGGACTTAGAGGAATGGCGGGACTGGTCGTTAGGGTGTTGGGGGTTAGGTCGGTTCGGCGTGGGTGCGGTCGTTGGGCTACAACTCATCCCAGGGGCGCACAATATATCTCAGGTCTCGGTGGGTAGGGATGTTCCCCTCCCGGCCTCATAGAGAGAGAAAAAATCATCTTTACATATGGGCACCTGATTCCACAATCCGTCTTATCCACTTTTTAACTAATTTGTGTTGGCTTTAGTTTCTGAGTCTGCTACCTTTTCTCTGACACATGATTCCAAACTGCGTTTTATCTTCTTTATTTTAAATTTAAAAAATCTGCACCTATTTCAATGAACTTTTAATACACTAATATGTCGGTTCCAAAACCCACTTTGTTCATGTTGTGTCCAGTAACCGTTTCGTCCTTGTGCCATCATACTGGATTTACATGATGGTGTTTCCATGATGTTCTTTGTCTGTTTGTATCTTTTTTAAGATAAAAATTTGGTTGGTACTTAAAAGTTTATGAAAATAATCCCACACTTAAATAAAACACTATGGGAGGTATTTTATTTCGTAACTAGTCAGCACTGGAACATTTACATTTACTTGTTATACAAGGTCATATCTGCCTGGCACAACAACAATTTCCTATTTTCTATTCTTATTTTATCTTTTACGATTTATATGAGCTTAACAGACATTTCCGTCGTGGCGTCGTGGTCTAAGGCATCCTGCCTAGGACTCGCATTACGGAATGCGCGCTGGTTCGAGGCTTCATGGGGAAAGAAATTTTCTCATGAAATTTCGGCCAGTATATGGGACCGGTGCCCACCCAGCATCGTGATGCACTTGGGGAGCTACGATAGGTAGCGAAATCCGGTTACGCAAACCAGCTATAACGGCTGGGGGGCTCATCGTGCTAACCAAACGATACCTCCATTCTGGTTGGATGATCGTCCACCTCTGCTTCGGCATGTGGCCGTGAGGCCAGCAGCCGGCTGGTCGGTCTTGGCCCTTCATGGGCTGTAGCGCCACGGATGATTATTATTATTAACAGACATTTCATTTAATTTAATTATTTTTGTCTGTTTCCATCATCAGACTAATAACCTCATTCATTCCTAATGTTCTGCCCAAGGACATGTCTTTCTCTGCAAACCCAGAATTTTCCAATCTTTTCTATTTTTCGCCCTCCTCTTAGTTTCCGCATATGATCCGTGTATCATTATGTTGTCTTTCATCTGATATCTTCTTCTGCCCCCGAACGTTTCTTTCGTTCACCATTTCTTTCAGTACGTCCTTCAGTAGGCAATTTCTCCTTAGCCAGTGACTCAGTCAATTTCTTTTTCTCTTTCTGATCATCTTCAGCATTATTCTTTCTTCACCCACACTTTCTAGCACAGCTTCGTTCCTTATTCTGTTTGTCCGCTTATGACTTGTGATAACATATTATTAGGTTTGTGATTTTGAAATAATGAAATTTCATTATTTTTCAGTAATGGAAATAATATTCAGCGTAATATTTTATAGTACTCGAAAACAGACATAAAAGTAGCTACTTTTGAAGGAAGAAAGTGAGTTATTTGTTTTGGTTCTTCAAATTCCAGAGTTGCAGTTCCAAAACCCGCTTCAAAACAACAATCTTATCCAAAATATTATGCCTTACTTTGTTATCATCTTTAAAGTCTAAAAGGATGAAACTGATTTCATACTTTTTAAATTGATTTTGTAACACATAGGTTTAAATATTACCAAAAAGTACCATAGACTTTTTATGAAAAATCATAGCAACTTAATAAGAAGAACTTTTAAACCTGATGCATTATGATCGTGTTTCTTCATCCAGTATCATATCAAACGTCCATCGATCCATTATCCGTTATCACTTCCATCGTAAATGTTTCAGAAGCCATTATTTGAGAATTTTGACAGTTTTAATTTCACAAATGGTTCTGATCAAGAAATAACCCAGCAGAATAACACACAGCAGAACAGGACGCAAATTCCCCGCCATTTGCGAGAATCACATTCATTGATGGATGAAACAACCCATGGATTAGGTGCGCAAGCTATGAGCATCAGTAAACATCATCGGAACTCCATGATGTCATCTGGTCGCCAGCGCTGAGAAGCGGAATACACTGTATCCTTCAGCTGGTAACTGTGCCTCGACCTGTAGTTACCTGACTGTTAGTGCTGATACGAACAAATACCGACATGCAGCGCTACTATTACTGTTTAGTAAACTTTTAATAAATGATAAAGAAATAATACTGCAGGCTACAATTCAAGACTGTGATCCCAAAACTCGCTCAATCCATTTGGTAATTTTTAAGATTTATATAATATAAGGCCTATATATGATTATGTTTGATACCCCTATCATTATATTTTAAGTTAGATTTCTTCCAAAACAACGCCAATCCTTATCTAAGATTTTGTGTTTTTGTGCATGTTACTTGAAAACTCGCTCATTTCGTAGACATATGGATAAAAACCTATATCAGTAATTTTATAAAAATGGACTGATTGTGTTTTGGGACCACATTCTTAAATTGATCGGCTCAATTATATTTTAAACATTTCACCGTTTTATTTATGTAACTTACGGTACATATTCTACATTTCTCTGACATAATAGGATACTTGTGTTTATATACAAGGGAAACGATGTATATTTTCGAAAGTGGGGACTGATGAAGTTCTCATTTACCAGAGTAGTGTAAGTAGTGTTCAGTAATTTAACCTTGTGAAAGGAATATTTTATAGCATTTGAATGTCTTCTTCTTCACTTCCTGGTTTAGGCATTAATTGCCTGTTCCGTCTTCACTAATAGATCTAGGACCATCTCTTCCGAGGACGTCCAACATCTCTTCTTCCTCTTGGGAAGTAGTTTTGTATTCTCTTTGGTAATCTACTCTCTGCCATTCTTTCTATATGTTCTGTCCATTGTTCCTTATTGTTAGTTATCTTTTCTTTTATGGAGTAGATTTGCAGTTTTTCACGGATATCTTCGTTTCTTATCTGGTCCATTCTAGTACACCCCTTTACTCTCCTTAAAAACTTCATCTCAGCTGCTTGGATTTTACTTTCATGTTTAGTAGTGGTAATCCAAGATTCACTCCCATATAGGAGGGCAGGAACTGCCATTGTTTTATAGAACTTTAATTTTGTTTGTTTGTGGGTTTTATTATTCAACGTTCTATTTATTGTGCCACAAATAGCTTGGAATTGATTAATTTTATATTCAATATCCTTATCATATCCATAGCCAATATCACATCCTAAATATTTATAGTGGGATACTTGTTCAATCATTTGGTCATCAATGATTATTTTTGCGCGTAGAGGGTTTCTTCCACTAAAAGCCATCACCTTTGTTTTATTTATCAAAATTTTGAGATTATAATCTTTACATATTTAATTTAATTTATGGGCAGCTAGTTGCAATAAATCTTCATCATAATGTAGTAAGACTAAATCGTCAGCAAAAATTAAGTTGTTAATACTTGTGTCATTATTCAATGTAAGGCCTTTGTGTGTTAACATTTTCCACTGTTTCATAATGTCGTCAATATATATATTAAAAAGAGTGGGCGATAGACTGCACCCTTGTCTAACACCTTGATTTATTAAAATTTCTTTTGGCTTTTTTTCGTCTGCTTTTATTACTATTTTGTTTTCTTCATATAAGCTTTGGATTGATTTTATTAGATGGTGCGGATATCCTCGTTCTTTCATTATTTCCCATAGTTTGGTTCTATTCGCTCTGTCGAAGGCCTTTTCAAAATCAACAAACAGTAAATACGTTGGCAAGTTAAATTCTCTTCTCTTTTCGATTAGTCTCTTTATAATAAACACATTATCACTACAAGATCTTCCTTTTCTAAACCCTGCTTGTTCTTCTTCTAAAAGTGTGTTAGATATAATCTTCAATCTATTATTTATAATTTTCGCGTATAATTTATAAGTGGAGTTCAATAAACTGATACCTCTGTAATTTTTACTATCTAATCTATTTCCTTTTTTGAAGAGGGATATAACTTCACCTATCTTCCAATTTTCAGGTATTTTGCATGTATTCCAGCATTAATTTATTAAATTCAGTAATCTTATTTCTGCATATAAACCTGCATATTTGATCAATTCATTATTTATACCATCTATACCTGGTGCTTTTCTGTTTTTCATTTCTCTCATTGCATCCCTCATTTCGCTTAGAGTAATTCTGTCTATTTCTGATTCATTTTCATTTTCAGAAGGGTATTTTATATTTAATTCTTCTTCATTCCACCATAATTCTCTGTAGTGGTTTTCCCATGTTTTCAGATCAATGGTATTTAATTTTGCAGTGTCTTTTTCTGTTCTATTTAACTGTTTCATTACTTTAAATGCTAAAGATTGTCTTCCATGTACATCGTGCTCTATTCTAGAAATGAATCTTTCCCAGGAATCTTTATGAGCTGTTCGAGTTATTTGTTTCGCTCGGTTTCTTTTTTGATTATATATAATTTTAGATTCTTCAGTTTTTTTTGTAAGTATTCTAAATAAGCTAATTTCTTATCTCGTACAGCCTCTTCTAGCATTTGAATGTAATAATTATTATTATGAGCCAATTAAGAGTTTCCACCACAAATTTTCATAAAAATGTGGCTCGAAAAGTTTTAACAAAAAGTAAAATTCTAATAGCTAAACACGAAGGAAATAAATATATTTTTGTCAAGTGATGACTTTATAATAAAATGAAAATAACAAAACATTTGTAAAGTTTAAAAATGAAATCAGTGCATATCAAGAATGAAAAACAGAGTACCTCTGTTAGTAAAATTCAATAAAATTAAAGAAAATAACAATAGAACAGTTGTATGAACACGTGTGCTAGTTGAGCTTCTTTAGTTAATAAAATCATACATGTTTCGGGGATTGCACCCTCATCATCAATGATGTTGAAGACTGTAACGAAAATATATACAATTTTATTTCTAACTACAGTAATTATACAATATCATTTGTTTGAATTTAAGGTATATTAAAAATGAGAATGTTATAAATTTAAGCTACAATAATTACGCGATACCATTTGTTTGAATTTAAAATGTAAAAAAAATTAGAACGTTTTAAATTTAAGCTTCAATAATTATTACACAATATTATTTCTTTGAATATTTAAAAATGTTAAAAAATGAGAATATTTTAAATTTGAGCTACAATAATTACACAGTATCATTTGTTTGAATTAAAAAAAATATAAAAAAACATTTTATGTTGCTTATAATCTTTCCTCTTCATAGATAAATATCAAAATAATTAACACTATGTTTATGCATTCTCCCAATACGTTAAGTTTCTTTTGTAGAATGTATGGAAATGTTGTGTCACAGGAAGTCCTGTGTCACGGATGCTGAAAACCTTCTTTCGAGCATCTTCTTCTGCATACAGCGATTATTTTTAAAGTACTGGACGGATTTCGTTCATTTTGAGTATTTAAGATGATTCAACAGAAATATATTTTTAGTATAAAATGAATAGTTTGAATCAAAAACATAAAATGGAGAGAAATTCGAAATCTGTCCCAACGAATATGTTTTATTCTCTTTTCCTCACATAAAACGAAGCGATACATGGAGTGAGCAATCTAGTAATAAGCAGATTCCTTCGTTGTCCGGAAATAAATTATAATTATACGCAAAATGAGGTCCGCTTTTCGTTGCGGTGACCGTAACTGAAAACACTGAGTAATTGCCCAGTTTTTAGCCCAATGAAACATTCAGTCTAATTTCTACAACCGAATTAAATAAAATTCAGAGAATTGGTTACAGTCACAGATTTCCAAATACGCAACACCGTCACATTTCTATTTCCAGAACATTGACAGCTTCGAACGAATTTGAACTGTCACAGCAGGTGGTCGAGTAAGTGGCATTCGATTTGTGGTTACTTTCTGACATTAGCTCTTGCACGGTCAGGTCAGGTTAGCCATTGTAAATACCGCAAGGGCGTATGTACGTCGATGCTCCGGTGTACAGAATTGCGGAGGACGCTGTAACTGCAGGAGGAGCGAGCAGGCTGACAGGCGGTGCCATATTTCTGAATTATAACAACGGCCGCAGAGTCCCCGCGAAGATGAGCTCCGCAATGGCGTGCAAAGCGACGTTTAAGTGCAAATGTGTCGTAAGTTACGTAGCTCTTCAATTACCTGTATATAAAAGCTACTAGTAGTAAGTTCTTAGACCGTTATTTACAGAAACAGAGATAAGCATCAGCCAAGATTTGATAACCGACTGAAGGAATGCAATCCTCTAATCGTTTCAAACTCCTCGCACTCCAACCTACAAGCTACTACCAATACGTCCCTCTTACTATAAACCCAATGCACTACCTAATTTACAGGCGATCAGCATTAAAAAATTATCACATTATAAGTGAAATAACGTAAACAATGCAGCAATTGTAATTTGAAATAGCTGCCTGTAAAATGACTTTAAGAGAGCTGTGATATCTATAGGTAGACAGTGGTTGCGGAATGACTTATCGTTGAATGTAAGTGCACATTTACTATATGTTACATTTTTTTCATTCAGACCATTGGCTCAACAGGTTTTAAACGTAAACAGACGACGTCAACATCCTACTGTATCTCCGTACATCAGAAGGAAAAGAAAAATAACGTACTGTAGTACTGTAGTACATACCTTTCAAGGTTCAGTCCTCGTCATCATTGATGCAATTACCAGCGTTGCAGTAAACGACGATATATTCTCGTAAGTTGTCGAAGCTGAATCGTCTTTGCCTATCGCTTAAACAGTTTTTGTATCGAGAGAATTTCTGAAGAAAACCTCTAAAATGGGGATCACTCAATTTCTTTAGAGAAATATTTTTACTGAGCATCATGTTGCACGTATTATTAGACCCGCACAACTAATGATGATGATGATGATGGTGTAAATGGTTTCTCAGATTTCATTTCAACGCATTTCCTGTGCAATGTACTGTTGCAATGTTTCTCTATAGCCTGAGTTCCGGTTTTTATTTAAATTTTACATACTGTACATTACACACGATATTGTCTTCGTTAATACATAAAATGTCACTTTCATACTTCTTAATTGCATTTCGTATCTCTAAGCGAATTTAACTTTTTGACTTCTACAGTATGAATGGATCAGCACTATACTATTCAACTCGTACTAAATACTTGAGCAGGATAACACAACTGTACACTATGCGTTGCAATGTGTACCGGGGTTCCTTCGTTACGTACGCTACTGTACTCGCCAGGTACACAAAAGACGGACGACGCGGCACGTGCCATATACTCCGATACGAAACAACTTCACTTTTCCTTAAGTCATCCCGCATCCACTGTCTATCTATAGGGTTACCATCCGTCCGGCAAAAGGAGCACATGTCCTCTTTTTTAATCATTTTATCCTGTCCGGCAGGCATTTAAAAACAATTGAAATGTGCGGCATTTCGCATTTCAACTAGAATTAATATGAATATTGAATAATATGCGATATTATGCATAGAATATCTAAATAAATGGTAGAAACCTATGAAAGAATTCAATTACTTTCAATGGTTGAAGCTGGAGCACATAAAAATATAAAATATGATGACCTATTGATATGCATTGAATTCTTACACTCTAAAAATGTCACTATTCATGATTCTAAGCTATTTTATCAATTTTATTCTGCAATGTACAAACATATGCCAATCAAGTTAATTTTGACAAAGGTTTAAGTTTAGATAAACAATGATGCAAATTCTTCAATTCCAATAGTTCTGCGAGCACTGAAACTTTGTCAGAACTCTTAAAAATATGTCAATTCTATTTATTTATCCCAAGTCACAATGGAAGTGCTCAGAGAGTATTTTCCCTAATATCTGTTCAATGGACAAAAGAACGAAATCGCATGGTAACGGAGACAGTCAGAGGTATCATCATGGTGAAATATAATTTCAAGGACATGTCCTGTGAACAGTTCCATAGTTATTTGTTACAAGATATAAGTTGGTTCCTTCAAGCTCTTGGGAACAAATTGGGCTCTATCGATAAGTAGGGTACAGATGTAATACTGATCCAGCAACTAGTGAGAAAACTGACTAAGGTGAGCCATTGTTTTTATCTTTAATTTTGTTCATACCAATTTTTAAAAAAGTCCTCCTTTTTTCAGCAATGCCCTCTTATTTTAGATTCCATGTCCTCCCATAGAATTTCTTCTCATGGTAACTTTAGACATCTGTATGGAAAATTATTTTAAATTTCGGACATACGGTATTTGTCTTCAAATGTTTGTTTCTAAGGAAGCGAAAAGAAAGGCTTCGAAACGATATATCTTTCTGTGGAATGGTTATAACGTATCCGAGATATCTTACAGAAAGTGATTGTAGAAAAGTCGTCATATCGATTGTAAAATTACTATAAGTTATCCCGATTATCTCTCTGTAAAGTGATTGTAGGATAACCGAGATAATCCATCTGCGAGGTGATTTTAAGGGAATTCAGACAGTTCTTTCTGTAAAGTGAACGTAAGGTACTCGACATCTCATTTTATAAATTGTTGCGAGATAGCTATTTCATTAAAGTAATTGTGAGATAATTATACTGTAAGATATATCTTTCAGTAAAATAATTATAAGAGATCCGATGTAACTCCTTCCGTAAAGTGATCGTAAGTGCCCCGACATATCTCCTAATAAAATAACTGTAACAGACTAGAGGTAATTTCTTGACAAAAGTTTATTGCAAGAGGCCTGATATATCTCCTTGAGTAAAGTGTCTATAAAAGATCCGATACAGTTTCTTCGGTAATGCCAATGTAACTTAAGAGACCCGAGATAGTTCCGTCAGTAAATTGGTTCTAATAGATCCGTTATACATTTTAAAGGAAAGTGATTGTAAAAGATGCGAATTAATAGACTCAAGAAGCTCTTTCAGTAACGTGACTGTATTAATATCAGTGAAATGTTGCTCTACTTTTACCTTATGGGATGCAACATGTCACTGAAAGCACACTTTCTTGACAGCCACTTGGATTTCTTTTCAAAAAAGAAACCTTGGTGCTGTAAGCGATGAACACGGGGCGAGATTTCATCAAAAAATATCTACCTTCGAAAAGCGCATCAGTGGAATGCTGGCTGAATATTGCTGGTCACTTATCAGAAGATTGCAGAAGCTGTCTACAAACGTAAAAGATCAAAAAAGGATTTTAATTTGTGAATTTTGGCCAAACAAAGGTTGTTTTATGTGCTAGTGTAACAAATTTCTGTAAATAAGTGAAGTGCGTGTACCATAATAATGGTATGTGTTAGAAAATTTTGGTTTTCAGAAATGAACTCAACACATCTCATTTAGTTAAAATTACATAGTTTCAGCTAAAGGACGGAAACAAAGTTTACTTTGTTGTCCATTATTATTAGAGTAGGCTTAGAATAATTCCTTCAGTAAAGTCATTCTAAAAGATTCCAAACTTCTCGATAACATTGTCATTAAGTTGATTGTAAGAAATCCTACATAGCTTCTTCAGCAAACTACCTGTGTATTTGTTGGTATTTTTTGATAATGTGGTTATATGGGAGCGAAAATAGCTCTTCAGAAATATTCACTCAAATAAAGTGATGATAAGAAAGCGTTATATTTCCACAAATAAAGTGATTGTAAACAACTGGAGATAACGTCTTCGGTAAAGTGATTGTCGGACAGTAATTAAGACAGCTTGGGTACAATGATTGTATAGTAACCCAAAGAACTGATAGGTAAAATTATTTTAAGGAAGACGAGTCACCGGCGTAGCTCAGTCGGCTAAGGCGCTTGCCTTCCGATTCGGAGTTGCGTTCAGGCACGGGTTCGATTCCCGCCTGGGCTGATCACATGGTTGGGTTATTTCCGAGGTTTCCCTCAACCGTACGGCGAATGTCAGGTAATCTATGGCGAATCTTGGTCCACATCTTGCCAAATACCATCTTACTATCACCAATCTCATCGACGCTAAATAACCCAGTAATTGAAACAGAGTCTTTAAATAACCAACTAGAAAAAAAAAAGGAGATGAGGTAGGTTGGTGCGTAAAGTGATTAAAGAAGAACTCAGTATAGCTTATAGGGGTAAAGTGATTAAGTTAATCGAGATAAGTGTGCCGATAAAGTGATGAGAGCTCTATGGTAGAAGTGATTGTAAAGAAGCCGAGATATTTCTTGGTCAAAGTGATTGTAAGAGAGTCCTGATAGCACAGTTGGTTAACAATAAATTGACTTAACCTACAGAGTTCCTCTTGTGCGTAAAAACTAGCCTGTGAAAGGGAAATTGAATAAATCAAGAGAGCATGGGTAGAAAAGCTACGTGTTCATTATCTTGGCTATAGTAGGAACGAGTGGTCAACATTACATGTTAACCATTTACAGTGCAACCGAACAGTTAGTAACAGTGGCTTATTAATGTATTGCGTGCTTGAATTTAGGCATACAAGGAAAATTTTTACAATTCGCATTCTTTCAGTAGACCGAATATTTCAGGGTATATCAAAATTTCATCACGTCTCACAGTGGTTCTACGTGTGAAGCAATTCCAGCTATGGTATTGTTTGTGCACTGTGGTTCACAGGGTTAGAACTATTACTATCACATTTCAGTCAATGTAGCCACAAAGCCAGGCGGAGAAGGAGACGTAGAAATTCATGTCGATCACATGTTCATGTTCACACGCCAAAGGCAGGGATTACAAACTTATCGACACTTGTGCAGTCGTGCTCTAAAACAGGCTGCTTGTACAGTGCAGGGAAAATACCTTGATCAGATGAAATAGTTGTCATTACATATGATGAGATTTGTGTGTAGTCTAAGGAATATTTTATGACAAGCAACATAACTTCCTTTAAACTCCTGTGTATATTGACCGGAAAAGATCTTATGGCCAAGTACAGAAATTTCAGTTATTACACTGAGTCGCTTACGGAACCAGACGTGATATATAATTAGCAGTCTAGGAACTTGGTATCAAAACATTGCTTTCAGGTTGAGTGCAGCAGGCATATACATCTATTGCAATAGCATACTATACTCTGTTCATATAAACAACTCACAGTATACCCGCAACTACGGGTGGATGATTCCTCACTATGGTCTGTCCAAAACAACTTCCGACCTGACAAATGGCGCCTTTAGCATGTTACCATGGCAACCATTCAAATCAACCAATCACAAGAGACGCGTAACCATGGTAACGGGACGATGTTGCCTTGTCTATGTTTACAAGGTTGCACGTGAATACCAGGGCCTAGTGGTGAATACAGTGGCCGGAATGACTGAGTTGACTGGTTAACGCGTGCTTTGTATGAATTAAAATATTATTTAGTTGTATTATTATTTTAGTGTATCGATAATTATTGTGTTTAAATTATATTACACTATTATCTTCGTTGTCATTGGTGGAGTGTGTTTTTTCCAGTTTTTGCTAGAGTTTTTAAACAGATGACTTGTTCAATGTCGGAAGGAAGGAAAGGCAGGCGGAGAATAAAGAATATTGGACAAGGTGTCCCGTTAAACAGTCAAGCGCGAGAGATGGTGTGTTATGTAATAGAGTATTTTGACAGGAGAAAAGGGCCTCTTTTACCTTTGGCGCAAGTCGTAATGAGAACTGTTGCTTGTGTTAAAATTAATAAGAGCACTGTTAGCAATATTTGAAAAGAAAAAAGGCCGAGAGGCTTCGTATTAAATTAAAACTGTTTTTACAGTTTACAGTCCTTTCGACGCTTTTCTAACGGTATTTACACTGAAGAATACCGGTACTACTACTACTACTACTACTACTACTACTACTACTACTACTACTACTACTACTACCACCACCTATTATTATTATTATTATTATTATTATTATTATTATTATTATTATTATTATTATTATAGGCTAATAAAAATAATAATGTACACAAATTTTAATGCCTAGTATTCAATAAATTGGTTAGAAATATATGCGTTCATGTCAGCCGTTCATTACTGCACTCTATCGGCAGCGCGCTCGCTTACACGACAGATGGGCAACATGACAACATTGCTCCCCCTTCTCTATAAGCTGTCAAGTCGGAAGTAGTTTTGGTCAAGGTATAGACATCTGATCTTTAGGTCATAAAAAATTAAGTTTCAGGTGCCTATATAGGTTGGAAACATTTGTAAAATAGGTTCTTATTGTTTTAAAATAGGTACAATAACATTTATGAAAATATATCTTAAGAGTTATAAGTAAAAATAAATTACTTACTTACAAATTATGGCTTTTAAGGAACCCGTAGGTTCATTGCCGCCCTCACATAAGCCCGCCATCGGTCCCTTCCTGTGCAAATTAACTCATTCTCTATCAATTAAAAGAATAGATGATATTGCACTGAAAGAAGACGCTGCACAACTTCCATGGCACATGATCTGGACATTAAGAACTGCAGACGAGAAAGTAGGCTTATTCAATATGTTAATACTTCAACTTTATGACAAACATGCACCATTAAATTCTAAACGTACCAGAAGGAACCCAGATGGGCCTCCCAAAAGGTCTTTTTCCCTCCGGTCTCCCAACTAACACTCTGTATGCATTTCTGGATTCGTCCATACGTGTTACATGCCCAGCCCATCTCAAACGTCTGGATTTAATGTTCCTAATTATGTCAGGTGAAGAATACAATGAATGCAGTTCTGCGTTGTGCAACTTTCTCCATTCTCCTGTAACTTCATCCGTCTTAGCCGCAAATATTTTCCTAAGAACCTTATTCTCAAACACCCTTAATCTCTGTTCCTCTCTCAAATTGAGAGTCCAAGTTTCACAACCATACAGAAGAACCGGTAATATAGCAGACTAGATGACAAAAGCTTCTCAACCGAATAATAACAGGCATTTCCCATATTTAATTTCCGTCGTCGGAGTGTCATTTATATTTGTTACTGTTGCTCCAAGATATTTGAATTTTTCCACCTCTTCGAAGGAAAAATTTCCTATTTTTATATTTCCATTTCGTACAATGTTCTGGTCACGAGATATAATCATATAGTTTGTCTTTTCGGGATTTACTTCCAAACCTATCGCTTTACTTGAAGTAAAAAGAAATTACATATTTTAAAACTAGAGAAATGGCAGTATTGTTAATGTTTGAGAAATATAGGATTTAAGTCAATTGCTGAAACTGCAATAAATTTAACATTGCAAAAATGAAACATTATGATTTTAGAATGTTATTTCACTGATGGATGAAACTTGTAATGTGCATTTAAGTTAGTACCACATGGTGTAGGGGTGTCATGTTACCGAAAAGTGTCTAATATTCTGATCTACGTTTGTACGGCCGCGTATTAAATATAAACGTGTAGACCTACGTAAACACGGGCCAAGTATTTTTGTGGAATGGAAAAATCAGTTCCATATTCGTACGTGGATAAGAGAAAAGTTATTTTCTATAATAAAAATTACATTTACCTCTTTATTACAGGCCTGGCACATAACCACTTTCTCTTCTGCCATAAAATATTGTAAATCTGAAATCCATTGTCTTATTAATACACTTTTGGAAGTTCTCAGTATCGGCATTTTGCAGCATAAGCACAGAAGCACAATATCAAAATTATGAAGCACTTTCCTAGACTGTCTAGCTACAATTGTTTCGGAAATGTGTGAAGAAATAAGTCAAACTTTTCACAGTGGGTTTTGCGTGGATATTTACTATTGTTGACAGGGTCTTTTGATCTGGCTGCTGCTAACGCCATGAATAAAAGGACCGACCTTTTCTGCCTACAAAGACTGCCGCGCCCGTTTACCCGACTACTGCAATATTAATTTATTGTTAGGCTGTGGCAGTGTCTGTCCCTCACCAAATCCGTCTTCGAGGATTAATATTTCTAATATTTTGAATTCTTTCTGGTTGTTGTTTGGGGGGAAATACGATTTAAATATGATTTAAGGCGAAAAAAGGTGCAGAAAAGCGTAAATAGATCGTAACGTGAAAATAGGTGCATATAGGCACTATAAAACATCATTATTATAATAGCAGGCATGTAATATACTGTATATAATAGTTACTGGTAGGCCTGATAGGCTATTAAGGAAAACAATACGTAAAAACCTATAGATCCGATGTCTACTCATCTCTACATTACAAAAATATGCACAGTAGAGAAGCAGTTTCATTACATACTAACGTTCGCAGTGGAGTAGTGCAGTTTAATGAGCGGTTTTCAACATGACAAGTTAAATCCTCCAATCGCAAGAAGTTGAATGCAATAGGTAATTCAAGAATTTGCTGGTAACAATAATAACAAATATAGAAACATTTTACTGGAAATTATGTAATGTAGACATTTGATCTATAAAACGAATAGTATAGTTCAGGAACACCGTGCTATGAAAAAACACACGGAACACCTCTTTTTATATGGGAAATACAGTAATGAAGATAGGCCTAAATCGTTTTCCTCAAAACCCGACTCAAGTAGACATAATTTTGTTTGATATGTATATTGTATTGTATAATGTTGGTACTCGTATATTGCAATATCCCTGCAAACAATTGAATTGCTATGTCATTCTGCTGCAGTCCAGTATTGTGGAAATGAGTGAAGCCGTGAGATATGTGGAAGAATAATATTGTTAGGTGTATATACCAATCCTAGTCCCAATAGTTATTAAAGCAATTAATATGAAAATTGTTCTTGGAAAGGATTTTGGGTTTGATATGATGTGCCACATACATACATACAAGTCCACACTTGTGGAGTAACAGTCAGCCCATCTGTCCGCGAAACCAGGTGGCCCGGGTTCGAATCCCGGACGGGACAAGTTACCTGGTTGAGGTTTTTTACGGGGTTTTCCCTCAACCTAATATGAGCAAATGCTGGGTAACTTTCGGTGTTGGACCTCGGACTCATTTCACCGGCATTATCATCTTCATTTCATTCAGACGCCAAATAACCTAGATGTTGATACAGCGTCGTAAAATAACGCAATAAAATAAATAAAATACATACATACATACATACGTATATATTCACACACCTTTATACATACACACATTGGGGTATAGGCCTATACTTATACGCATAAACGCAATAAATAAATAAATACATAAATAAATAAATAAATAAATAAATAAATAAATAAGTAAATAAGTGAATGAATGATGAATGAATGAATACACACATAGTATAAAGGAGACTACTTTTTCTGAATCTGCGATGCTGAATAGACTGGTTGCAACCTCTCTGTATTGCGTCATTTTATGACGTTTTATCAACTACTGTGGTTATACACCGTCTGAATGATATGAAGATAATGATAATGACGGCTATATGAGTCCAGGGTCCAGCGCCGAAAGTTACCTATTTCCTCTTAATGGATTCAGGGAAAATCCCGGAAAAATCTCAAACAGGTAACTTCTTCCAACCAGGATTTGAACCCGAGCGCCCGCTCGTTTCACGGTCAGCCGTGCTTAACGTTACTTCACAGCGGTTGACTGCAATCTCTCTTTGTATATATTATAGGCTACAATGAGAACGTAAAAACTTTAATTACAGAGCATTTTTCACTAGAAATGAAGATTAAACGGAAAAAAATAGATTGGTTGTGTAGGCCTATAAGTTTGAATTAAAACCCAAACCAAAGTGTAGAAGAAATAGAGGACATGAAAGAATTTCTGGACAATTTTGATTGGTGCTAGATCCATATCCCTATAATATCAATAATGACAACGACGAAGTTGATGATGACGATGACAATGATGTTGATGTTACACGTTAACTTTACTCTGGCCGTAAGTCTCTTAAAAGGATCCTGTACCATACAAGAGCAGCGTTCCTGCATTCATGCCTTCCTTTGTATGTAAGCCTATCAACTCTACTGATTCGGTAAAGCTGCGCGTGTGATGAAGAAATCCATCCTTCTCCAGGCCGGACTTGTTTCTTGTACCTCTGATATTCGCTATATCCCCGACTCTGTATGCGCCTTGCTGTTATTTATGTGCTTGAGGGTGAAAGAGCAAGAGCGGTTGAATCTGCACACATGCGCAAGAAATATGGTGCCGAGGAACTTCATCCGAATGCAAATTAAATTCCCCATATAGCGCCTGCTGCAGTTAGCTCTCACAGCCACAGAGTCGATAAAAAGAGCTCAAGTAATTAAACAGAGGTTCAATTGCACTAGCCACGATCTCTACTGTCAAATACTTTATTCTTAGAGGCGTGGAGGAGAGCAAGTTGCTAACCTTTATGTTTGTCTGACTGCTTGTCCCTTTGTCTCAATCGTTTAGTCAATCTTTACCGTAAATTAATTATTAATTCATTCATCTTAGTCAATTTCTTATTTCTAATTAGTTACTTCAGTCTCAATGATTACTGACTTTGCCTCTGTAATTCATTAATTTGTTTATTCAATCTGTCTCCTGTATCATTCAGATTATTTGACTGATTAATAGATTTCTCTCACTCATTATTCATTGTACTTTTTCCATTTATTTACACTGTCTCACAAATTAATTAATTAATCAGACTGTCTCACTAATTCATTAATTTTATCTTAGTCATTCCTTCAACTCCATCATTCAGACTGTCTCATTAATTCACAAATTTGTTCCACTATTTTACAATGTGTCACTAATTATCTTATCTCATTTATTCATTCCTTCATTGATTCGTTCATTTCCTCTATCTCCCTTATCCAGGCCTGCAGAATCCGTAAGTAGGGGAAATATGACATCAGCCTCAATCCACTTCTATTGGTTATGATCGACTTCTGCTTAGAGTTGTTGACATTCTTTGCGTGTGGAAGGTCCATCAGTGGCGGCACTGTAATTTTCAAAAAGGATTGTAATAAAGCCATTGTATTTATAATGCGTTATGTCGTTTCAAGGTTTACGATTATTCTAGATTTTCTGTCGGTAGTTCTTTGAGATTTCTTTGCACCTAACCTGCTTCAGTTTTTCCAAAACTTTCCTCCTATCATCACCTACGGAAACATAAATTTGTAGCATTTAAGTAATGAATCTTGGAAGTTAATATAAATGTCACTATTTATTTCAATACAAAATGAACACAACGAGTGATATCCTTAATTTAACAGTATATAAATAAACATTCAATATACAATGAACTTACCCGAAAGTTTGTCTGTTCCATAATTCTTAACATGGACTTTGTTGAAAAGTCGTTTAATATTGAAATGACGTGTAGAAATAAATTGGATGGGACACAGTGGCTAAATAAGCAATTCTTTCGTCTTCTTCTTCAATAACATAATCATATTTCCATTTCCTTTGGAAGTAGTGTTTCGTTACAGGTTTAGATTTTGCCATGTTCCAGTTCTCTTCAAACTGCATTACGCGTATTGAGTATTTATTTATTTATTTATTTATTGTTCATTTGTTTATTTGTCTGCAGAGCGTTGAATGATAGCATTGACCTTCGGTCATATGGTTATCACTCACTTATCAACATACAATTTATATATATATATACATAGGTAGACCTTCTTACATTATACGCACACATATATTTTAAAATTTATTCTACATGTCTTTTAACTTATTTATTTTCTCTCATTCGTTTTTCTCTTACTTTCCAAAGGTATGTTCCTAAGGATTTCATTATCTATTCATTTGTAATTATTCTTGATAGTGTATTGTGTACCTGCCGCCTCGAGAATTAATGTTGGTACAGCCGATCGCAACTGGAACGCTATGGCCACACTGATAGAAAAGGTGGTGGCGTAGAAGGGGTACGAATGCAGTCGCTCTGAGGAGCTACAGTTCTGCAGGTCTGCCCTTATCATTCAGATTGTTTTACTAATTCATTAGATTGTCTCACTAATTCCTATATTTTATCTAATTTATTCACATTCATCATTCAGACTGTCACTACTATATTTCGGTGAATTTTTCTTGCTCATCATTCAGACTGTCTCGTTAATTAATTAATTTTATCTACAGTAATCTCGCTAGAGGTTTTGATTTATTTAGAGAAAATCAGAACTCGAGTGGGATTTAATTGTCTATTACACAATTAGAAGAAAGTATATAAAGATTAGAAGAAATAAAGTACTCTAATATTATAAAATATTAATTGAAATACTCATATACTAAACAGACAATCGTGATTGGGTAAAAGAGGAGACGCGAAGCTTAACCATGCACTTGACTATCGTTGTACCAAATTCTAATATATACAGTCACGAAGATCAATACTTACTAAATATGCAAACATAGATAGTTGCTCACCAACAGGATCGCTATTATCGCCTCATCACAGACTCTTTCCCTAGCAGACGATAAAATGTATTGTACTTTCGATACCGTGTTCTTTTGAAAAAATGAACACCTTCCTTCCACTATTGAATATGAAATACATAAGGTTTTTATATTAATTTCATAAAATATATATTATATTCTATAAACTCACCTTCCTGGATCTTTCGGAAGAAGGATGACTCTAACCCATTTTTCTTACAATTTATAGTACTACAAACATCACCTTGTCCCATATTATTATTCAAATTATTGTATTTTAGCCAATTACAGTTATTACAACCGATAACGAACATTTTACAGTTTACATAGCTTTTCACAAAAATGCGAAATACGGCACAGGCAATGCCTTTTCTATCTAGACCAGGCCGTAGGCCTAATGTTTATTCGGGTTTTCTATTTCAGTGTATGGAGCTCAATGAAATATTATATTATTTTATTGCTTATCATTGCTAAGCTTTATTTAGTGCAATGAGTCCATAAGTTCCGTTTACTTCTTGTTGCATAATAAGTTGCAGAAATAATTACAAAACTGTGTTATTTTAATGTGAAGAGAATTTTACATGTTAACTTAATCTGTTCGCGTCAACATTTTAAGTTTAGAATTGAAGCTATTTTGAGGTTTAATAAAAAAATTATATTGTGATTTCAATTCAGCACATCTACCTTCCTTAATTTTAGACAAAACATATATCATACCACTCCTATGAAATTAGTGTACGTACAATTGTGTTACTTCGTCTCTTAAGTAGTAGATAAATACAATAATTCAGTACTCAGTTGTAGTATTAAAATAGAGACAAATTGAATGTCCGGGGTATCATACATGACATTATGCTTAATTATAATGTATGATTGCGAATTTAGGAATATAAGTTAAATATAATAAATATAACCTATAATTTTCTTATGAATGGCAATGCATTGGAGATCATTAAATTTAGACAGAAAGGGGCAACTGGTAGAGTAAGCATAACCTATAATTTCAACATATCAAAATATCCGTGCGGTGCAATTGAAAATTATTGAATCGTGCATAAATGAATATACAAGAATTTCGCAATATTTAATCGAAATAAAAGCAGGTATTACACATACGAACAATATAATTTTCACACCATAAATAATATTACACCTTAACTTGCAAGTGAATTATGTCTGAAGTGTCTCATAATCATTGTTTTAAATTTTATTAATGGAATTACACTACATTTTAGAGAAACATATGTTACTGTTTATGCATTCCAACTAATTTATATGGTTGAAACGCCGCCCTTCGTGATCGGGTTAAGCGAGTTACATGGTCTGCCTTACGGCCTGTATTAGATCACGATGGCTGTGGCACAGTCTATTGTTCCTAGTACTCACAGCGCTCCAAGCGGCTAGCAACTATCGCGAGAATTAGAAAAAATCATCCCAAGCTTCGTGACTGTATATACTAGACTGTGGTAGTACTCTGCTCGTGCAACGTGTGACTACCGAAGCATCCCGTATAGCAGTAAGTGCTAGTTCGCTGAATTTCTTCAACAGATGTCTCCTAACTTTCGCAGATTTTGTTGTTAACAAATCTCTTGCACTTTAATTGGCTTCTCAGATAAAGCGAAATAATATCAGTTAAATGTAGAAAGGAAATGACAACTATCTTCACAGAGCTCGTTTGAATACAGAGCACTTCATCCAATAGAAGAGAGCTTTACGGGAATATGTGCAGGAGAGCTTTACTAGAATATGTGCCGGACAGCTAACTGCTGCTTTGTGCTGTCTGGTTTCTGCAGTGTACTTTTGTCGAGCGGGATTATACAGAGATTCGATAGACTCGCCTCTGATATTATATATACGATCCCCCTCTGAGAAACATTAACATTCCTTCTTAAAACTACAATAAAATTCTTTACAGACCATAATTATCTATATAACAGACTAGATTGATCTATTTCATTTTGATTGCATTCCGATTACGCTTAGATAGGATTAGAGAGATCAGATTGATCAAATTTGAATTGTAAAAGATGTAGATTGTAATAGATTTTGATTACATTGGATCTTTGTTAGTTTTGATTGTATTTTGAAACTATTTCGTAGCGCAAAGCAGTATTACTCATATAGGCCTAATATAAGCGCTACATTAGACTGGATTTCATTCTAATTGAACTTGGCTTAGATAGGCGTAATTTTACATTTTGACTGAATAATATTTGCATTGAATTCTACTATTATTAAATTTGAATAATATTATTTTAACCTTACTGGAGAGCGCAAAGCGATAATACTTTTGACTGGATTTAATTTCGGTTAGATTTAGTTTAGATTGAAATAGTTTTGGATTTGTATTGCATTACATTTGAATTGGATTGGATTATTATTGCATGTGATAGCCATATTACATTTGAATGGATTTAATTTCTGTTATATTTAGTTACATTGGAATAGCTTTGGATTTGTATTGCATTACATTTGGATTGGATTAGATTATTATTGCAAGTTATTGCCATATTACATTTGATTGGATTTAATTTCGGTTAGATTTAGATTAGATTGAAATAGTTTTTCGATTTGTATTGTATTACATTAGAATTGGATTGGATTAATTATTATTGCATACGATTGCCATATTACATATGATTGGAGTTAATTTCAGTTAGATTTAGTTTAGATTGGAATAGTGTTGGATTTGTATTGCATTACATTATTTGAATTGGACTGGATTAATTATTATTGCATACGATTGCCATATTACATATGATTGGAGTTAATTTCGGTTAGATTTAGTTTAGATTGGAATAGTGTTGGATTTGTATTGCATTACATTATTTGAATTGGATTGGATTAATTATTATTGTATACGATTGCCATATTACATATGATTGGAGTTAATTTCGGTTAGATTTAGTTTAGATTGGAATAGTGTTGGATTTGTATTGCATTACATTATTTGAATTGGACTGGATTAATTATTATTGCATACGATTGCCATATTACATATGATTGGAGTTAATTTCGGTTAGATTTAGTTTAGATTGGAATAGTGTTGGATTTGTATTGCATTACATTATTTGAATTGGATTGGATTAATTATTATTGTATACGATTGCCATATTACATATGATTGGAGTTAATTTCGGTTAGATTTAGTTTAGATTGAAATAGTGTTGGATTTGTATTGCATTACATTATTTGAATCGGATTGGATTAATTATTATTGCATACGATTGCCATATTATATATGATTGGAGTTAATTTCGGTTAGATTTAGTTTAGATTGAAATAGTGTTGGATTTGTATTGCATTACATTATTTGAATTGGATTGGATTAATTATTATTGCATACGATTGCCATATTACATATGATTGGAGTTAATTTCGGTTAGATTTAGTTTAGATTGGAATAGTGTTGGATTTGTATTGCATTACATTATTTGAATCGGATTGGATTCATTATTATTGCATACGATTGCCATATTACATATGATTGGAGTTAATTTCGGTTAGATTTAGTTTAGATTGGAATAGTGTTGGATTTGTATTGCATTACATTATTTGAATCGGATTGGATTAATTATTATTGCATACGATTGCCATATTACATATGATTGGAGTTAATTTCGGTTAGATTTAGTTTAAATTGGAATAGTGTTGGATTTGTATTGCATTACATTATTTGAATCGGATTGGATTAATTATTATTGCATACGATTGCCATATTACATATGATTGGAGTTAATTTCGGTTAGATTTAGTTTAGATTGGAATAATGTTGGATTTGTATTGCATTACATTTTAATTGAATTGGATTATTACATTTTGACTCTATTACGTAGCGCAGAAGTACAGTATATTAAGTTTCATTAGATTATCGAAGGGATAATGTGAATAACGTAAGAGATCTTCAACTTTTGGCAATATTATGTAGGAAATAGAATAAAATTATGTTCAATGATAGATAAGTTATTGAAGTTTAATTTTATGACATTGTTTTGTAGACATACTGTATAATATTCCTTGTTCTACTCGTATTTTATGAATTTTGAATACTTTGATTAAAGTGGGCTACTCTCTATCCGTTACTATGGCTGAGGTCAATGCATGACCTCATGCCCCACGACATTAAAGACCCTTTGTGATATCTAAACTGCCTGGCATCTTCAGCAAAGGTTAGGCTTTAAGTGACACCTGCAGGAGCTCGGCTTGCTTTCATAAAGTAATTCCTGAAAATGTGAGCTCATAGCTGTGCTAAAGGTTCCCATTTATGCAATAAGTGACGGACATTTTAACCTGCCTTTCAACATATAAAACGAGAGGTTATCTTAGACTTAGAATCTACATTATTCAATGTGATCAGAAACCTATTTTAAGTGTATCATTATTATTTTGATCAGCTTGAAAGACCTGATGCATTTGAATTACTAATTTTAAATCTTGCTTGGCTATGAATTTTGTGGCGGTAAGGCATAAGCAGATATGTCGTGTTTTGGAAGTTTTTAAAATTGCTCTGGCTTATTAAAAATCAGGTATACAATCAATATTGAGATATTTTTATTAACTATTTACTAAATAGTGCACACTTCACTGTTACAACAATTGAAATTTAAAATGTTTGCAAAATAAGCTGTAAATGAGGTAGGGTAACCAAGGGTAAATGGGGTAAAAAGTAACAAATCCTTAAATTTATTGTTAATTTCATAATATATTACACTCATAACATATCATTAGTTGCAGCCACATGTAAGTACTACTTCCCCAAAAATGTTTCTTTTTTACTCTTCTAAACTGTCTGTACATGAACTGCAATATTTCACTGCAGTGACCCTTTTTACCCTTCTGTATAAGGATAAATGGGGTCGGTGTTTAGGGGAAATCGGGTCACAATTTTCCCCTCTATGTACCTGCACAGAACGTTAAAATCAATATTGAATTGATTTAATTTAACACTTTACACCTTCCACAAACAAACACTGTTTTATTTTCTGCACCGACGAACTGTGTTGCAGTGTAGTCCAAAATACATTCGTACAGTTTCAAAATTCTAGACACAAGTTCATTTTCTTGTTCTGGAGTAAACGTAGTTTGACGTCCTTTACTTTTCAAGTGGTTGTGCTGGCCACTTTGAAGACGTCGTTGCAGACATGAATGAGGAACTCCTAACAACTCAGCAGCATGACGTTGGCTTCTTCCCTCGCGAAATGCTTTAATAGCCTTCTGTCTGTCGTTCTCAGTCCACGAATTTGACGTTTTCCTCTTATATTTAACCATCTGTCACAAAGAATTGTAAATAAATACTTAATTTGAGTGGACTGATTTGAAACATGTTGACCCTATTCGTACGATATTACTGACCCTATTTAACCCAAATTTAGAACTTTTTTTGAGCTAGAGGTTGGTAGTACTGAATACTGCTTCGACGAAGGCGTTAATAGCCATAATCTCTTCTAAAAAGCTTAAACTTAATATTGAAAGTTAATCGCACAAATTCTCTGCAATAGTTGCAAAATAATAAAGGAACCGTAAAGCATTATTTAAAATGTATAAAATACTCTTAACTCACCTTTATATTCTCTCTATTCTTTTATTGTCAACACAAAGAATACACACACCAGCTAGCATCAATGGCACTTAACGTGTACAGGAAGGTCTCTTCCTGACCAGTATATGGTAGCACTTGCTTGAACTGGTTTACGTTTGAATATGGAGACAGAGTTTTTAAATTGACTCGATTTAACCTCTGATCCGATTTAGACTGAGTTACCCTAATATACAAGATGTCATGTTTTGCCATCATAATATTACCGGTATATTTAAATTTTTCATGCTGGAAGAAACAAAACAGCCACTGGCGTAGCTCAATCGGCAGAGACCCTTGCTGTCGACCCGGCGTTGCGCTCCGGCATAGGTTTGATTTCTGCTTGGGCTGATTATTTAGATTTCTCCAGTCGTAAGACGATTGTCAGGTAATTTATGGTAAATCCTCGGCGTCATCTCGCTAAACACCATCTTGTTATCCCAATCCTATCGACGCTAAATAATTCAGTAGTTGATACATAGTCGTTAAATAACCTTAAAATTTACGTACAAATTGCTTTTAGAGAATACGGAGGTTCATTGCTGCCCTCACATAAGCCTGTCATCGGTCCCTATTCTGAGCAAGATCAATCCAGTCCCTACCATCATATCCTACATCCCTCAAATCCACTTTAATAGTATCCTACGTCTCGGCCTCCTCAAATTTCTTTTTGCCTCTGGCCTCCCAACTGACAATTTAACCAATTAAAAAAAATCTTAAAAGTATTTATTTCAGTCACTGACTTCACAACATATGTTTAAGGTGCTACACCTTTACATTACATATTTAAAAGACGTATGAACGTTTTCGTTGGTCTACGCCAACATCATCAGATACGAAGTACATTTCAGCAATATCAGTGCTCTCTACATAATATCTACAAATACAAAACATATTTAGTGGCATGCAAAATGAGACATATTAAAAAAACCAACATTGCTGTGATACACATTGACATTCTATATGACTGCCTTGATTGTCACTTACTTAAAATACATGTATAGATTACAAAAAAATATTGATTTACATATATTTATAAATGCAAGTCTTCACATACAAGATAAATGACATGATTTAAAAGTGATAAAAATAATAAAATATAAAACTAAGATAAAAAGTATTATGAATGTGAAGAGTTGCAAAATTACAGTAATTACATTTATTATATTCTTAAAAATGAATTGCAAAATTAAAAAAAAAAGACAAAAAGAAGAAAAACAAATTTTTTACATTACAAACATCTCGTTCATAAATGTTCCCATAATAAATTTCACTGGCCATTGTAATCAAACTTCTGTAGTATTCATGGCGTCCTTGATGGAGGAGATGCAGAAGACTCAGAAGATTACATTTCTTCAACGGGGTCGGTCTAGGTGGCGCAGTCGGTATAGTGTTGAACTTCTATGCACAAGATTGCGGGTTCGATCCCGGACCAGGTCGATGGCATTTAAGTGTGCTTAAATGCGGCAGACTCATGTCAGTAGATTTACTGGCATGTAAAAGAACTCCTGTGAGACAAAATTCCTTTACACCGGCGACGCTGATATAACCTCGGCAGTTGCGAAGCGTCGTTAAATAAAACATAATTTAATTTTAATTAACCCTTAAATTCACAAAGTATCCTGTAGGATACACAGATTAAAAGGCTATATGCCAAAGTTTTAATAGAACAATAGAAAAACAATTGGTAGGAAAATTAAATTTAACCAAAATTTCATAATACTTTATTTATTTACCAGAGCTTCCTCAAATTAGAGGCTACCATTAGACAAAGCACACAAAAAAAAACAAATAGTTGATGAAAGATAACAGAATAAGAAAAATGATAAACAAGTACACAAAAAAACAAACAATGGCAGTTTACAGAATAAGAAAAGTTACAAACAAGTAAAGAAGCAGTGAAAGCTAATAAGAAAAAGTAAAATGATAATGGTGCGTCACTTTTTTCAGTACACTGAATTAGAGTCCATATAGGTGGTTCCGTAAGAATTTGACTGACTAATTATGAGGAGGATCAGTTCAACATATAAAATACGGACATTGCGATAGTGTGTTTTCTTTACAGTCCGACACGGTTTAATAAACCAGTATGAGAAATGAAGTTTTGCCATTTTAAGGATTGACTGTTGGTTCGAAGGAGTTTCATCCTTAGATTCGAACAGAAGAGCAGATATTGTAGCCATCCACAGGACTCAATCTAAGGGATTAGTCCTTGATCCTACAATCCGGTTCGAGAGGGATGCCCTACAGGCACAACACGTTGATGAGGAGAAGAAATCCATTTAGGAGTCCTGCATCCCTTATCTAAGTGAGAAATATAACATTCCCACAAGTCAGTGGAATGTTTCTGGTCTTTTGTTTGGTGCACGTGGCACACTCCCTAAATATACATGTGATATTTTAAAAGCACTCGGACTCCGTTTTTTTGAAATTTAAAAAAATTTGTTGAATATTCTTAAGGATTCAATCCAAATATTACATTACCATTTATATTTTGGCCATTGATGATTCTGTTGGGTTTGCATTTCTCTGAATTTTTTACTAAACACTTCGTGTCTTTCTAAATTATTCTGTAGTGCTTTTATTCTGGATCTTTATGGTCACCCTCATTGAGGGCAGATTATTTTCTTTAAATATTTATATATGAAAGAAAGACAAAATCATTAGTTTAAATGAATAAATTAAAATCAATGTAAAAGGTAATACTGTAAATTAACATCCTTACTATGATCATTGTTACTAACCTGTGCTTCTTCTCCAATTCCTTATTGAAGTCAATAGATGTATTAATACTACTTCCTCACAGGTTTCCGCTGCTTTTGTTTACAGGTTATCACATGTTTAAATAAGGATTCGTTATTTCCACTTTCAGGAAATATTAGACTACTGAAACTTTTAGTTGCTATAATAGTTTAAAAACTTAGGGGCCTATATAAATTGTGTCATAATGATCCCCTGATACACTTTTTTTTTAGATTAAATTTTTCCCAGACAAAAGGGAAATCAGAAATGTTATTGTATCCCTTTTTTGTACCTAAATTTGAATATTAAACTTGGCAAACGGTAGTAGCAGCAGTGACAGTAGTAGTAAAAAGGTAAAGGTATCCCCGTAACATGCCATGAAGGCACTTGGGGGGCATGGAGGTAGAGCCCCATGCTTTCCATGACCTCGGCACTAGACTGAGGTGGTGTGGTCGGCACCACGCTCTGGCCTCCTTTTACCCCCGGGAAAGACCTGGTACTCAATTTTACAGGAGGCTGAGTGAACCTCGGGGCCGTTCTGAAAGTTTGGCAACGAGAAAAAATCCTGGACCTTTCAGTCCGTAGCCAGCTGCTCTACCAACTGAGCTACCCGGCCGCCCGTGACAGTAGTAGTAGCAGTACTAATAGTGACAGTAATAGTGGTGGTGGTGGTGGTTATAGTAGAGGTGATAGTAGTAGTATTGTTGGTAGTAGTGGTAGTAGTAGTAGTAATAGTAATAATAGTACAAGAGGTGGTGGTGGTAGTAGTAGAGGTGATAGTGGTGGTGGTGATAGTGGTAGCAGATGTTCAAATCCCATATTATTGAATCAAGATCTATCGCCATCATACATTATTATTTATTCCCAGTACTGAAATGTGATCTCAAAGAAGGCGTTTTGGCTCTCATGGCCACGTTTTTTGCAATGAAGGATTGATTAAAGAAACAAACAACAGATTTATTTCTTGAATAATATATGAAGAAACTATAAATGTCGACATAAAATTAATTTACAATGATGATATGAGTATCTTTTAAATAGTACTATTGTATTTTTATGGTTCAGCACTGTAAAAAGGGAAGATTAAACCAGAAAATTTGGTGTAATGTGAACTTTTTAAAGAAAAATAGAGTGGCGCACGAAATACCAAACCATTTATTTCACAAATAAAACATACTTACTTGTCTTGGAATGTAGGCTTTCACGGCCGGCGTTGATAGGATGCGTATTTTCCGGGCTAGAGGGCCGTGGTCTGTCGGTGTTACAATCAAACGTTTCATCCACTACTCCGGTGGACACTCCGGTGGACTGAAGATGTCCACCGGAGTAGTGGATGAAACGTTTGGTTGTAACACCGACAGACCACGGCCCTCTAGCCCGGAAAATACGCATCCTGTACTTATTTGTATTAAAGCGGTACAAAACGGTATAGAATTAATCATTATAGGCTGGAAAATGTTTACCAAGGAATAACATGTTTAATATGGCCGCCATTTTTCCTCACGACTTCTTGAAATCGAACCCTTATGTTCGTCACCACTCTTCGACAGCACAAGGCATGTGAACAGTTTTGTGAATAAATAAAATGCTCGATTCTGGGCGAGGGAACATTCTCGCATACTGATCGAGAAATAAATTTATGGGACAAAAGTTAATAATATTTCCGTCAATTTCGGTCCATTTTTCTTCGATAAAACCGCCAATCAATTACGATACAAAGCCATGTTGGAAAACAGTTTTATCCCCCATTTCGTGGCAACAGGTCTCACTATGTAAACGCAGTGATTCATGCAGGATGAAGTCTGTCCACATACTGCAAACACCGTTCTTGATTTTCTACACGAAACGTTTGATGTTCGTGTGATGTCGCGTCGGTTCCCTGAAAGACATGAGGGCAGCAAAATGTGGCCGCCTCGTAGCCCGGATGTTACACCGGGGACAGAACATCTAGAAGCTTGGAGACCGTTGCTTTTAAGCGGTTCGACTATCCCCTTCTCCCATACTAGCAGGTACGGTACCATTTATCTGCAAAAGATTTTCTGAACGGAAGTTATTGTATTGTGAGAGCGCAGCTGGATCAGTGAAAGTAAGTGGTCGACGTTTTCAGTTTGTAGTGCAACGAACAATTCTGCTGTGTGTGGGCTCTTCTGTAGTGACGTCACTGAAGCCTCTAGTTGTTCTGTGCCCGGTGTAATCCGTGTCATTACTTTCTATGGATATTTTTAAAGCGAAAATGTTGCAACGGATGCCAAAAATTGTAATAATAATAATAATAATAATAATAATAATAATAATAATAATAATAATAATTTATTTTAATTGGCAGAGTTAAGGCCAATCTGCCTTCTCTTCCATTCAACCTGTATGATATAAAATTACTACATTGCTATAAACAAAACATGATAAATATAATAATAGTACTTTATGCAACGAGCCTATAATGGTAGTAATTAAGACGCGAGGATGTTTATGAAACGAACGCAAGCGAGTTATTGTTATGTGAGTGAGTGCAATAGCCCACCTCATAAATTGTGAGATGTGCGCAGACGCGAAAGTATTGATTTTTTCCGGGAAACGAATGTCGACGACCTTGATATAATCTAGAGAGTAAGATAAACATTAATCTTGATATAACCTTGAAATTGAATTCGACATTGAAAAACGAGATGACAAATTGAATTTATTTGAATATTATTTACAATTAACGCTAATTATTATAGTAACAGAACATAACCTTCTGCGACAGTATTGGATTTCCAGCCTCCATGACGTTTCGGTAGTTGTCTTTCGATTGCATATCCGAGAATAATCGAAAACCTGAACTTTAATGAATAGGTGTACTTTAATGACATGCATTAAAGGGCTGCTGCCAGGTGTATAATTACTACATATCGGCATGGTCGAGCATAAAATACAATACAATACATAATTAATATAATACAATAATTATTATTTTTATCTTCCCAACACATCAATAAAATAATTATGTAATATAATAATAATAATAATAATAATAATAATAATAATAAATTATATGAAATGTAGTAATAGCAATAGGAGTAGACCTATGGTGGTGGTGGTGGTGGTGGTGGTGGTGGTGGTGGTGGTGGTGGTGGTGGTAGTAGTAGTATCAAAAACAGTAGCAATAGTATATTATTTGAAGAAGTTTGAAATGCAAAGGTTAAGTGCCGAAATTCTACTTGGGAAAGGAATGATAGACTAATTTGTCTGGATTCTCTATCAGGGACAGTATTTTTTCGTGTCATAAATCTACGACACAGGGCCCACAAATTTACTTCCCTTCCATAGGAAATCATGCTACAAATATTCTTCACTCTTTGGAGGATTTAAAGCCGTGAACGACGAATCAAAGAGAAGAAATAGTAACAAAAGAAATTATTGGGAAGAAAATAAGAGGGAAGGACGATACATAATACAGAGGGAAAGAAGAAAGGAAGAAACAACGAAAAAAAGTAAAGCAGACGAGCGAAGGATGGAAGGCAGAGAGAATGGAAATAGAAGACGTTGTCATTGGAACTTGATTCTCGTGGACAAGGTGTGACCGCGACCCCCGTTCAGTCTGATTGAGCTGGAGGGGTAG
Organism: Periplaneta americana; assembly: GCF_040183065.1. NCBI lineage: Eukaryota > Metazoa > Arthropoda > Insecta > Blattodea > Blattidae > Periplaneta > Periplaneta americana. Next base: position 75,557,411 of record NC_091128.1, on the reverse strand, counting down.
AAAGATGTGGGCGTACCAGTTTTATGTTCCAATAGACTGTCTCGCTTCCAATTTAAACTTGTGCGAGATTAAACCAGACGCTGGGAAGCGCCGGCACAATTCCGAGTTGAAGCCTTTGACACATTCGCTTATCTCTCTCCGCCCTCAGCGCAGGAGTTCCACTTTTTAGATAACTTTCCATATTTCATAGCAGGAGCGACTTTTCCTATCTTCCCGCCTTCATCCAGCAGAATAATCTTCATAAAACTTGCAGATCTGTCTCCCGGCGGCTGAATTCCAGGTCTTACACTAAGTTAGATGGCGCTTCACCCAGTACTTCAAGGGTGAGACTAACAAATGGCGGCAGGTGACTTCCAACCTTGTTTCCGGAAAGGAAAAGATGATACGCGAGCTTGGTTATCTGAAAGTTTTTCTTCTACAGTTTTATGAATCTATCAGTCTCTGTTGATCTATCCATTGTTTTTTTAGATTTTTCAGGATTGTTTCCCTATGTAAAGAAAATGTATTGAAATGTTTATAACCCCATCCCTTTTCCACGTTATAACCATACTTTACCTTTCTTTTCCAATAACATATAGTATATTTAGTATACACTACTCCGCCGATTTAATATAACGCGTTTGATTCTAAAGAAAGGAGAAAACGGTACAATGTGGTCTGTTGTTGTGACGAGAATTCAAACACCGGTATGCCGGTAAGACATTGTGTCGCAAAACGTTCACGACTAGGCCTAAGTATTTTTGACAACTTAAATATTATTCAATGCCTAGAAAACGGCGGAAATATTAAGGACATTACTGGAGAGTTTAAAATAATATTCACTCACTCACTCACTTATTTATTTATTTATTTATTTATCTATTTATTTATTTATTTATTATTGTGTTTTATAGATAGTCTATATTCTAGGAAATAAACTTAGTTTATATTAAACTTGTATCAGATTCACTTTTTATAACGAATTAACAATCCTTAAATATCCATTCCCGTATGATCGATGATTTTCTGTCCATAATATTTCTCGACTTTCGTGCTCTACCGCTTGCCGATTGCAAGGGACTTGCTCCGCGTGTTATATCTAAGTATCTGTAGAGAGAAACAAACAAACAAACAAACGAAGGAATAAGTCCGTAAGTAAATAAGTAACTGAGTATTAAATAAGTCAATGCATGAATAAATAAGTGAATAAATAAATACATAAATAAATATATATATATATACATGCACATAAATCAACAAAAAATGAATACCGTATCAGTAGACCTATCCATTTTATAAACCGCCAACGATGATACTGCTTGATTACGCTAGATTTTAGGACGCGACACGTTCTATTGACATGTGCAGCAGATTTCCATCGCACGCACACCTAGTGTCCTGGGCACACAATGGGCAAAATGCCCACTGTGAGCACGTCTGATCTAGATTTTTCAAATTGAAATACCAAGCCTGAACAACACTCGATCAACGACGCCTATGTGACAAGCTGAAGGTCTGAAACTCGATAACAGCGGGGCTAAGAAAAACAATTCCATTGCTAGTTTTAAAATTACAAAAAATAGAACCTAGATAGCTTATAATAATACACAACTTTCAAGGTAAATAAAACTTGAAGCGTTATGTTCTTCGTTTGTGACTTGATACAAAATTCGAAATGTCTAGCACCAGGATAAATACTGTGCATAGGAAGGATTCTAAGCCCCTTCTGATGCGCCATTCAGCGACAGTAGCACGTGAAAATAAGAATCGTAAAGCTATTTGACATGGAAATCCTTTAAATTTCTTTTTCCTTTACAGGAGAAGATCTAAAGTAGCTCTTCTCATTTCAAAGAATTTTGGTTTTATACGACACTTATGCACTGGAAGACATATCACAATATTCTGTTGCCTAGCAACGCTGTAGGATTGAAGTGAGGAGTGTGATTTGAAAGGCATGAGAAGTGACAGTAAAAAATCACCGCAGTGTTGAAAATGTTCATCTGACAAATTCACATATATAAGGCTGTAATCTGGGGACGATTTATCAAACATATGGGTCTGATCTCTTAAGCTCTGAGCGCCACAGATCAATACATAATAAATTACAATTCCAAGTGAAAAACTCACATCCCACAGTTCTCACAGCCTCTGATCTATCGCATTTCATATTGCTCTGACAGGAAACTTATAGACTACTTATGCTCGTCGGATCATACAAAAGCTAATAACAGTAGTCGGTTACATGGCGAAGTAAGAGATGATGCATTTAAATTCATACTTCACTAGGGAAGATTTAAGATTGAATGTAAATCAAACGCAATCCAAATTTGAATTCTTTTATGTATAAATTTAAAAATAAAATGTATAGTCTATAAACCATACTGCTTCGGATATTGTCTGGAATACGCTTTGTCCCAAAAGTTAATGTAGGGTTTCAATTTTTCAAAGCGAGTAGGCGTATAATGTTGGAATGAAACACAACAGACAGAAAAATAAAAGCAGGTGTCAAATTAAAGAGTAACTCACCAAGTTTTCCTGATGTTGGCAATAAAGATAAAAGACAGTCAGCAACAGAATGAATACAGTAACGTTCATTCTATAGTAACGATTTCAGTAAGATGAATGTTCAAAGCAAAGTGTAATGTTTTTTGTGGCTGGCAAAACTTGAATCTGTGACTCGTCTGCGCCATGAATACCGTTGTGTTTAATGAAGATACACATCCATCGTTAGATAGTAGTTGAAGGCAACTGACAAAGTTAATGTATAAAAAAGCAGTACATAGTGCACTAGTCGCCTGGAATCTGAAAGCATAGCGGCCGTTAGCTTCGTCTGTAAAATACAGTGTGCGCATGCGCGAGCATATGAGCTATTCTATCTCAAATCGACCGAAATATAGAGAAAATTGACCTTACAATTTCTAAATACAATGAAACTTTTTTCGTACGTAGAGAACTGTGATGCAATGCTTTGTGCAAAGTTTGAGGCATCAGAACTTCATAGTGTTTAAATTTAAAATATTTAAATGTATCGTATTTTCATAAAATTTGCAACTTTAAACTGTAGCTCCGAAACCGTTACACCCAATGATCAAAATCATGGTTTATTTTGATGCTGAGAAATTAAAGTTTATATTAACATATAAACAGATTTTCTTACTTTTTATGGAAATGGAGAAATTTAGATTTTTCCTCATTAAGACGCCGTTGGCTAGGAAAAAAATATTTTTAAAATATGTAGTTAGATTCCGCATTGAAAGTACAAATGAACACTTTTTTTTTACTGATGGTATGTTGATAAGAAAGTATTGAAAATATCAAATAAAGAAAGTAAATTGTACGCGCGTAAACTAACCAGCTGACTGTGAGGCGGGAGATAGCCGAGGGAAGCAAGGCCAGGAGACAAACACGTAATGTGTCGTCTAGCAGCGCATGGCTGTGCTAGCTTTATCACAGGTTTTTATAAACACAGCAGTAAAATGACGCCCAACGCTCGCTTATCTTCAGCTCTCGGCCAGTGCGTGCAGTACTGCGCCGTTCAAGTCTAGGCGTGTGAAAATAATCTATTTAATACCCTCGAAACTTATTGCCGTACCATTAAGCAAACAATGTCGAATCCCTCTTAATAATGCAAGATTTTTTCTCAGTATCTTTTTTTACAATTTTACAAATGGCTAAAAAGCCTAAAACCAAGTAAAATCAGGTTATCTGTCTCTCTGTGTACAATAAAAATAAGGATTACTTCTTAACATAACCTACCAGATGTCAGCTTCAAAATAAGCTCTCGTTCAATGTTCTGCAGTAAATGGTTCCAGAGTTCTGAGCGCTGAAAGAGGCTTGTTTTTATAAAATACGCTAAATTTGTCGCTCAATAATACGAAAACCGTTTGCCTTTCGATAGTATATTTTTGAAAATGCACTCCCCTCAATACCTTGTATAAGTAGGGAAAAAACTAGAGATAAAAAATTGCGAGGTTTTTTACTGATCGATTTCATATGAAGGGTCCACTGCAAGAATGATGGATGTCACTTTTTTGTGAAAATGAACCAAGACTGTCAATGTATAGCTTAAGACATACAGAATGTACATTGAGAGTTATATGGCATTAACACTGATAGTCATTGTCCAGTAATGATCGGAAAATCACAGTTAAGCTTTGAGCGCTAAGCATTTCAAACTTTCAATTGCTTCTCCTGAGAAATATGTTCCAAATGACATCCATCATTCTTGCAGTGGACTCTTCATATGGAATAGCCCATATACTTATAGTAGTGCTTCTACCCACCGCGTGATGTCACTCATGCTTGCAGATCCCAGGCGGGTAGTGTACTTACTGGACTATGAGCATTCAGGAAGGTCATGGTACTAATGATGAGTAAAGAGCGGAAAAAATATGAAGAAAAAATTGTCAAAATATGAAATCCATACCCATCAACTATAAAATTTTCTTCAAAGGATTATTCACATATCCTAATTCAGAAAACACGGCGCGAAATTAAGTCTTAGCGTTCCCATCCTCAACACGAGCGAGTCCGCTACAAATATTCAGAAATTCAGCTACAAATACCAAAATTAAGACACGCTCAAAATCCGAAGATGTCATAGAAGCAAATAAATGAATAACAATGAAATATGAGTCTCCCACTTTAAAAAAAGGACATTCCCACGCATACTGTATCTATCTCATTGTTCACTTGTAGCGACACTTTGTGCAAAACATTGTAAACATTGCGTCAACAGAAGTCCAATCGTAAAGAGCGGCATATTTGGAGATGATTTAGAGAGTGAACTTATTCTTTAATAATAAAGAGAACTGAGGTCCAATGCTACAGATTTAAAGTTGGAATGTGGTTGTATTGGAAGTATAATTTATTGGAAGTAAGGCCGGTTTATTTTTGTTGGGTAGGCGATCCCTAATAGAGAATTTGTCGGGTATCTGCAGATTCACGAATACAGGAATTGTCAGGTAATAGGCGTTATTGGCAGAGTAGGAAAATAAATTGAAAATGTAAAACCTTTCTTTCCCAGAAATGAGAATCGCAGTGTTCGTAAATCATAACCTAAATGTTGTAAAGGATGTCCAAAGAAGAACGTCGGTTTTAATATTGTGAATAAATGCAACAAAAACGTATAGGCCTAACAGAACAGATAATAGTGTCGCCAACCCAAGTACAGTAAAACACTGTTGGGACATTGCGTGATTGTCTTGTTGTTGGGTTAGCGGAACTGTTACCTGTTACAGCCTATTATCTGTTTTGTTGAATTTAGTCTATTAACATTATTAAATCCGACGTTCTAGTTTGGACAGTAGTCTATATATGTCTCTGTAATTTTATTGACGACATCTTACAGGTTAGGATGTGTGAAAATAAATCTGATACAAGAAAGTGAGAAAGTGTTTACACATAAAAGCGATTATTTACACATGTGTACTCCATCGGATCTCAATTCGGCGACGGCCATTCTGCTACAAGTTACGGGGCTAAAAATTAATGAATATTAGAGGAGAAAAATTTGTTCCGGCGCCGGGGATCGAACCCGGGTCCTTGATTCTACGTACCAAGCGCTCTTACCATTGAGCTACGCCGAAGTTCAATACACAGTACCGAATCGATCCCTTCCTCCATTGTTTTTTTCCCTTTGTGACCTGACTCCAAGTTGGGCATGTATGTTGACAGTTTATATTAAGTCAACTGCCATTATACAACAAGCGCACTCAGTTGAGTGACTTGGTGGCCGGCAGAGGTCTGCATCGGACGTTTTCGCTCTAGCGCCAAGTAGTTAATAGCATAATCCGATAGGTAGCGCATATACATGATGGGTAAAATTGTCGCGAGCGATAAATCCTCGAACGGTATAAGCCGAGCGTTAGACATTCGTTCTTGTTCTTGTTGTAGGTAAATGTCCCCCCCCCACAGGAGTGATTTTGTTTTTGCCATATCTGATAGATGTTATTGGATGCAAATGTAATTATTATAAACCGAGAACACAATCACGATAATGCAAGAAATGTATCGAATTTTCTAGTAATAATAATAATAATAATAATAATAATAATAATCTAAAAATTAGTGTATCAATCTTTGCGTCTGTAACAGTTGTGCAGCATGATTATTCATTTTATTATATTTTCTGTGACGTTATCTCTGTACTAATATTGTTATTAATTTACTGCTATATAACAATATTTTGTAAAACGTTTCTACATTGTCGCAGTATATAGGCGGAACACTATGTATGAACCTATCATATTATATATGTGGTAAATCAAATATTGAATAATTATTAATTAGGAAGTTTTTCATACTTTCATACTATTTTATTTATAACTTAATGTTACTGTTTCGGTACGTTCCATTAGAAGTTTGTCATAAACGCAGAAAATAAAGCCTTATTTTTACCGTGTGAGCAAAACATATGTGTATCTTATCTGTCGTCTTCCATACAAAATAAGACATGTCGGTGAGATGACTTTGTACTGTGCTTCTATTTATTACGAGCGTATCACGACCGATCTTATCTCACTCGTGCGTGCGACATTCGACAGTGTTCAAGCGAGCGATTTAACTCCAATGTAGCACTCTTGTGGCCGAGATTCCACAGTAATATGCATAGTTATCTCTACACTAATATGCACTGTTACTCGAATAATCTTTAAATGGTGTTAGTTACGATAAATATAATAATATAGATACGAAAATAAATGCATTTAAGAACTATGGAACAATTAAGCGTACCCCACTTTCAGAAACGAAGTATGCAAAGAGACAAAATTAAAATTGTACGTAGTTATGGTTGTACCTGAATTATCTTACGGAAGTGAACTGTGGACGACAACCAAAAAGCAATAAAGTAAAATACAGGCCTTGGAAAATAATAGGAGTTAAAAAATGCACGAAATTAGATGAAATGAAAACCGAAGACATAAGAGAAGAATTGCACATTTTTAACATGAATGGTAAATTGAAAGATTGTAAACAACAATAAAAAGAACATTTAAAAAGTATGCCAGGTAAAAGAATGACAACATTAAATATGGAAATATGCTAAGGGGAAACAGATCTGTAGGAAGAGGTGTCTGGAATATCTTTAAAGGTGATACAGACAGGCAGCTGCTACGAAGTGAAGAAGAAGGTTATTATTATTATAATTTCTGTCGAAAGTCAGATGGGCTTTGATGTAATTATAGTGAAAGAAGAAGCAACGCTGCTTGACTGAAGGCTCAGATTTCTTCTATCCAATTTATTGCGCCTCCTCGATTTCGATTATAATCCTAATCGTCATGTCCCACAAACCTTGAGTAAATCAGTCGAAGGAAGTCTAAGTATTTTAAATGGCGCAAGACGGAACTAGAATTGAAAAGAAACTAACTCGGACAAAACGTGTCCCACAGTCTCCTTGTCAAGAACAAATCTTATAGGGTGTGTCGGAGATTGAAAGGCATTCCTCTCAGTGAAATGCAGCCAGCTTACTGCCCAAGTTGCGGATGGGCTAGAAATATATAGGACGGGTATTTTTTTTACATTATATAAACGCATTTCATAGTAAACACTTAACATAAATCTGTCACTGGGTTTACAGTACTGAAATTTGCTGCTGCGTTTGTATATTCATCAAACTGCAACGCATACAATGAACTTCTCCGTAGCCGAGGCAACAAATCGAACAGAAGACAATCGCTGCAAGACACGAACGACATCTCGACATGAGTGCGTCATTTAATTGACTTGAATGTGCTTGTACAGCTCTTAAAAGAATTGCTAGGGGAATGTAGCAGAGTTCCACGAAGAAGCCGAGTATATATCGCAGACGTCTATTCATGCCCTTCTTAGACCTAAATTTTATGGCAAAATGGAGGCGGCTCCTATTAAGTAATACAGAAGTATGTAGTGAAAGATCTTCAGTCAGTTTTACAGGCCTTCGTGACAATTTGTTTGACAAACGTTGACAACTATTAATTTTTGCGCTTTTTTTTTCAAACCAGAACTTTTCTATGAAAGAAAACTGGCCACTTACCCCAGTAACTCCAGTCTTAGTTGCCTCATTAGTTATGTCTTATGGATATCACTTATGAGATTGAAATCTATCTTCGGACAATTGACTAAACAACAACATAGTGCCTACTAGTGTAGGTTTTTAAAGTGGGTTTGATGATTCTGGAAGATTTCCTTACAAATTCATTGAAACAGCGTATTCTGGAATGATACACCTTGCAAACACTTGACATCATAGGTACGGTACCTTACAGATAAAATTTTGTCTCCAACGTTAATCTATCTTAACTTTAATATTTGGCAAAACACAACTCTAAACGTGAATTTAAAATTTCCTTTCGTTTTGAAATAAAAATATTGAATTCCACAAATATCCTAGAATAAAATTAATTAAGAAAGGGGTAATAGCTGAGGAAGATTCAATAAAATTCCCTGCCTGACATCTTTAAAGAAGCTAATGGAATTATGCCTCTCGATTTCAAGTACTTCCAAGTAGAGCGCAGAAGGATCTATTGTCACGTCAACTGAAACCTGTCAGACCTGCCTTGCATGTGTCATCAATTACCGGCACAATACACTCGAGATGATTCTTTACGATCGATGTCATTACCGATGCAAATGGACTAACGGACAGGGCCCGTTAACGAGCACAACGCAATTCAATACGTGCATACCACCAGTCTTACAATGGGAGCCATATAATAAATATATCAGTAGGGTTAGTGATGGTACTTACAAATAATTTGGATAGGAAATTAAAAAAAAAATACAATGGGAGCCAGAGTTATTACAAATATTAATTCAATAAATGTCCAGTAATGTTAAAGCAACCATAAAAAACAACTTTCGCATATTGTAGTGTTCGCCGAAAGATGTTGTGTCTAAAGATTTCTGCTAGAAGTTTTCAGTCCACTTCATTTCAGTTTCTGAAGAACAAAATCTGACGAACAAGGTGGAGATAGAACTAACACCCTTATACCGCACTCGGCGAAGGTTCTCCTGCGAATAATGACCGATGTTTATATTTTAAGAAAGAAAAGTTGGAAGAAGAGCAATTTCACGGCGAAAGATGTCTAGAGAAAAATAAAGAAGTGTATGCACTTTTTGTGGACCTGGGAAAGGCTTATGACTGAGTGAATTGGAATGAACTTGTACAATTGTAATAAACTGAAGAAAATAGGTGTGAATTTGAGGGGAGGCTATTTTGTAACCTTTATACGAAACGAGTCAAGTCAGGATATGAGAATGAAAGTCAAAGGGGAAGTAGAGTAAAAAGAGAAGTACAACAAGGATGTCCTTTATCACCTACCATGTTGAACATTTACTTGGAGGGTTTTGTGGAGAACTGTTTCATAACAAGGGAGGAGTGACAGTAGGAGGAAGGATAATAAACTGCATAGGTTTTACTAATGATATGGCGTTGTTAGCAAGAGAAGAGACGATACTAAGGGATATGCTGCTGAAGTCAAATGACAGCTGTGAGCAGTATAAGATGAAGATAAATGCAAACAAGACAAAGACTATGGATGTCGGAACAAAACTAACAAGGTAAACTTTCGAATTCGAAATTAGGCAATGGAACAAGTGGACAGCTTCATATAATTGCCGTAAGTAGTAAAATGAGATGAAGTCAAAAGGAGGATAGAAATGGTAAAGGAAGTGTTTAATAGAAAAAGGAGCATCTTCTGCGGACCTCAGGAAAAAGAACTAAGAAAGAGACTAATAATGTGCTTTATATAGAGTGTGGCATTGTATGGAGCAGAAACATGAACATTACGACGAAGTTAAGTGAAACGAGCATTTGAAATGTGGGTATGCAGAAGAATGCATCGGGTGAAGTGGACAGACAGAACAAGAAATGAAGCTGTTCTGGAAGGAATGGGTGAAGAAAAAATAATGCTGCAACTGATTAGGAAGAGAAAAAGAAATTGGCTGGGCCACTGGCTAAGAAGAAAATGCCTACTGAAGGATACACTGGAAGAAATGGTGAACGGAAGAAAGTTGGATCACAAGAAATCAGATCGTAGACAACATAAAGATACACGGATCATATGCGGGGACTAATAGTAAGACAGAAAATAGGAAGCATTGGAGAATGCTAGTTTTGCTGTGAAAGATCTGTCCCTGGGAAGAACACTATGAATGAAGGAAGGAATGAATGCATGAATAAAGTTGAAGATTTATGTCCTTCATACACAGTCGAAGTGAGCATTTCTCTTAAATGCGTGATACCTTGCCAATTTTATTCCGTTCTAGGGCAGATAAATATTTGGTGGTAAAACATAAGCTGGTATGTCATTTTTTATCATTTTTAGGTACTGTAATACGTGTTCAGGAAAGGTTTCAGGCATGTGCTGGCAAAACTTGACGCCGTAACTCCTATTTCTTCGGGAGATTTAACATTAATCAAAACATGATAAGTATATGTTTCTTTCTGAAAGAATATGTGAATGCAAAAACTGATATATTACCTGTCAAATTGTGGCATGTCATGTACTGATTACATGAGTATGTCCATTAACGTAATATCAAAAACTGATATCGCCTATCAGGTATCAACATTATGAAAGCAATTGTAGCCTACAATTTTCTACGTTTATTTGGATTTTGTTTGTTGATTTCTAATAAGCATAAATCCTACTGTACTTCGATCATAATTAACACAATATTATTACACTCTAGCGAATCACCATTTTGCTATAAAGAACGGAACGAAACTAGCGGTTTCTATCCATTCTCACAAGTTTGCTGGAAAATAGAGCTAGCCAACAAGAGAAATGTCGTGAGAAAATAATATCTTACTATTAGAGATTAATGATTACTAGAGAAAAAGTAAGTGATTAACTGCTCGTTTTGACAGTGACTTCAAATGCTTAAACGTCCACTACTTAATATTGCCACTGATACTGCTACCACCACCACCACCACCACCATACTACTGCTGATGCTACTAATATTGCCACTACTACTGCTACTACTACTACTACTACTACTACTACTACTACTACTACTACTACTACTTTGTTTAGTTTGATCTTTTGAATGTCTCTACATTCCTGCTTTATTTTTTCTTTAATTTTTTATTCTGTGCCCTAGGCTATAACTCTTTACATTTCTTTGTTATTGAGAGATGGATTTATTGACCAATATTACACATACAAATGTGTCATATTATCACAATTTTTTCTTAAATCCAATGCACGGGTCTTCTGACCGTTCGTGCCGTGTAAAAGAAGTCCTACTTTGTACGTTTCACCCTTCTCACCTATGATTACATTCAATCACTTTCCAAAAGAACATAGAGATTAAAATGAAAATGGATTCCCGGTCGGGGCAAGTTACCGGTTTGAGGTTTTTTCCGGGGTTTTTCCTCAACCCAAGATGAGGAAATGCCGGGTAACTTTCGGTGCTGGACCCCGGACTCATTTCACCGGCATTATCACCTTCATCTCATTCAGACGCTAAATAACCTAAGCTGTTCATAAAGCGTCGTAAAATAACCTACTAAAAATGAAAATGGCACAGACTAAACTTATATAATATATCCTAACCTAAAGCAGGCATAAAAATGTATAATTGAGTAGTTACCATTATCCCTCCGTCAGTTCGCATCACAAACTTCAACAGCTGAAGTTCTCATCTGTCTAGCCTTCAAGAGGAACAATCTAGTCTTTTGTTCGCATTCTCTATTCCCCATAAGGTCAAGACATGCAAGCGAACTCCTATTCTGACTTAGCATCGAGGGTGGTAGATATTTTCTCCAGATATGTTCCGATTCGACACACTGCAATAAAATATGTCTCCAAGAATCCTTTTCTCCGCACAGTGGACAAAGGCGCTCTCCTTCGTTATGTCTTCATTCGTCTTACCGGAATTTATCAGGTAACACATGACGAATCTTCAGCCTCATCCTGTCTAATATTTTCCGACTATCATCATCAATTCAATCGACGCTAAATAATCTAGTAGTTGAAGCAGTATCGCTAAATAATTTAATAAAATTCTTTACACATTCCCTTTCTATTCAGGATCGTTCTTTATTGTGTATACGGGTACGTCAAATTAATATACATGCAATTTTTTATCAGTATTGTTTTCTTCTTCTTCTACATCATAAAATTAGGCCTTAGGCCTGTTTTCACATCAAGAGATCGAGTCTCTCCACCTTGTCATCGGACGCCCAACATTCCTTCTACCTTAGGTTGGTAGTGGAGTAAAATCAGTGGAAGCCTGTAGGGTGGTATTCTTTCTATGCGCTGTAACCAATTAGATCTTAGACTTTGAATTCTTTCTGTCAGGTTAAAAATATATAATTCTGTTCTGGTCTCTTTATTATATTTCTTGTCTCATAATGTATAACCTACAACTGAACGTAAGAACTTCATTTCAGCTACCTCTATCAGAGTTGTTCGAAACATAAAATTAACAGCAAGTGATTGTCCTTTTTGCCCTAAACAAATTGAAATATATAGTCTGACAGACACGTGGTTTGTCTCCCGTGAGACGATATGAGCACAATGTCGTACTTCGACGTACTGTAAAACAACATAGGATACTACAGCGCTATCGTATATTTCATGCAGCACCTTGAACTTCTTTAACTGGTATGAAGGGTGGTGATAAATTGCTGTGGAGGGTCTTGCCATGAGCTGTGTCGTGTTATCGGCGCTCTTAAAGGATGTGTTCGGGTATTGTTTGCGTCTTCATTGTTCTAGCGTCGCGACGCTCTTTTGTGTCGTCGTGACAAGCCATTGTGCTCAGCCTTGCACAACAAATTACCTGACAGTACCCCGTCGATTCCCGACACAAGCAGCGATTTCTTCTTGTCAAAGCTCTGTTCCTTAGCTGCCAGTGCATATGACACGCAGCCTAGGAATATGCATGTAACATCTTTGTATTGTATTAATTCAAGCGTCGTTGTATTCAATTGTTTGGCGAGATCTTTGAAACTCTGTAAATTGAAATATCTAGTTCTTGCATTGAAGTAAAAATCTGCGACTGGCGAGGAAATAGTGTAATTTAGCTATAGGCTACATTTCCCTGGAGTAATCTACGTATTACTCTGTGAAAAGATTCATTAAATCTACATACTTAGACTTCAACAAACAAAATTTGATAACACAATCCCAAGGGAAAAAATGGAACTCTCTGTATCAAAATGCACAGCTAATTCCCGATTTACCACGAAAATCGTCTGTAGCTGCATTTAGATTGGCAACAGGCCATGATTGTTTGGCCAAACACCTGCATAGAATTGGAATATATCAGTCCCCTAACTGCCCATTGTGCAACTCAAACCAAGAAATGGATTCGGAACACCTCAAAATCTGTGCTTCAGTGGCTGGTCATGATAATATCTTTGAAAAATATTGGAGTACAAGAGGTCAAATGCCTTTATTGTCAAACGCCTGGCATTAGAAAACAACAACAACAACAACATTTCCCTGGATCGAGCGTGGCAAGATTTTATATTGCGTAGTACGAAGAAATTACGCAGAAAGTGTCGTGCTATATTTGTAAGAAAATATCGTGGCTTTCAACAACCATCACATTTAAAAATATAGAATTTAATGAAGAAAGTGAGGGAAACCGGCTTATTTTAAAATAAAAGGGCGCATAAATCCCGTTGAAACTGAAAAAAAAATCGATGACTTAAATTACAGAAGATGCTCCCACGAAATCGTTAAGAAAGTTAGCTCAACATATAGGTGAATCCAAGACATCAACTTGGAAGGAGACGAAATTGTTAAAACTGAAGCTTTAAGGGCCCCATACAAGCAAAGACTTATCTGGAGGGAAGTCTATGCAGACTTACTTCTGGGAGGTATGTCTGAATTTAATGATTGCCCATACATGCTAACAAGTAAATATTCTCGTGGGGGAAAATAGTTTTTTTTTTCCCCCACCTTGTTAATAATGTCAAAATAAATGCTTATACAAATGTTGGCCACTCGATCGCAATTACGAGGGCCGTCCAGAAAGTGAGCTTCCCTGGGGCCGTTTACGGAAAGAAAAAACAATTTCATGGAAAGATTTATTGAAACAGATACAGAAATTTTTTTAGAAACGTGTGCGGGTGCGACCTGCGCTATCAGGGGCTTAGGCAGGATGGTCCACATGTCAGCATCGAATTCACTAATTCTACCTAGGTCACCTATCGGACTTGCCTTACAAAGTGTAGGGACCCATTTGGGTCCATCCAGACCAAACGATCACCATAGTGCTTCTTTACAAAACAAATGAAATATTACGAATAAAGCATGCTCTTTCAGATGATGTTCAAAATACTATAGGGTGCATTTACAAAATGTTCTCGATGACATAACTTGCACAATAATAGTCGCGAAAATATTTTGTTTTCATAAAACTATTCCTTTCTAAATACAAGGTTTGACGTACCGATATCTGAGCTACTTGTCCAAAATCTTCTCATACAATTTTAACTCCAATTATGCGTTACATTAGAAACACTTGTATAGGCCTATATATATTTATGTTATGTTTTCAATTAATATTATGTCCAATGTTATTATAGAGTAAATGTGTATATATTTAATACCTAATACATATTAATGATATGTATGTGATTTGTGTGAAGTTTATGGAGCAAACAATCCTTATTTATTTTATGTCCAGGAGTTGGCCTAATGCATATCATGTTATTATATGTACTTTATTCATATCGGGTATTAAATGTTATGAATAAAAGTATGTATCTATTTTCTCGTGTTTAATGATAAGACAAATGGATACAAGGGAAGGGTTTGGACAATCTTTACATTATAAGTGCACAGTACGTGGGACAGGAGTGAAGGCACAGTCATAACTGCAGTTAGGCGTTACTTTTGACAAAGAGGAAAGCAGAAAATAGGAAAGATTGGAGAAAGCTGGGTTTACAGTGAAAGACCTATCCTTGGGCAGAAGACTGAATGAGAATTAATATCACTTAAATTCTTTGAATTATGTTTATGCGACTTTTTTTTTAAATCCCAGGCGTTATAGATAGGCTTTCAGTCTGGTCTCATTATCTGGACTACGGAGATTAGCTATATTGTCTCACTTTTTCATTATGTTTATTTTCATCGCGGAACCGGGAAATGTTCGAATTTCGCGTCACCAATATATGAGGCTTCAGCCAACTCAACTTCATCGTCTGTCCGCTTAGTTCATCCCTACTAATTAACACCATGAGAAACCTGCTTCCTGTTAGAATTGTTGGGCCTCCTTTGACCAACTTAAACCTTGAAAAATATGTTGATTGCTAAAAGGCCGTCATGCTGCAACTGATATCGCAAGGGAATAACGTAACAGGAAAGGGGAAAATATTGAAGAAATGGCTATGCTGTGGAAAATCTTTGGGTACCGGTATGTAGCTTAGTACATTCCTTTGTTACAAACTGATTTATTATTCTGTTAATCCAAATTAAATCAGTTTATAATAACATGGATTTAATTAGTATTTATTCTGAGAGATGCATTGAGATTTGAAAATAAATAAGCGTCAATAAATGTTTTAAACATGACTTTTTTCTCAACTCCGTTTAGGCCTTGAACTTCCGGTGCTCTGGGGAGTTAATCAACTTCCTGTCCGCTTCAATGCATTTTACAGAGTGTCACCACTTTTTTTTTTTTTTGTAGAAAAAACCACTGGCTATATCTGCATAAAACTGAATTTATGATTTGACATCATACCCATTTTAAGTAGCATTACGGAAAGGAGTAGCCTAATAAAATGCATTAATAGACTATATTATGACCAGGCTTCGAGACTTCGGACCCAATAGAGCAGGTCAGTGGGAAATCCGCATAACTGCGTACTGAGTATAGTGGTAAAGCGTACAGTGGGTGGGTGTGCTGTAGAATGAATGCCAACAAATACGCAAAGGAAAACGCTCTGGATATGAAGGTTCTGACGAATAATTTGGTTTTCATACTAACCTATTTTCAAACTGTATCTGGGATTATTACACGGTTAGAAAAGTCAGAGCAAGAGATGCTGGAAACCCTCAAATTAATTGAGGAAATGACACAGAGAATTAATGAGACATTAAGTACACCGGTTACTGAGCGTGTAAAACAGTAGTGGAAATCAATATTATGTAAAAATAACGGATATGGAACATTGTGTAACATAAACAGAAAATTAGTGGACATAGAGTCACCTGAGAATAAAGGACTGTCTCTTAGAGACTGCGATTATGTTACGTTTTTTCGTTTTGCTCCTATCACGTCATGCGACGTAGAGCGCAGCTTTCTACAGTACAAACTTTGGCAGATAACCGAAAAAGATTTACGTTTGAGACACTGAGAATGTATCTCGTAGTGCATTGCAATTCGGTATTGTAAGTGCACTTCCTAAAAACGATCAATAGGATAAATGAAAAAATTAAAATTACTACATGCTCATTTCCACCATTAACACTGTGTATAATTAAAAACAAATGCTTATAAAAGACAGGAGAATAAATGCTTTTCACATTCTTTTGACATTGTCATTGTGTAATGTATATTTACTTTCAGAATGTACATATGTGTGTTTCCCCATACTACCGTACTCTACTGTAAATAGCACGTTGTTACCTCAACACATCTCTATCTGCCTGCAGCAAGTCAACAACCTATAGTGCATGCACAGTAAACTTATTGTATCGGGTCCAAAGTCTCGGAGCCTCATTATGACATATTTTGAATATGTCATGTACTTTGCGTCCTAATTAAGACCTATAGGCCTATAATCTATTTAACAATTAAAATATAACATATTTGCCAGATTAGGAACCATAAAAAGTCTCAACAGTTGGTATCTACTTTCATGGGACTCGTACATATGGGTCAATGGATTTTTTCCGAATAGTAATAAGATACGCAAGCACGGGAGTTCCGCCGGACAGTAGCCGGCTGCTTGACCAGAACACGGGCCGGGCGGTGCGAGGGCGCTTCTGCGGACGACAGTCAAGTCTGTTTTGTGAGACCTCCTCGGGAGCAGCGGACTTCTTGTGTTACTCCGTCGCCTGGCAACTTGCTGAAGCGTGAAGTGATCAAGAAGTCTGGGGAGTGGCTGTGACATGACGGCCAGATCAGCTGCAGATCACTCCCTGTGTTTGAAGTATCTATTACCACACAGTCGATACACTCCATATAAGACTGACGAAATGTTTTGTCATTTGCCTTGTTATGGCAGTTTTAAGAAGAAAAGTGTTTTTAACCCTTAAGTAGTCGCGTGAAACAAATGGACACAGGTAATTGCGTGGGGGTTGTTTTGACCCCCAAAGGAAATCTAAAAAATTAAGGCCCTTAATGATTTTTTAAAAATCACATTACTCATTGTGTTAGTTTATAAGTGTGTTAAACATTTCTACTCAAAAAAAAAAAACACAAAAAATTGAGTGGAATTACACAGGAAATAACACAATATTGCAAATCCTGCAAAATGTTCATGGATGTTAACCCTAGCAATACAACCCATAATCTGTAACATGCATACGTGGGCCTGTCAGGCCCACAAATATAATATTTATTTTATTTTTTCAAATTATGCTATTTTGTTTTTATATCCATTAATTAAGACTTCAAATGTTATTTATTTGCTGTAATTCAAGAAACATTACCCTACGTACATGACTCAGTCCATATCATAATAAATTATGAGGACTAGGAACGTAATAGTTGGGGAGAAAGCTCATTGAGGCTTTGAAATAATTTCCTCATTGGTGCAAACTTGTCATTCGGGCGGCGTAATTCCCTTGTGTTCTTGTCGTTAAATCTAAGAATTCTTCTTAGTTCAAAGAACCGAGTTCGACTCATTGCTCCGTAATATTTGTCGATCTTGCAGGAAAGACCACAGATCTTGGATTGGTACAGCCTTGTCGTGGTTTGTGCCATTTCCAACAACAAACCAATGTAGCAAAACAACTGTGTGCTGTGCCTCATTGAAGTATATTTTTTATCAGATTCATGATATATGGTGTAAGGAACAACTGTAGGCCTACTGTTTCCGTCATATAATTTACTTTCCCCTGTCTACGAAGTCCCATTTTTTCACGTAGGCTACAATATTCTGCACAATGCTAATCTAGCTTTCAGGTATAGCTCTCTGTGAAGCTGAGTTGAATGATTTCAAGGGAAAAATTGTTCCGGGGCCGGGTATCGAACCTGGGACCTTTGGCTAAGCGCACCAACGCTCTAGCAACTGAGCTACCCAGGACGGTTAGTCAGCCCACTTTGAGGTATGTGGATATAAAGGGAAAAATTGAATTCGTTTGTGGTAGAGTTCCTGGATAGCTCAGTCGGTAGAGCATTGGTGTGCTTAGCCGAAGGTCCCGGGTTCGATACCCGGCCCCGGAACAATTTATCCCTTGAAGTTATTCAAATATTCTGCACAGTTGGCGTGAGAATAGTGCTGGAGATTGTGTAACATACACGTCTACATTTCTCCACTAATTGACACATTGTGTATATCCTCATTTTAAACTTCAGAATCAGACAATCTAACTTCTTCGATGCTGTCCTCAACTTCACTTGTTTCTGTATCTGATTCGTCTAAGACAGTGGTCGTCAGCACTCGCTGAAATGGGTAATAGGTAAGGAGTGCATCGGAATATTTACGGGTAAGAGACACTAGCCCGAGAGTGCACTGTGCTAATGACATCATTGACTATCTTCTCCATGGAGGTTTCATGAATTGCACACGCCGACATAACTATCTGACTATGTCTATGAACAGAAAAAATGAGAAAGACAAGTTCTCGTAACAAGCAGGAAATTGTAATGAAAACCCGACAGCTGTTAATACCATTGTTGAAGAGAAATATCTATTTGAAATGTTCAAACATTGAAAATAAAATATAAATAAAAAAACTTTAATTTTCCGACCCTTTCTTTTGCCAACGGGGGGAGGGGGAGGGTGGGCTCCAAGGCCCATAACAAGTTTGCATTTTTTTTATTATTTTTTACGAAAATAATTTTAAAATATTTCACAGTTTGTCAGTTTATGGTCCAACTGACACTATTTTTTTTAATCTGATTCGAAATACTTAATGAGTTAGGCCTAATAATGAAAAACTAAACCTGTGGATCTTAGAGACCCCCCCTCCCCCGTTGGTATTGCTAGGGTTAATCCAGTAAAATATGAAATTACATTACATAAATTATTAAGCTAGTGTCGTCCAAATCAGGTAACCAAGACTTAATAAAATTCAAGATTAATAACCCTTGTGGAAGAATTCACACATGTTCGTCATTTTTCCTATCTTCTAGACACTCTACGCATACGTGTTTCATATGGCTTTTACACATAATTTTTCCTGGATGCGACACAAAAATTGCTTGTTTTATTGTCTTTGTTTCTCGGAAAAAACACTACATCTTGCACTTCGGGGATTCTCCTCTATTTCTTTCGTCTGTGGGGGGGGGGGGATCGATTTTAGCAATTTTAGCAGCACTAGCTTGAAGATGTCTTGGAATGTGACTAGTCATTGCTCTCTTCCCTATTTGTTGTTTGGCCAACTCATAGCCAATTTCTCTAAAAGAAAAATATATACCCTAAGATTTGTAGTGTGAGGGCTGTTGTGAATAAATATGGCTTATGCATTGATGTCATTAGTTACTCTTTCTACCTGAAAGAAACTTCGGTTACCTGAATTAGGCCTATTCAAAATAATGTGTAAATTAAATAATTAAATATAGAAAATAACAAAAGGACAAAATAAACACATTCTCATCCCATAAGTATGCAGATGAAGGCTGAACTCTCTCAGCTGAAAATCTGATCGCCAACAAAAAGTTACACTTTTAGTCGCGTGGGGGTCAGTCTGACCCAGTGACAATCAACACGTCCTATCTTACCGAAGGTAAATGTTAAAACTAACAACAATGACAATGGCCGAAAGGTACCCTGGTTTTAGGAAGGTATGGAGATAAAAAGCAGTATGACGAACGTAATAATGAAAATAAAGCTAAATTTAAATACCCATGGGTCAATTGTCTACAAAAGTTATACCTGAATGAGGATTATTTTCAAGAGACGAAAATCAATCTTTTTGACAATCGGCTTTTGAAATTAGTCAGTGTCTTTACAGCCCTATTGAACTATGTAAGGATACTAGAAAACGCTATTTTTACTATTTACAAAAAATGTAGGTTTACATTGATCAAACATCATTTACCTACACTATTATAAACTTTTTACAAAGTAAGTAGGCTATATTATTATGTAATAAAATACCTTGCTTTATAATACACAAAATTGTACGTATATAGTCTAATAATGTAATTAATGTTTAATCAGTGTTGGCCTACATTCTTTATGATAGTGTAATAGTAAAACTAGCGTATTCTGCTGTAAATAATTTGAACTGTAAATTTAGTGTTTTTGTTAACGTGGCCCATGATTTCTTCCGTCTAACTTTACGAAACAAGAGTCGCGTGAGCAATCAGTCAAGTTGGTCTGCTTCGTTCGCTAGATGCACGCGCAGCATCCACAACCGTAAGAATTCTAGGAATACTTAATCTTGTAGCTTTCTGAGACAAATTCTAGTCACGAACTCCTGATATCAGTCAATGAATTGATGAACTAATCAGTTAATCTTTGATATAGAAGGCTGTAGAAATTGTTAAGGTAGGATGTAAGTTACAGTAGGAAGACTAGAAACCTCGTGAGGAAGTTTCCTTGAAGTCGGTGAGCCTGGGTCCGGATCCTCGTTTTCTTTCAGGGTTCAAGTGTCACGGAGCCGAGCAGAGGACCTCTCCATGCGGTTAGCATCCACTAATGTAATCCGCGGTCGTAAAACATTACCAGAAATATCTGATGCTACAGATATAAACCGCGACGAGAGCGACTTGCTTTGAAATTGAATGAGCGAGACAACTGGTGCGCTGGTAGACTACAGGGGCACACACAAAGCTCTTCCCGATTCAGTTCAACCTCATTACTAAAGACCATTTTCTTAGTCCCAAAACATTGGAATGAGTGCAGATGTGCAGGTACTATACATTATGTCACGTGTCCTGTAGACACCCTGCTCGGAATGTTTATGACATTATGCTCTGTTAGTTGAAAGAAGGGTGACTAAAACAAGAATACGAAAGGAATGCGGAGGACAGTATGTCTGTGTAAGTGGCGACACAATTTTGTATAATTTATGTAAGACTGACATAATCTGTTCTAAAAGATGGCATTTACAGCAGCAATGTAATTAAAAAATATATAAAAACCATTTGAAATTGATATAAAAAGTGAGTATGAAGATGTAGGCCTACCTTAGGGTTACCATATGTCACCACATATACGGACATGTCCGATTGTAGATAATAAAAATAGTCGTCCGCATACATTTGTGGGAATTCTTAAATTTTTCCGCGTTTTTCATATTGAAGTCGTATTTATCCTTTTTTGTTTCGTTGGTCTCGTGTTGCTGGTGAGCATATTGCAGTGCATATGGGTGTTAAATGTGTAAATGCTGTTTATTATTTTGTCAATTGTAAATAGCTGTGAACTTATGAAGCAAGTTATTAAAGTCCATAGATTAGACTTACAATCGATTCTGTGAAAGTCTTGTTTCAGCGAAATTCAATTTCCGACATTTTACATGCAAACATATGTTTGACTCTTTGTATAGTAAGTAGCAAGAAACTGTTAAAGAAAATTAGATCTAATGACAAATATGCAGAAGCTGCAGAAGTGATATAAATGACGAAGTTGGTGCAAGGAGTTCGTTGGTGAAAGGAGGTGTCTGCATTTTGAGACTTCAGAATATGGTAACCCTTATCTACCTTCAACTAATAATCAGTGCCAGCGGACGAATTTAGCAGAGTTCTGTATTAAATGATGATACATGTCAACATTCATTTCAAGAAAGTTGAGGACAATTTTGTTGAAAAGTACATTTGTACATGGGGACAGCACCTATGTTATAGTCCAATAGTACCCATATTTTAAATTAAATTTTACGTCAAAAATATAGATTTAAACACTTAATTCAGGGCAGTACCTGTGTTACAGTTGTACCGGTGTTTTAAGTTGCAATTTTACAACAAAGATTATCATGATATTGACTTAGACATTTTATTAAGAGCGGTACCTATGAAACAGCAAAAGTTATTGCAGTATAGGCTTAAATATGTTGTAACAGTAAAATTTATAAAAAATTGTTGTAACATAGGT
Source organism: Periplaneta americana (assembly GCF_040183065.1). NCBI lineage: Eukaryota > Metazoa > Arthropoda > Insecta > Blattodea > Blattidae > Periplaneta > Periplaneta americana. Next base: position 75,535,279 of record NC_091128.1, on the reverse strand, counting down.
TTAAATATTTCATTAAGCATGTAAAGCAGCAACATTTTAATTTAAAAGTTTACAGCAAAGGCTATGTTTATTCTTTTGTAATACACAACACAATCTTACTATTGAAATCATTCTTTTATGTGTGTGTTTGTCTTTGATGCGGGAGTAGTCTGTTTAGCCTACTTCGTACAGAACCACGTGCCACTATGCTCCGTCAAGTCATTTGATTCATTGCACAAACTCGTACTCACTTAACTTCAAAGGGTAGTGACTAAGATTTCTGTCTATACTCATCACCAGGCTTCGAGACTTCGGACCCAATAGAGCAGTTCAGTGGAAAATCCGCGTACTGAGTATAGTGGTAAATCGTACAGTGGGTGGGGGTACTGTAGAATGAATGCCAACAAATACGCAAAGGAAAACGCTCTGGATTTGAAGGTTCTGACGAATAACTTGGTTTTCATACAAACTATGTCTGAAACTATTACACGGTTAGAAAAGTCAGAGCAAGAGGTGCCGGAAGCCCTCAAATTAATTTAGAAAATGATGCAGAGAATTAATGAGACATCAAGTACACCGGTTACTGAATGTGTAAAACAGAAGTGAAAATCAATTTTGTGTAAAAATAACGGATATGGAACATTATGTAACGTAAACAGACTGTCTCTTAAAGACTGCAATGATGTTAGGATTTTTCGTTTTGCTCCTATCACATCATGCGACGTAGAGCGCAGCTTTTCACAGTACTAACTTTGGCAGATAACCGAAAAAGATTTACGTTTGAGACACTGAGAATGCATCTTGTAGTACATTGCAATTCGGTACTGTAACTGCACTTCCTAAAGACGACCAATAGGAAAAATGAAAAAATTAAAATTACTACATGCTTATTTCCACCATTAACTCTGTGTATAATTAAACATAAATGCTTATAAAAGACAGGAGAATAAATGCTTTTCACATTCTTTTGACATTATCATTGTGTAATGTACTCGTATATTTACTTTCAGAATGTACATATGTGTGTTTCCCCATACTATAGTACTTTACTCTAAATAGCAACGTTGTTACCTCAACACATCTCTATATACCTGCAGCGAGTCAACAACCTATAGTGCATGCATAGTAAACTTATTGTATCGGGTCCAAAGTCTCGAAGCCTGCTCATCACGTTACCTAGTAGACGTCCACACTAGTGTCCTGCAATAGCCTATTCGAACATGAGAGATGCAACAAAGAAATTACAAATTTCATCTTATTCCATATGAAATATTAATTGCAACATACGTGCTAAAATCCTTAAGCGGTTAAAACATGAAGGAGTGGGAGTGGAGGACAGAGAATATTTTTATAACAAGGTGGAAAAAATACGATGGCCTCCTCCTGCAGAGCGAACATCGACATTCTCGACAAACTTGAATCGAACATAGCGCCTGTAATGCGCGACACTATTCTCCGCGTAAATCTCCTGCATATGAGGAGAACCAATCGGAGATCGCTTTGTTGTAATATAGATGGCTTGTGCGAGAGATTACGGCGATACCAGTGACGGGGGGAGGGAGAAATCAGTTTCCCGCTGCGTTAAATATTTATCACGCTGTAGCTCCCAAGATAACCACGCTGTAATTTTTACGATTTATAGGTGAATATATGAGAAAGCATACAAAAAAACTTAGAAATCAAAATATATTTTTTGGAAACAGATAGGAAAAAATAGTAACTTCAAAGTAGGTGGTATGCATATATAATTGTAGTACTACCTTTTGCTTTGACTATAGAAGATACTTGAACTGGAAGTATATGCTTCGTTTTGTATGCATAAACCTGATACTACTACTACGAAGAATGTAATACACGGGGTATTATAATCTATCAAGTGTATTCGATTATATCGATTATCGATAATACTTCGGGTTTATCCGCGAAGATTCGTTAGTTTTCGCCTTCCATGCATTTATGTTAATTTCTTGGCGGGGAAAATTGATTGTCGTCTTTAAAATTGAGTTAGTTTTTAATAAGAAAATGGGCAGTTACGACGAAGTGAGAAGTGTAAAGAGGGAGAAGGAGAACAACTGCTGTTTAATAATCTACTAAAAGAATGAAAGAATATTAAACAATTTGCAAACTTCTGCTGCAAGAAGTGATAAAAATTCATCCAGGTTATGAATTGAGGTGAAAGCTTACAGCGGGAAAAAAATTGACGAAAAGCAAACAATGAAGAAAATAAATAACATAAAAACTAAAGAAAGTTAAAATCAGACGAGCCCAAATATGTTACTCATTAAATTTGTATGTAAGACAAAATATTGTAGGCACACTGACTTTTTCACGTAAATTAAATATATCATAAATACATCCTGAAATTATTTTCCTAAAAATTATTATTTTTAATAACAATAACAAAAATCGACTAGCAGATAGAATTCTAGTTAAGTTATCTCAAAATCATTATTTGAGCAGCTCATTACAAAAATTGATCATATAACATTAATTTTTATATTTTATAAAACCTATTTAACTTCTTATAATCAGTTCTGTTGGTTCTCGTCTTCCCTTGTAGGATTTTCTACCGCGAATTTGCATAAATTCTGTCATTCTAAACTGTACAAATACTTATGCTAAGCGAACGAAGTCTCAAACAGGGCAGACTACGATTTTTCTTAGTTTATATTTAGAAGTAGAAGTATACACATCTTGTTATGCATTTACTATCAATCCTAGCATAAACTAAACAAGGCCTTCCAGATCAACTTTCTGCTACGCAGCAAAGAATTTACTATGGGTTTTGTACATAAAGATCGTAGTATATACTACGAAAACCTTAGCAATAGCATTTACTTCAACTTTATACATACCACCCAATATGTGCAAAATACACATTTACACTTTCAAAAGTTGGTAAGCGGCAAACTTTCTTGTTTTTCACGTTAGATTAGGGGGTCAAAGTGAAAAAAAAAGATGTTGAAAAATAATTGAAAATTACTTTTAAAAGTTATTGCTACTCAAAATCTTTACTGGTTTCAGATTTACGGCGAGTTAAACGACCATTTTCGCTTTGTCGAATGATTCAAGACACAGCGTTTTGTCTGTTAAAAGAGGAAGAACGCTGGGGGGGGGGGAACTCGTAAACTCTAAATATCAATTGTGCGTGGTCTGCGTAAAACACCTTTTGTCTCTTTTTTTATCACTATCGCTTGCTTTACTGAACGACAAGGTGTAACGAACGGAAATATTTTTTTCACATGAACGAGAAACGACTTGCTTTTTGCGCAAATGTAAATACAGAGGAAGAGTGATAAGAGTGTGTCAACTTGACCGTGTGTGGTTTGTTTTCTGTCTTCTTGTCTACATGTCTTGAGTGATGCAGGCGTTCTAAACAATAGCGCCATTCTTCCGAAATGCGTTAAGATCGAAAACTGCGCTATTAGCCCTGTCCTTGTAATTGTATAGAGCAGGCCTGCACAAAGTTTGCGCACTCCGAGCCGGTTCACAGCTCATGAGCGGAATGCAGATACTTATTAGCTGCGCTCTGTATAAGGGTCGACTGGAAGGAGGGGTGATCTCTTACAAAATGTACACAAAAGGAAGTACTATTACGAGTGTTCATGGAATGAATTCCCGTTCAGTCTTTGCAAAAGTATCTTGGACTATTATTAATTAATAAAGAAATACGAGTATTTATTTTACAGAAATAATAGAAATTCTGTAGCTACTTAAATGTACAATATCATGTTGTTATATCTTTATTTATTAGGACATGAAAACGAGGTTTTATGCTGTTGGCAGCTGAAAGGAACAGTAGCCTACTGATCATAATGAAACATCAGTTACAGATGTTCGTTGCCTGCCTGACTTTATTAAAGTTGATTATAGAAAACAGTTGCTCACAAATTTAATAATAATAATAATAATAATAATAATAATAATAATAATAATGGTTTATTTTAACTGGCAGAGTTAAGGCCATTCGGCCTTCTCTTCCACTCAACCAGTATGATAAAAAATTACTACAGTGCTATGAATATAACATAATTAATACAATACAATACAATACAATACAATACAATTCAAAGCAATACAATACTACAAATACAAGACAATATAATACATAATTAATATAATACAATGACAATTCTTTTCGTCTTCACAACACCAATAAAATAATAATAATAATAATAATAATAATAATAATAATAATAATAATAATAGTAATGATAGTCATATCTAAATTAAATTAAATTATTAAGCTCGATCACAAATATAATTTCAATTTGACTGCGCCCGTAAGAAATCGTTTAGCCTTTTCTTGAAAGTGGTTATTGTCTGGCAGCCCCTAATCTTCTGAGGTAGAGAATTCCATTCACGGGGAACTGAGACAGTAAAAGAGGATGAATAGTGGGATGTTCTATGGGCAGGAATTGCTAGGATTTGGCTCTCCTGTGACCTGGTGTTTAATTTAATATAAATGTTGAATCAAACATAGCAATCATTTTCACAGCCAGCCTGTGTAGTCGTGGATAGTATTGCTAATGTTTAGTCTTGTAAAACTCAACCAGGCTAGTAGTATTATTCAAACGATCTTTAGCCCATAGGTCTCAATGAAGATCAACAAGTTCGAACTGTAAATCGTAAAATGTTAAATGTTATGTTTTATTTAACCACGCTCGCAACTGCCGAGGTTATATCAGCGTCGCCCGCGTTGCGGAATTTTGTCCCGCAGGAGTTCTTTTACATGCCAGTAAATCTACTGACATGAGCCTGTCGCATTTAAGCACACTTAAATGTAATCGACCTGGCCCGGAAACGAACCCGCAACCTCAGCATAGAAGTAATTAAGAAAGTACTTCTGATAAGACAATGTATTTCAAATTGATAAAAAATAAATACCGACTGTACCTATCTCGGTTAATAATGCAGCTTTAAACTCCTGAACCTTTTCAATGCGATCTTCAGCAACAAAACAATCGTAAGAATCTTTATGTCTGGACTCGTAATGACGCATTATGTTATGTTCTTTCTACCTTTCAAAATATTGTGGCAGATAAGGCACTGAGTATTTACTCCAGCAGCTATAAAAAATAAGCATTTTCCTATACAATATTGAAAGAATTTGCCTGATGATCACTTTTCCGTCTTTTACATTCCTCCATACTGTACTATAGCAGTAGGTAAGCAACGTGAAACATTTACTGAGAATAGACCTACACACTGCACTCCACTAGACAGCTGAGTGGTCGTTTCCCTCTCCTCTACCTATACAAGTCTATGTCATTTTGACGTATCTTCATCTCCGTTTCGGCGAGCGGTAAACACAGCTCTCCCGCTCCGAAGGAGCGCGCGCGCTCGTTGAGCGCTGTTTGTGCAAGTATGGTATAGAGGGAACGCTTTGACCTAAAATTACGTTTGTGCGAGATCGTGCGTATTTGCTTGTTTTCCGCACAGAACCAATACGCGGTAAGTGTGAAATACCACATTCAGTATTCCCAACGTAATACACATAACAATTGCCCTCTTCTTACCGCTTAAGCGCGACATTCACTTTACTGCTTTAGGCTTTTAACATATTATTTTTAGAGACGTTTAACATAGTAATAATTATAAATTGGAAATTTACCACTGCAATTTCACCTAAATTGCACTGTTAATTATTGTTTTTAAATATTTGCAAAAATTAAGTAAAGTCTACTACTCCACGAAAGCTATTGTATTCCAGATACAAGTAACATTAAGGAAGCCGCGAAAAAATCAACAAGACTCCAGATGCCGATGTTATTACTGCAATATGTTATATAAATAATATTGTTAATATATTAAAATGAAAAATAAATCATTACATAACCTTACCGTTTGTTTTAAGTTCGCATTTATAGACTGGGGGAAAAAAAAAGACAGACGTATATCACGGCCTACTGGAGTATATATATTTATGTTTTCTAAAGTTGGCGTCATTAAACAGAAACCAAGATGGAGATTTCATTGCAACTAATTAGAAATTCGTCTTTCAGGTATATAATAAACGATCTTCGCACAAAATAATGTACGATACAAGAGCGGTATGTTTGTTTTCATGTTCTCGGAAATTAAAAAATCTCAACTACGTTTCGTCTTTTCCTTGAACATGAAAACGTCAACATACCGCTCTTGTAACGTATATTACTATTTTTCGGACGTATTTATAAATGGATTCTCTTTATATCTGAAAAGCTACTGAAATTCAGAATTAAATAAACGTACTCTTTGATAGCGATATTCCTTTATTAGGCAACTCTGCACTCCTGTAATTCGCGGGAGTTGTGAAGCCGCTGAAGGTCATAAGCAGGAGATTTGCCGTGAAGAATAGTCCACATATTCGTCTAACAACAATGCTAAATATTTATTACACTAACCAGTGTGGCGATTTATTTCATGCTACGAGATATAAACCGCGAATTTTTAATATTTTAATCTGTTATTTAACGACACTGTTTCAACTACGAGGTTATTTAGCTTCAATGGAATTGGTGATAGCGATATGGTATTTGGAGAGATGAGGCCGAGGATTCGCCATGAATTACCGGAGAAAACCCAATCAGGTAATATGCCCAAGCGGGAATCGAACCCACACTCAAGCACAACTCCGTATCAGTAGGCAAACACGCTATGGCCTGAGCTACGCCCATGGCTGTTTTAATTGAAAGTCCATCATCATCATCATCATCATCATCATCATCATCATCATCATCATCATCGTGAATTTATACTCATGTTGTCTGTTTCGGTTTGAAATTAGTTCCGTGTAACTATTCTGAATTATAATTATGTGCCGCCTTCTGTTCTTCAAATTTCTGCACATTTAAAGGACAAAACTAAAATTCTTTCACTCATTTATCATCATAATACACTGCTCTCTTAAATTGACTGAGCATATCGGAGTTTAAATTAATGTTAATGTTAATGTCATGTTTTATTTAACGACGCTTGCAACTGCAGAGGTTATATCAGCGTCGCCGGATGTGCCGGAATTTTGTCCCGCAGGAGTTCTTTTACATGCCAGTAAATCTACTGACATGAGCCTGTCGCATTTAAGCACTCTAAAATGCCATCGACCTGACTCGGGATCGAACCCGCAACCTTGGGCATAGAAGGCCAGCGCTATACCAACTCGCCAACCAGGTCGACTAGTTTAAATCAATATCTTTCCCAAAACATGCTATGAAATCTTTTATATAAAACAAATTTTATCTCGAAAAGGAAGCAAAAAAATTCAAAATCGTGTTATTATTTTTTTGTTTGAAATACAGCCAACTCCGGATATAGTGAACCTCTGCGGACTTGCATATTTGGTTCACTATATCCGAGGTTCACTAAATCCGAAGTGTCTCTCCCCTAACCTTAAATGATAAGAATAATGAAATTGTGAACAAGAAAATAAAATACTATACAGTAATTAAAATATTTCATTTTTGTGAAATCGATTACGCTGTATACTTTATACTGTTACTCACAGTTGATTTACTTAAAGAGGGACAGCTGACTTTCATAGGGGCGAACGGAGGTAGTGTGATAGATTACATACTGTGTAGCATGAACTTAATCGACAGGATTGCGGATTTCTGGGTGGGGGACAGGATTGAATCACAGCACTCACCTGTGGTTTTGCAGATTCATGTTCAGTCAAATAATACAAAGAAGGAAGAGATAAGACTTTGGACGGAAAACCGGGGCAGAACTGTTAACAGATATAAATGGAACAGCGAGCTACAGGACACATTTCTCACTAACTTAAATGAACAGCTTCAGGGGGAGCGGGGGGAATCGGCGGAGACGCTGACAAATATTTTAAGAACGGCAGCGGGTAGTATGGTGGAACGAAGAAAGAATAAGGGGAGCAAACGGGATGACTGGTATGACGACGAATGTAGGGTGGCTAAGAAGATGGCTGAAGAAGCCCTAAGGGTATTTAGACGCGTGGGGAATGATGAAAGTAGGATAAGGTATGTTCAATTGAGGAGAAATTACAAAGATATCATTCAGCTCAAAAAGATTAACTGGGAACTCAGGAAAGCAGGTGAGCTGAGTAGAGTGGTAGAGAACGGGGATATATCTGAAATGTGGCACACTATTAAAAGAATAAGAGGTGGGGGATGGGTAAGGAACGAAATTACACCAGAAGTATGGCGGGAATATTTTAGGGGCGTTTATGGGGAAGGAGAGATGTGGGGGGGATTAGTGATAGGACCGGAAGAATTATTGGGGTTTCCGGAGGTTCCGGAGATGGACGCAGATATTTCACGGGCAGAAATTAGAAAAGCGGTTTCCTCTTTGAAGAATAATAAAGCCCCAGGCTGGGATGGTCTGCCATCAGAAATATTTAAGGCTGCTCTTGTCAATGATAAATTTGTACAAAGGGTGCAAATTGTGTTTAATGATTTATTTAAGTATGGGAAGTACCCGGAAATTTGGGCTACATCCATCATTCATCCTATCTATAAAAGTAAGGGTTCGATTGGATCTCCAGACTCATATAGAGGCGTGGCCTTACTGCCTACTATGGGTAAAATCTATTGTAAAATCTTGTATGAAAGAATGAAGGGGTGGGTGTCTCGGCATGGCAAAATTTCAAAATTTCAGATGGGTTTTATGGAAGGTCGTAGCACAGTTGACAACATATTTATTTTGGATTCACTGAAACAGAAACAAATGTCTAGAAAAGGGGGGAAATTGCATTGCGCTTTCGTGGATTTTCGAAAGGCTTTCGACACTGTGGAGAGAGAAGCGCTTTGGTATAAATTATGGATGAAAGGGATGTCGGGCAAGATGATTAGGGCGCTTCAGGGGATATATAATAAAGTGGAATTTTGTGTTAAGTACGACATGAACAGAGTGTCTGAAAGCTTTTGCAGTCGCAGAGGTGTGAAACAAGGTTGCATACTGTCCCCCTTGCTTTTTAACCTGTTTATTGACGATATAGCAGAGATTATGTTACGAGAGGACATCGACGCTCCCGTCATAGAGGACGTGAATATTCCAGTACTATTATACGCTGACGATTTGACATTATGTTCTAAAAGTGTTAAGGGATTGCAGAAAGGACTTGACAAGCTTCAAATATACTCTAGGGACTGGGGATTAAAAGTAAATACTGAAAAGACGAAGACTATGACCTTTAAGAACGGATGTGTTTACAGTAAAACGGAGACTTGGACATACGAAGGCCGAGCACTGAACAACGTGAAAAGTTTTGTTTACTTAGGGGTAACAATGACGATGAACGGAAAATGGAATAAACATATAGACACTACAAAACATATGGCATTGATTAAAGCGATAGAAACGCTGAAGATACGTAACAAAATCCCGGAAGTCTCTCTAAATTTATTAGATAAAGTATATAACGCGGTAGTTAGATCTACAATTACGTATGGGGCAGAAATTTGGGGTTGGGGAAGAACGGAAAAGCTTAACCAGGTACAAAGCGACTTTTTAAAACGGATAGCGGGAGTGGGGAGGGGAACGGCTAACAGCGGAATCCTAAGAGAATTCGGACGCCATAGAGACTCAATAGAATGCAAGATAAAAGTTTTAAAGTACTACTTGAGGATTGTGCATGGAGATCAGTCTCTTATTAGAGCGATCTGTTATAGGGAGCAACTCGAGAGGAGAGACCAAGTAACCTGGGCAGGTAGATTACGCAGAGGGTTGGAAGAAATAGGCATGGGATTTATAATCGCGGAAGATTGCAGGAACAAGCGAAATGTCTGGCGGAAAGTCAAGAAACGCCTGAAGGATATAGACAGACAAATAACAGAAGGGGAATGTAGGGATAAGGTTGCTCTGGAGATCCAATCGATGATCAAAACAAATTGGGGGGCCGAACTATATCTCTATGGAGGTAGCAAAGATGGTAGACTGGGTTTAATCTGGTTCCGTCTAGGAGCCTGGAGGGCACTTAAAATCGTCAACGAAGAGGGGGCGAGAATATGTCCTCTTTGCGGTAGAGGCGAGACATCACACCACATTTTGTCGGAGTGTGAAGCCACAGAAGCTCTGAGGAAACGATTCCTGCCAGAGTCCTTCATTACATCTAGCAGGGGGCACTTGGCGACATACGCTGTATTAAATAACGTTAAATCCTATGACAGTGCGGGAAAATTTTTGGCAAAAGTTCGACAGTTGAGGGTGGAATTGGCCGAGGGGGAGGGAGCCGATGGATAAGAGAAAGATTTATTAGTGTTGCAATGAGTAATATTAACATTGAGCGAATGATAGAATTAGGAGATAATGTTTTTTTTTTTTTTTTTTTTTTACTGTGTATTTTGTATTTTATTGCGTGTGTATGTTTTTATTTATATACTGTATTACCTTTATAATTATTATTTGGATTATTTGGTGCAGCTTCAACAAGAAATTGAATTGTTTATACTGTATATATATATATATATATATATATATATATATATATGTGTGTGTGTGTGTCTGTGTGTGTGTGTGTGTGTGTGTGTGTGTGTGACACTGTGCGTGTCTGTTTTTTCATATCTCCCTTTTATTTTATTTGTATTATTTTTGTGAAGTTTGGTATAAAGTTAGATTAGTTATAATAGTGGTAATCAATGACAACGGTAGTAATAATAATAACTGTTGTTTCACTATTTTATTATTAGTAGGCATTATTTTCGTTTTGAAGATTCAAACTGTGCATAGTTACAGCACGAATGGCCGTATGAGCTCGTGCGAAGGATCTTGTGTACATGAGTTTGTATAATTTATTATGCATCAATAAATGCACTTATCTATCTATCTATCTATTCTGTCGACCCACGTCCTCTTGCGAAAGACCACGTTCAATATCACTTATAATATTCGCCTTATCTTCCAAAGAAAACACTTTACGCTTCGGTATTTTTATACAGTGCATTCACTGTTCGACGGTTAGCGCGTCTAGCCGCGAAACCAGGTGGCCCGGGTTCGATTCCTGGTCGGGGCAAGTTATCTGTTTGAGGGTTTTTCCGGGGTTTTGCCTCAACCCAATATGAGGAAATGCTGGGTAACTTTCAGTGTTGGACCCCGGACTCACTTCACCAGCATTATCACTTTCATCTCATTCAGACGCTAAATAACCTAAGATGTTGATAAAGCGTCGTAAAATAATCTACTAAAATAAATTCACTGTTCGAACACAAGAAACAGACTGATCAACTAAAAATGACAAACGCTGACGGTAGTATGACTGTGTACTCAGCCTTGGAATTTCCCGGGTCACTTAATGGAAACTTGGAAGTGGTTGATGGAGTTTGAAAGCCATCACAATCTTACCTTCTTTTATGCTCTGGATATAATATCCGTCCCCTTTTAATAAAGGAAGCTAATTTCATTTTCCGTTGTTTCGATACTATCCGTCATAATGGAAATGTTTCTCATGGTGGAGGATCAGAAATAACAGAGTAGTGTGCCTGAGAACAGAATAGCAACCCTTCAACGGTGGAGTGAGGTAAGGTAGTCACGCGTTGCCTGGATTTACAGTACAGCTCATTGTCTAGGAATCACTAATTCTACCTTTGTCCTTTGACTGAAGGAGTCAGAAACTTGGAATGTTGTTCTCAACACATTCTTTTAATTTTTATTCAAGTAGGTCTGACTTCAAATAAGAATTTATCACGATACAACTCTTGTAACTTCAATTTTTAAGGTTCACTATAAGCGGAAATATTAATGTACTTTTTAATGTATGTGGGTCGGGACCAACGATTTAGGTTCACTATAGCCAAATGTTCACTATAACCGAGTTCACTATATTCAGAGTTGACTGTATCTCAAAAAATTAATCCCTGAAATGTATGACATTATTTATGGTTCATTCTATATAACGAGGAAAGAAAATATAAGTCATATAAACAATCTGACCGGAAAGTTTCCGTCCATAAACTCATTAGATGAACAAGTATTAGAATAGGAATTTTAACGAGTATAAAATTCAGGAGTGTGACAGTAGTAATTAATAATACATCACAGTGACTTTAAATGCCAATCCCCGTGAGTTTATATTACAATTACGACGCTTGCTCCTTGCCTTTCAGGAGGCGAGTGAACGCTATTACTATATTCTCTTTTTATAAGGTGGAAAAATCTGCCATCACACCCGACTCTGAATCTGAAAATAAGCTCTAGCAAACAGCCATAAAAGTCACTACCGCTCTATGAAGAGGAGTCATATCGCCTACTGAGGCGCCGCCACCCCCGAGTGAGGAACTAGATTAATGAATGTTGCTAAGTAACGGCAGAGCCTTCACAAAAGATCGCATAAGGCACTCCCTTATAAAGTTTCAAATTGAAAATAGTCGAAAAACAAAACCGACCAGTCTAGGAGCATGAAAATATAGGGTGCGGCAGTTGGATATGACGGTTTTTATAGCCCTGTTGTGGGACACTCAGGGCGAATTAAAAGAAAACACATATACTGGAAGTAACTAGTGCAATGCAATTTATTAATGTCTGATTACTTTTAAAAAACTACATTTCGTAAGTAACCTCCATGGCAACGATTACATTCCTGCAATCTGCTATGAAAGTTCTGCATAACACGCCCCATCAGAACAAGTTCGATGGCACTAATTTCGTTCCTTATGTTTTGTTTCAGCTGCATGATGGTGCGAGGCTTGCGATACATCCTAGTTTTGAGATAACCCCATAGGAAGTAATCAGCTGTCAGGTCAGGAGATCTTGACGGCCAGGCAATATCTCCAAATCGTGAAATTATTCGTCCTGGAAACATGTTTCGCAGACAGTTTATTGAACCATGAGCAGTGTGCGCTGATTACTTCCTATGGGGTTATCTCAAAAGTAGGCCGTATCGCAACAGGCCTTGCACCATCATCCAGCTGAAACAAATCATAAGGAATGAAATTAGTGCCATCGAACCTGTTGTGTTGGTGCAAGTTATGCAGAACTTTTACAGCAGATTGCAGGAATGCATTCGTTGCTGTGGAGGCTACTTACGAAATGTAGTTTTTAAAAGTAATCAGACATTAATAAATATTGCATTGTAGTAGATTACTTCCAGTATATGTGTTTTCTTTTAATTCGTCCTGAATGTCCTATATATATTTTTAAAGTGATTGAAAGAGAATTAGAAATGAAAAAAAAATTTCAGTTACGAAGTTACCGAAATTGTACATAAAGAAATGCTTTGCGGGATGTAATATTATATTTATTGGTAGTAAATCTACCGGACTGCCATTAGAAAATCTTTGTTTTTACAGTATCAGAATATCTTTGTTGCACTTTGTATAATAAAATAAATGTACAGAATACCAGATGCATTGTAATAATCTATTCCCCTGTTATTCAATATCACAACTAGCAAATTAATATCATAAGAAAATATTTCTTATTTGAATGGGAGAATTCAAGACTCAATTTACTTCCCTTCAACCAGCTCCTAAGTTTTCCATAAGAAATAAATAATCGCCCTACAGGTGGCCTCACTTCAGCATTGGAATTCTTCACGTCTAGAGGCTAGCAGATGCTGTGGCTGATAGCAGAAATCCAATAACGGAGACGTTAACCACCAATCCAACCCCACGGCTGTTACAACAGCGAAGCACTGGCTGCGCTAAATAATTGGAAATCAGAAAGGCGAAGGAACGTAATTTTACGGTTCTGGGGTTAAAGCGGTGAGTTGGATAAGGCTCGGATCCTGCCCACTTGAGATCCAAGTGTCCATCACAAAGAAAATAAAAATAGATCACAGTGAACTAGTTATTCGTCTCACCGATTTACGCCTCTTGAAAATAATTGAAAACAAGCCTAATTAAAGTTTAGTTACTTTTATGCAGTGAAGGATTTAGACGAGTACTGAAATTGCTTGCTTTTTAAATTATACAGAGTGTTTTAGGAGGTGGTGGACTATTCTGAGTAAAAAGTTTATATAAATATATGTCTTCGAGTACCCGCTGTGGAATACGGTTAGCATGTCGGGCTTAAAGCGTGCGGGTCTGGGTTCAAATACTGGTTGGGAGAAGTTAACTGGTTGAGGTTTTTTCCGGGGCTTTCCCTTAACCTATTAAAGATAAATACTGGATAACCTTCGCCGCTAGATCGTGGACTCATTTCGCCGGCATTATGACTTTTGTTTTATTCAAATGATAGATAATTACCACAGTTGATAAAGCGTCGTAAAATAAGCCATTTAATGAAATAAAAAAAACATTTTTAATTTTCAATGAGATACATCTCTTTGAATATTACGCATATTAAGCCGAAGGCCTATAATATGGTATGAAGTAGAGATGAACAAAACTAACTGCTGCTCTCGCTCGCTGTGTTCGTTGCATTTGTTTTCGAGTCGCGTCTCGTCACTCCCGCGCGCCTCGATTCTCGCTCATCTCTCCCGAAACAGCACCCGGTCGGCGTGGAAAGACTTCGCAACATCGAACAACATACATTATTAAAACAGACATTATAAATGATGAAAGATGAGTAGAACGGAAAAAAATTCTCTCCGGCACCAGGATTTGAACCCGGGTTTTCAGCGTTACGTGCTGATGCTCTAACCACTAAGCCACACCGCAATCCCATCCCAATGTCGGATCGAATCCTCTCAGTTTTACGTTCCACCTCTTGGGTTCCCTCTAGTGGCCTACCCTCATGCACTGCATCATAGATGTATGACAGTAGGACTATGTCCACACATGTGCAGAGGTGCACTCGTTATGATGACGCAGGATATCTGCACGGAAATATCATATGTACTTCGGTACATCATAATAATATATGATATGCGAATAATCACTTAGTGATTTAAGACGGCGCATATTCCGTCGGATCCCAGCCACTTAGTCACTCATAATGAGTGCACTCTGCACATGTGTATGGAATGGTCCCACTGTCATACATCTATGACGCAGTGCATGAGGGTAGGCTACTAGAGGGAACACAAGAGGTGGAACTTAAAACTGATATCGGGATGGGAATCCGATGTGGCTTAGTGGATAGAGCATCAGCACGTAGAGCTGAAAACCTGGGTTCAAATCCCGGTGCCGGAGAGAATTTTTCTCTGTTCCACTCATCTTTCATCATATGATGACGCAGAATATCTGCACGGAAATATCATATGTACTTCGGTACATTATAGTAACATTATAAATGTTTAAATGAGACATAAAGACAAAACAGAGCAGTAACTTAGTTATCAAAATGTTGCGGTTCTACCATAATATGATATTACCTATGGTTATATAAATAGGAAAAAAAAAAGTCTCAAATAAATTTGTATTTTTAAGAAACACAAAATATAACGTTAATATATTATTACTTGAGATTGCACACTTGATCTTAAACATATGAAAATAAATTCCTAGCCTTTCAACAAGGACACAGTAATTAAACAAAGACTGGGGAACGGACCATTATACACCGAAAGGCAGAGATGATGCTTCAAATAGGCCACTTGACTGTTCATACACACATTACAGTTGCCAAAGCAGATAAAATTTCAGTCAGGTACAAACAACTGTGGCGATTCAAGGCTGCTTGACGTTCGGGACTTCTGGAGTGATCAATCTCGACGTCTCGAAACACTCACAAGCAATCCCCACGTCAACGACGCGACGTACACAATACTGTCGTGCGGGTCCTCGGCCTTGCGGGCGCAGTCAGTCTCGATCGTTGTTCATCTCTAGTGTGAAGGACCGAAAAATGATACTGATTGCATTTATTTATTGATTGAAAGTCCTATGAAAGGTATAAAGGAAGACATACAATTTACTTATTGCATTTATTGGTTTTAATTAGGTGAATGTTGAAAAGTTACGTAGAACTATCTGCTAGGTATTAGACAAAATAAATAATATGCATAATTTATAATACAAGGTAATTGATAAAAAATCAAAACAGCAACTTTAATGCACTTTTCAGCTCTTGGTAATAGTGCTTGTAGCTCTTCTAAGGTTGTCTTGGCCATCTTTCATGAGGACATCACTATTCATAATTCACTCCTTTTCTTTGTAGACTTTTCTTTCAGTTCATTCCCAGAGACAATAATAATGAAATAAGGTCTAGCTTGATTGTGAATTCATAAAAATCTGTTAGGAGAAAAGTTATTAATTTTGTCCCGCTAGATTTGGACGACTGTGCACAGTACAGAGACGGCACGAAGAGAGGCTTACAGCGTCTGACTTGAACCCAAAGGAGACAGCACATATACAGTGTGCTGGTGTGAATCATTCTTCAATAAACGTTTTCATCATCAATAGTCGCGCTATCAATTATTGTTTCGAAGACTGTACGTCACAGAAAACTATTTACTAGGCTGTTAAATAACTCGCGATTAGTTGAAAACGATGGGGGAAGAAAGAGTACCGGTTATAAAATCTGTATTATGCAAAGTTATCATAAAAGAATGACATGTAAAAGTATGCACTTTATGTGTAAAGTTTTATACAGTAAGTTAAACATTTTTGTCCAAGCAATATTTCAGTGATGTCAAAGCAATCGCATTTTTCTGACCTTGACGTCGTGCGCGGGCAATAAGCGCTAAGTATGGAAAGAGGAAGGGTTGCGTATATGAATAAGCAACCTGTTGGATTAAGAAAACAGTGGTGTACAAACTTCAAACGGAACGTGAAATTTTATGTCGTTATTTTTATATGGCTTCTTTCTGTTTAATATTATCTATATTGTCTGTAAAACAAAAGTACTAAGACTGATTTCTTAATATTGCACTTGTGTTTTAAATCTTAATAACATAATAGAGACTTAAGAAGGAATATTCACTTAAATTCCATAGTAGTATAATATTATACTGTATTACTTACTTACAAATGGCTTTTGAGGAACCCGAAGGTTCATTGCTTCCCACACATAAGCCCGCCATCGGTCCCTATCCTGTGCAAGATTAATCCAGTCTCTATCATCATATCCCACCTCCCTCAAATCCATTTTAATATTATCTTCCCATCTACGTCTGCGCCTCCATAAAGGTATTATACTGTATTAAGTGGATTAAACACATTATTCATAAAGAAAGTTATATCCCAAAAAAAGAGATTGAGTATGACATGATAAGTTGGAATTTATATTGATGGTATCTTTAACCTTACAAAAGTAATCAATAAACTAATCAAAGCAGTATTACAGTACAAAGCAAAGTTACCTAGATACTGTATCTGTTTTAAGTGTAACTAATATTATATAACAAAACCCTTGTCGCATTATGCTTTTAAGGTGATATTTGTGAGCAAATTCCTATCATCAGAATATTAAATTATTTTCTCAAAATCTGGTGAAGCTATAGAGCTGACATTTTTACAACACATGGGCACGTATCTTTTGCTTATGATGTAACAGTAGTTGCTTTGTTAATTCATTTCGTTACAAACGATTTCCATGCGAATATTTTCAAAATTTTCAATACACCATCCTCAGTAATACGTATATACGGTATATTAGATTTACGAAAACATTCTGTAAGGCTACTAAATAAATAGGCTTATACCTGAAAATTTCACTTTTCTATGCGAAAAGTTGAGAAAATATTTCTTTTGAATAAAAAAATCAAACTTGTGAAAAATGAGCATTAAAATTAAAACTTACATTCTTATAATGCACTTATACTTCTCAGGCAAATCTAAAAATTAACATGGATACAGTTTTAATAAGTTCTCTTCCCTTTATCTATTGAATCAGTGCTGAATATAGCTCGACCAAGCGGCATATACCACCTCTTTCGTCTGTCTCTTTCCTTTCCCCTGTAAAGCGCTCAGGCTCTCCTGGGCTCTAAAGCGCGCGCTTGCTCCTGTGGGCATCAATTGACATGCCTGCAATATGTATAACAACGCGCAAAAGAATTGTATGTTGAAATGCTTGCCATTCCTATAATATCAGAATCTAAATATACAGTGTACAAAGTGCACTTTTGAATACGTAAATAGATTCTAGGCTTCACAGATAGTTTCTAAATTACAGGCAGATAATTGTAAATCTAAAGACACTTCCAGCTTGTTAACAATAACAACTTGTTTTTCATCATTCCATTTAGAGATAGTATCATGGCTGTACTTGATAAATTACTTCCATAAATGAAGAACAAAGACATATTGACTTCAATACATACCGGAGCCTTTGGTTCAACTTTTAATTTTTTATGTCCTTTACCTTAAGGGGATACTATACTGCAATTACTAACTTCCATGTTTTTAAAGCTAAAGTCACAACACTTTTATCACTGGTGTATCTGGTTAATAATAATACATGTACAAAATGTCATCCCTCTAAAATAAGTGGATTGCATTTTATTAATATCTTAATAAAATATTGTATGGCTTTATATAAAATGTCTCTTGTGCCACAATTTGCTTTGTTTTCAACTGATATTCACTTATATGATTTTTATATACATTGGAACAAATATTACTATTGGGTTTTTCTGTACAGTGAATCGGTAAATTACTAAGAATTTCTTATGATTATTAATATTTTTATTTTTATTGTTTTATAATAAAAAGTCTAGTAATTTACTAATTAATTTTTACAGCAAAACCCTATAGTAAGTTTTGATCCCAGGTCTATAAGGATCCACATAAGTGAATATCAGTTCAGAATAACATAAATTGTGACGCAAGGAACTTTTTATAATTACAAAGTGATTCAATATTTTAATAACATATTATAAAATGTAAACCGCTTATCATAAGTGGATGATATTTCATACATTTGTCATTATTAACCAGATATACTAGTGATCAAAATTTGGTGAATATAGCTTCATAAGTATGGTAGTTATACTGATTTCACTATTGTGAACTCTTAAAAATATGGAACTTGGAAATTTCACTCTAGTGTCTCCTTAAATGAAGATGATTGAACACAGTATCATTCATTTTTATTTTCCTCTTTCCTTGTTCTTGTCTCTGGTTATATCTGAAACCTACGCCGTGGACATGATGCTGGATACAGACATGTCGGACACCATCTAAATGTGTCAACTTGTATTCTAGAAAAAAGTGGCTTACCACACTATTACACTAAATCGTTTAATCATAAATGCGTTTTCATCTATGTTATGATTTTGTTGTTTCTGTATTTAATGTAGGCCTAACTGTTTCCATCGAATTTATCTGAGTAGGATGTTGTGCTGGAGTGTAGAAATCTGAGTCTCTTTGGAAAAGAATGTCGAACAGTGATCGTTGGGCTGAGAGTGGTAAAAAATATAAAATGGCTCCTGAAAAAAATAATAAAAATGGACTCTATGGATTTTCTTTTCTTGTCGCTGCATTTGAAGGAAGTTTTCCCTCCCTCCCTACACATAATGTAATTTCTCATAGACGATGGGTGTTATGGGGTGCGGGAGGGATAGCACTGTGCAGGAGGTATCGATAATCGATCTATCATATCTGGCATATCGTTAAAAAAAGGACTGGGATGGTGGGAAGGGATTTTCACTTTCGGACGGCGTTGGAGAATCGAAATGCTCCATAATTCAAGGAAGCGATCGCATTAATTTAATTTCCTGAGCTGTTATAGGTGCATCCTTTCCTCTTCCTGTTTCCAAAACAAGTTGTCGAGTCGTTTAGGAAAAGCGAGCGATGTAGAGGCTGTTTGTTCTTGTACTGTAGATCTCTGTAGGAAAAGGACATTGAGTTCAGCAGAGATTTCTTGGGCGTAAAATGACATAAAAATGAAGGCAATTCTTGGGATTATTTCTTTATTTAAGCATTAGAATTGTTTAGCCACTGGCTTAACTAAGACCATGGCAAGCTACGCTCGGGGAGTGAGTCTGCCCTCGGACCTGGATTCGAATTCTACTTGAGCTTGTGTTAAAGTTGTTGCTGAAAATACTCTCATTCATTATTAAGAAAATTTTTTAACTTACTCATTTTGCTAAGATCTATAATGCTACTGTTATATTTATCATTTTTCTTGGACATTTTCCCCTTATTAAGCAACACAGGATGGGAGGGGTATACGTGCAAATATTTTGATATTTGTTTAAGACAAGTGCAAGTGAAATAACTCTCCATTTACTTTTTCTCTTGCCCTTATAAAGGGACATCATTTTATTTTTACTAACATTTTTAATATTAACTTGCCTATACCTCTGGATCAACGCCACTGGAGTTCGATGATACTGGCGTAATATACAAACAAATCACTTTACTAGGTATAGGAGGGAAGAAAAATAGTTCATTCATTTACGTAAACTAGGAAATATTGCACTTTTGAATTTCATCATTTTCATTAGGTTTTGTTTAATCAAAATACAGTACAGTATTAACAATAAGTGTTTTTACTCATGAACTGAGCTATCCATTCAGACGTATTCATTATGCAGTGTATATTATAATGTCTACAGCACATTAGCATACAATATAGAGAATGAAGTTAAATTGAAAAATAATCATAACATGGATATTTAAACACATTTTTGAAAATGGTGGCCCTTCATTTCGATACAGGATTCAGTTCTTTTGTGCATATTATCGCACTATAGACCATTGTACCTAATTCCAATTACCAGTTTCGTTCTTCGTACTAGTAACTCATGTTGAAATAATTATATCCTACTCTATAAAAGAGTACCTTACGTACTGTAAATTCAATCTTCACTTCTGCCCGATCCAAAAAGATAAAATTACTCAGGCATGCTATCTACTGTTCGTCCAAGTGGTTATGTCGTAGGGTCGTAGAAAGGGAGGAAATCACGTGACAGTTAACTACTTAATGAGGTCCTTTTATTTAAGTTATTTTAAACAGTTGTATAATATTACGTAGACGTCTAATTCCTAACAGAAATTAATGTTCTCAGAAAAGAGCTAAGACAGCCCAGCCACTAGCTGGCGAATAAAAGCTGGTGTGGGAAACCGGGATACGACGTAGGCAAATGGACGACAGTACCTATGCGAAAATGATTCAATATTGAAAGCTCTCTCGTCACTGGAAACCGCGAACATATTTTTGGAACATACTGTTTACTATGACCGTAGGGCTACTATGACTGTATATGCGGTCTTGGATCTGTGTGGAGGACGGTTGAACTTCATTAGTAGAAGGGGTGGGAGTGAAGTACATTCAAAAACAATAAAAATTGAAGTAAAAATAAAATGATGTCCCTGCATATTTTCCATAAATGTGTCGCGTATTTTACAGTATGATGTTTTATGAATGGTAGTACCACAGTCTAGTATATACAGTCACGAAGCTTGAGTTCATGAGGGTACTAGGAACAATAGACTGTGCAGATAATATTTCGCATTGTCTGTAATGAGGCGATAGTAGCGATCCTAGTGGTTAGCAACTATCCATGGATGCATATTTACTACGTATTGAGCTTCGTGACTGTACATACTAGACTGTGGTAGTACTATGAAACACTGTCAGTTTAGACTATACGCACGTCTTTTGCTATCATTATTATTAGGACTGAAAAAAAATGGTTATAGGCTAAGCTGCATCGTACGTAGAGCTCTGTGTTTACAAAATGCTTGTGTGCACGCGCGACTGGTTACCGTAGTGACTGCTTGTACAGGGAAAACTGAGAGGTAGAACTTAAACTGAGGGGATTCAATCCGGCATCGGAGCTGGAATCCGATGTGGCTTAGTGGATAAATCGTCAGCACGTAGAGCTGAAAATCCAGATTCGAGTCCAGGTGCCGGAGAGAATTTTTCTCTGTTCATCCATCCTTCCTCATATGATAACGCAGAATTCCTGCACGGAAATATCATATGTATTTCGGTACATCATAATAATATATATCATGAGTTGCTGACTGTAATTATAATAATGATAATAATGTTTTATTTTCGCTGGCAGAGTTAAGGCCATAAGGCCTTCTCTTCCACTCAACCAGCCTTAATCAATACAATACATATTTAAATTACGAATATTTACACTACACTTAAAAGGTTCTCCAGCAATATTCTTCAGTTAAGTTTTAACGACTAGTAGACTACATATTTATTTAAATTTAGATAAACTTATAAGGTAAAGTAGTAACTTAATTTATGAGCTAATTTAATTCAATCAATTATAATTAATTTGAGATTTGTGATAGCTAGTAAAATGATGAAAATTAATGTAATATAAGCTTACTAGAACTATGTTACAGAGAGAAAAAAAATATATATATAAATCTAAAATATATTTATATAATGAGAATATTAATGGCTAGCGTTTATCTTCTTTATATCTCGTTCTAATTCTAGAGTGAATCAGTTTGTATTTCTATGATGAGTAGTAGAAGTGTAACTTTGGTACATATGTCGCCTAATTTGTGTTTTGCTGTGTTGTCACAAGCTTTTGGCTACAGGACCAACACTGAATAAGAATGCGCAGTTTTCTAACAGAGTATTCAGTCTTGGAAGGTTAATGACTTTTTACTACATTTTATTGTCTAATTGAAAAAAGAAAGTAACGAATATTGAAATTCCAATTTTTATATCACTCTTGGCGATCGGAAAACCCTGGTCACTCCCCACTACACAATCTTGCGTTGCTCGGATTCCTCTTCGCTTCCTCTTTGATAATTTATTCCTATGAACTTGGCGATATATTGTAGCTCACGGAAATGAGCTACCGCACACTGTGGAGTCGTACATCATACGAGAGGCAACTCGCTGTCCGCGGCTCGCTAAAATCTCACCCCTTTCAGCGAATCAGTTCCGTAAATATAAGTCTCTGCTGCCCCTCATTCGATGAATATTATAATAAATAGAGCCCGGATGTTTAGGCCTTTATTTTGGTTAAAATAGGCAGGCATATAGGCACTAAAAATAATCCATGTTAAATCTTTCGTACACTACTTTTAACACTTGAATACAAATAATTGATTAAATGGCGATCTCACTCGTGTTAATTATGTAAGCATGTGCGGCTTACAGCTGTTTCGGTGCTATTCGACACCATCCTCAGAGCCTAGGCTCGAATAGGCAATTATTATTCATGAATACAGACAAAAAAATAGATAAATACTTAATAAACTACCCCATACTGTACGCACTTTCCTTGGTTACATGTCACAACAGGATGCTTTTTTAAGTTGTCAACTGTCATAGTGAGCCGCCTGTCAGAGAGAACGTTTTTCATGGTGGAAAAAGATCTTTTCACTTCTACTGAAGTGACTGGAGCAAACTTAAAACAACTTATTTCAGAAGGACTGTCTCTACTTTCTTTCAGAAATCGGGAAAACCGACTGTGTATTGTCTCAAAAAGAGGGGTGTGAGAAGGGATTAGAGACTTCAATGTACGCGTAACTTGTGCGTGCAATCGACAACAGTAACGGGACCTGGAGATTTGCTTTTAATACTTCCCTCATCCCCTTTCTTTCAGTGGTAAACCCCGAAGTGACCTGAGCACTGAAGGTTATACTGTTCAAACATTTTTATTAAGTGACATAAAAGATGGAATCGGTAGGAGAGAAAAGTTTACGATTTCTTGAAAAATATGTATTACTGGAGAATAGGATTCTCAGCAAATATTTGTGTGAAGTGAATGTATATTTTTAATTTGTACAATCGTTCTTTTTTTTTTATATATAATAATTTAAGTGTGATTTATTTTAAATGCATTAAAGCTATAGAAAATGTACAATAACGATGTAAAAAAGACTAAAAAAAAAGGCATTTAACCATGAAATAGGCAACGGGAGCTAAAATAGGCAAAAAGTCGAAATAAAATTGGGTCTATCTTCCCCAAATTTGTGGAAACGTGTTTATCTCTAATAGGTCTTTCATATGGACACTCAGTTAAAAAAAAAGGCATTTTGCCTAACGTGCGGGCTCTAATAATGAAATGAGCTATCTCCGTATACGTTATTTTAATAAAAACCGAAATAAAACCAATTACAGTAGCGGTGTATTACAGTTAGCCTATAGTGTTCATTATCTACTTGGAGAATTTATTTAAGAGCTATTTTCAGAACATGGGAGGGGTGATAGTAAGAGTTACTTCGTCCGCTCCCGCCCTCTTAAAACACACGAGTCCCAGCTCTGGGGAGGGGGAAGAAAAAAAAAGACTTCTTTTATTAAACTGTAGGCCTATTTTAATGGCCATTTTGAACTTGACAAACTAGGCTAGTCAGTTCTTTTTGTTATTTGTAAGACGTGTGATACAAAATATATACTGTATATACAGTTTTGTGTTTAATATCAGTGTTTCTTTGTTTCCTACTGCTCCTATGACACCGGTACAATTTGTTTTCGTAAATGATCGGTTATCCGAAAAATCACATATCCGAACACCCCCCGTTCCCAATTTAAGGGACTGTCCCAATTGTTTCGGATAATCGATGCTCTACTGTACCTCTAAAACATCAATATCTTATTTGTTTATATTCGTTATAAAATTATTTTTTAAAAGGTGGCTTTTTTCATATTTTAAATCTCAATAAAATATGGTATTATCTGCATAACGCGTATAATTACTTTAAAAACCAAGAAATGTAACCTAGAGTATCAGTCCACATGTCCGGAATTATATATTTCCAGATAGTTTTCCTCTAAAATAGTTTTATCTAATTTCCGACAAATTTACTTTCCCTGACTTACGCCCTTTAAAAAAATTAATTCAATTAAATATTATAAACACTCCTTGGGATGTTGCGCCATGAATTTAATAATTTTTAAAGCTTGTCTAATAGCGAAGATCATAACATGTCTCTAATAAATGTCCCCTGTTGTTTTGTAACCCGTAGACAGTCTCAACGATGGCTGGCGCCAGTTGCCTGCGAGCAGACAACCTGCTTTCCTTGTAAACGCACCCATTACATGTAAATATGTCGCTCATTTTGCGTAACACCCTGTTACCGATGATAGCTTTCAGGTTTTATTTAAGGAAAGAGGGAGTTAGCGTGGGAGAATTTCGTGAATTATTTATCATTTCCAGATCAAGTCGCGAGGATGAAGACGTCCGTGATATGCTATAAAAAAGCTGAGTGCGAGAGGTGATGTTTCATCTCACTTACTCACACCCTAATACAACGTAACTTGATTCCCCTTTTACAACTGCCATTTTTGTCGTACAGCTTCGCCATCAATTAATTTTAAGAAGTGTGCACTCTCACGAGAATGTACTCGTATGTAGCCTATATATTATTTGAAAATTACGTTTACTACTACTACTACTACTACTACTACTACTACTACTACTACTACTACCACTACTACTACAACTACAATACTATTATTACTATTACTACTACTATTACTACTACAACTACTATTATTATTACTACTACAACTACTATTATTACTACTACAACTACTATTATTACTACAACTACCACTATTACTACTACTACAACTACCACTATTACTATTACTACTACTGCTATTACTACTAATAATACAACTACTATTATTACTAATATTGCTACTACTACTGCTACTACTACTACAACTACTATTGCTATTACTATTATTACTACTACAACTACTATTACTATTATTACTACTATTACAACTACTACTATTACTACTACTACTGCTACTACTATTACTGCTTCTACTACAACTACTATTACTACTACTGTTACTACTACTACTACTACTATTACTACAACAACTACTACTACTACTATTAGTACTACTATAAAGCAAATATTAATTATAAAGTAACATTGTATGAACTACCGCGCAGCTCACTGAGCAGAAGCGTTTTCCTGCTGATCTGGAGCTGCGCTTGGGCGTGGGTTCGATTCCGGCTTGGGCTGATTATCTGGCTTTTTTTCATAAGTTTTCCCCAACTGTTAGGCGAATGTCAGATAATCTATGGCGAATCCTCGGTCTCATCTCGTAGAAAACTCTCGCATAATCACCAATTCCATCGATTCTAAATAACGTAAGTAATAGTTGATATAGCGTCGTTAAACAACCAACTTAAAAAAAAGCTAAACACCTCATGTATCAGTCGGTAACAAAATTGTCCAAGTTTCGGTTTCATTGGCGGAAATAAATCGGTTTCATAATTGCGCCTCTAGGGCACAAAATGTAACAAAGGGCTAGTCCACAACAAAATCGTTTCTGTTCTTCAATTAGCGAAGATAAAGTCTGTAACAACGAAATAGCTGAAGGCTGTTTCATACTGCCTCCTGTTCAAACAAGATAGCACTCTGCCTCATTTCCAGAATGAAGTCCGCATTTCCCTCAATAAACATATGCCACATTTTTGGATTGGACGTGCTACTGCACTGACCTACTGTGCTTGGCCTTCTAGGTCCCCAGACCTGCGACTTTCTTTGTGGGTTACGTGAAGCACACCGTCTCTGTGTTTTCTCTGTCATTGTTGCGTTTGTATTCATAAACATGAATATGTTGGAGAGTATGTGGCAGTAATTTGACTGTCGCATTGATGTGTACATTTTGAAGTCAAAAGTCGTATATTCGTATGATATTAACCATCATGAAACAAACTCCCTTCTGTTAGCTCATTCTTTCCCCTGTCACATAGCTCATATTCCATATCGCGTCTTCTCAACTATATACTACAAAAATTTATACAATTGTAATTCTACAAAGTTGTGACTTATTCCACATCTTAAAGCTTCAATGCTAATCTAAGATCTATGGAATACAGTAAATGAAATGAAAAGACTTGATTTAAAGTCTTCTCGAGTCAGCACTCTCTCATGCTTCCCCTCTTGGAACGTCTTCCTAAATGGCTCGGGCTATAATATTCTTTGTCAGTATTTTGAATGGGAACCTGCCTGCAGTGAGACTAAAAAGCGGGATAAATGTCTGTCTCTCCATCTTGTCTTGGTGGCTGATAGGTTAATATTTAAATGCAGTTATTTAAAATCAATTTCTTGATGCTTGTTGTTAAAGTATTTTACATTTTTTTAAATTTGATTCTAATGGTTAGTTTTTAATATATATGCATTTAAGCTATATATATAATATATATGTATAATAATATACATACATATACATATGTATTATATATAAACGTGTAAATTCAGTCATTAGATTAACTTTTATAATATTATAATTTGTAATATAGTATTGTCTGTGATCATTAACACTTAATCTCAGGACTCTATAAAACTTTATTTCAACGTTATTCAGACAAAAAAAAATTCGTTGGTATAGACTAAGAATTGAACCCTCTCTCTTCTGCACAATACGCAGAATACTTAAAGTCTACGTAAGCTGTTGAGACGACACGAAAGCTTTCATTTATGCGCGAAGTGTCGATCTAATCATGAACGTTCAAATGTCATTTAAACTACACTGTTTATTTATATGTTTATCTACTAGTTACGTCATATTATTATATTTTTTTTGCAGTTTTTTAAGTGAATTTCGGAACGATGCTAGCAACAAACCAAATAGACTGAATTTAAGTAATTCAGATTTTCATTATTTTGTGTATTAATGCTCTGGTCTCCGATCATGCGCAGTGTCTTACATCTGAGACCTACGAATATTCCATCGTCGCAATCCTTTTTTGGGGAACTATACATAAAATGAATAGATTAATTAAATATTACCTTAAATTCTCCAGCAATATCCTTAATATCTGCACAGTTTCTAAGGCGTTGAATAATATTTACTTTGTTAGAAATATTCAGACGTGAACGTGTTTGTGACATGATGCCTTAGCGGTATGCTTGGGCTTGGATTGTCGTCACAACAGACCACGTTGTACTGTTTTTCTGCTATACTAAGACTCAAACGCATTATACTAAATCGACGGAACAATGTATTGTACTTCGCCTCCCGTGGTGCAGCAAAGGCAACGTCTAATGGCGACTAAAAGAACTGCAGCTTCGATGCGTCGCCCATAGAGAATAACGCTTAGGTGAAAATGTCTAGTGCCCGCATTAGGTAAAAATGATAAGGATATGAAGTGTTTCCATAATTTTGAATCATTCTGTATTTGTGTATTGCAGAATATAGCACTGAACAATGAATGGAAAGCTAAGATGTGAAAATGTTAGACGAGTTCGTCAGATTTTGAAAACAAAACACAGTGCGCAGAAAGAGATAACAACTGGATCATTAGCAGTTGTACTTGTAATGAAGCAGAGTTTGGAATTCTTAATTGGCGTCTGGAAGAAATAAACAACTTTGACACGGAAACTAGCAAACTGTTGAACAACCATCATTTGCATCACCCGAAAACAGATGCACAACGAATGTCTGTTTCCAAAAATATAAAGAAAGAGGTCTAATATAAGGTGGAAGGTGTTCAATGATAGTTTCTTAAGGGACGAATCCTTAGCACAATATGAATGGAAAAGTCCTATACTATTGTATTCCTTTCCGCTTAGATTTCAGAATAGTTATTTATGAGACTTCGTCTCGCATCACAAACTTTACACTCGTGCCAAAGAAGGAAGCTTTATCATATCATGTTTTTCATACGACAGCACAAATTTACATTAAATAAATATTTCAAGTTGAACAGATTATAAGCTCGCAATGTCATGGCTGTCTAAATTCAGAACCATTAAGAAATAAGTATCCATGGAATGGCAGCCTGTTTTATTCATTGGTCGGGTCACTGGCTGAGAAGAAACTGCCTACTGAAGGATACACTGGAAGGAATGGTGAACGGGAGAAGAGTTCGGGGTAGAAGGAGATACGAGAGGATGGAGGACATTGAGATATACGAGGAGACAAAGAGGAAGTGCAGAAAATAGGAAAGATTGGAGAAAGCTGGGTTTGCAGTGCAAGACCTGTCCTTGGGCAGAACACTAAATTAATGAATGAATAATCTTTATAAACTTTTATATTATCATAGACATTTATTTTATCTCTATGAAGATATTTCACAGGCCAAATAATTAAAAGAATTAACTTGTCGAAATATTGAATCATGGTCTTTGATAGAATAAGCCAATTTTTTTAAGAATACCCTCATCTATTTAACTCCAGCAGTTTCAGATTTAAAAATATATGTGTAAGCAATTTGTTATGACTAAATATTAATATTTTAGATTTTATTTTATTGTAATTACTATACTTCGTGGAATTGCCACGAGAATCGTAAGGTTTACTACGCACGCAGTATAGTCTGTATGAGTAGGGGACGTGCAACAGATGGAGTTTGCCTATGATGTAAACACTGAGCAGTATACTCCGGTTACAATAAAACCTGTGTCCTGCATTCAAGAAATATAATGAATGATCATTAAAGTAGGAAATGTCTAAACATGTAAATACACAATTATTTTGTAGTGAGATATATTAACTCTTAAAATTGAATGTAATATACTCGCATCATCCTTCAATATGTGTATTGCAGTGAAGAGTTATGTACATTTTGAGCGACTGCAAAGTAACCTCCTCCGATGGCCATTCAAAGAGTTTTTATATTAGGAAAATGTACGTTCAACATCACACGATATAATAGGTGCATATTTGAAGAACGGAAAGTCACTACATTTTAGTACACAAACTTCAGACGTCTTGTCGTGACCTGATAATACATAATTTATAATACGAAGTTGTGAATAGGCAGAATTTTTAGCAATAAGGTTTCCCAACTTACATTTCACTTTTTCTGAAATTAGTGAATTGTTACTTTGGATAGCGATTTGTGATACTTTATACACTATATTAAGGGCTTCTGAGAGTTGTAGTTTAGACGATTCTAACAGGGTGATGCTTTTGGACACGATTTTAAAATTAGAATCAATGAACAGAATATCTTCCAATAGCTGTTCAAAAGGCAATGATATTACAGCTGCAACAGCGGAACTGTCTGTGCTATCCAATGCATAAATTACCTCCATTATTTTTCCGTAATATTCTGCATAATAATTAACAGCATCCAACTATGTTTTCCAACGGGTCAAGACTGGCTGCGGGGATATTCCAAGGGCAATTCTTTGGAACAGCAACACTCTCATTGTAGTATGTTTGATTGAATTCTTGTCTGCACTGAACAAATGTTACGCTTTGACTATTCCAACCACAGTAATGCAAAAACAAGTGCTTACTTAGGTATACATTAGCTGTAGCTGCTCTGTCTATTTGGAACGGTCACAACTCTTAACATGAACTGCTTATACTACGAGACCGGGCGGTCGCTCACCTCTTCTATACTACCGTACATCGGCAACCTGATTGCATGCTGCGTGTGGCAATTCAACGAAGTCTAGTAATTACGAATGTAACTTTATTATGCATCGAATCCTCGCCTGATCACATCATCACTCTCTTTCAGGGGAGTGTTAGAATTTTGTACATTCTCAATTTCATTGTTTTATATTTTTCTGGCAATAAATATTATTATTATCATTATTATTATTATTATTATTATTATTATTATTATTTATAGATATGTCCAAATAATGTCCTTGTTACTTGTTCTAATTTGTTGATAGTGTGCTTGAGTTCGTCTTATGTCTTGCCATAATGATTTAATCACAGCAAGGAACATGGCTATATTAAAACAACTAAATAAAACAAAAAAATCGAATTCGCTATGTAGGATTTGGGACGTTTTCAGTAAATTCCATTTATTAAAGTGTGATAGAACTTTGCGAAGTCAATGAAATATGTATTTAAATAAAGTAATAGCTTATTTATAGTACATTCATATTTTGTTTACTGATACAATTGAAGTTTTTTTTAAACTGTGTAGTCTACTGCAGGTTATCTCCACTGCTGAAATCGCTTACGGAAACTGGTGATGACAAGAAGACATAACTCCTAAACAGTGTATTCAATTTAATGTCAAATCTTGTTCTTCAACTCTTTTAATCTATGGAAGAACATTCTTTGTTTTAAATATTCCCATAATAAAAGGTGCTGAGCTGTGAAATCGAGTGAACACGAAGGCCGCAAATTATCACCAGATAGGGAGATGTTGCGTTGAGAGAAGAACATCTCCAATTTGTGCAAAGCTATTTGAAACAGCTGTTCTCTCATGAATTACATAATATTCAAAGCTTAAGAACAAAATTCGGCATGACATTGGACACATTGTTCAGAAGTTGTATGTTTGTGTCGTAACAAGTTTCCTGAAGCGATTTCAGCAGTTAATTACAAGTGGAGGAGGTCACAAAATGGATGTGGTTTAAAAACAACTTCGATTGTGTACATAAACAAAATCCAAAGTATAGATAAACTGTTAGTCTCTTTAAATACATACTTGATTTACTCTCTAAAGTATTATCACACTTTAAAAGTATTTTGCTGAAAATGGCCCATCTTCTACAATATATACGTATATATATATATATATATATATATATATATATATATATATATATATATATATATGGAAACAACTCACCACTTAAGTTTCGCTTTTCGTTAGTAAAGCTATCAATAATACAGAATCAAATTTATGTTCGTATATTCTCCCATTGTTTCTACTTCTGCTCATAAAGATTGGTTTATTTACCAAAATTACCTTTAGTGCATAAAATAATATTCACCTTGAGAAGAACAAAACAGAGATTTTTATATGCTACGGCAATATAAACATAAAGGAGTGAATATTTGCTTTATATTAATGTACTGTTAAGCTTATCCACGTACTGTACGTATTATACTCGTAATATGCCTACTTACACTAGTTACAAGTTTTGTACAAGATGAGAAAACAACAGCTTTAGTTATTTATGAGAAAATGGGGTATATTTTCTAAAGATGTTAATTAAAATTAATATAAATTTATCTGCGTATCAATCAGCATTTAAATGGATGCACGATGTACAGGAACATCATTTTATTTTTACTTCAATTTTTATTGTACCTGACTTTTTGAATGTACTTCACTCCCACCCCTTCTACTGATGAAGTTCAACCGTCCTCCACACAGATCCAAGAGCGCATACACAGTCATAGTAGCCTTACGGTCAGAGTAAACAGTACGTTTTCGAGTGACGAAAGAGCTTTCAATATTGTATCATTTTCCATTTGCTTACGTCGCATCCCGGTTTCCCCCACCTGCTTCTATTCGCCTCTCTGTAAATGCTAGTGGCTGGGCTGTCTTAGCTCTTTTCTGAGAACATTAATTTCTGTTACGAATTGGACGTCTACGTAATATTATACCCATACAATTGTTTAAAATAACTTAAATAAAAGGGCCTCGTTAAGTAATTAACTGTCACGTGATTTCCTCTCTTTCTACGACGCTGCGACGTAACCACTTGGATGGACAGTAGATAGGATGTCTGAGTAATTTTATCTTTTCGCATCGAGCAGAAGTGAAAATTGAATTTACAATACGTCAGGTCTCTTTTATAGAGAAGGTACAGAATTATTTCAACATGAGTTACTGATACGAAGTACGAACCTGGTAATTGGAATTAGGTACAATAGTCTATAGTGCGATAATATGCACATTAGAGCTGAAGCCTGTATGGAAATGAACGGCCACCATTTTAAAAAAATGTGTATAAATATTCATATTATGATTACTTTTCGATTTAACTTCATTCTTTATAGTGTACCGTACGCTAATGTGCTGTAGACAGTATAATATACACTGTATAATGAATACGTCCGCATGGAAAGCTCAGTTCGTGAGTGACAACACTCATTGTTAATACTGTACTGTATCTTGATTAAACAAAAACCTAATGAAAATTATCAAACTCAAAATCGTGATATTTCCTAGTTTACGTAAATGGATGAACTACTTTTGTGCGAGATCGTTCGTATTTGCTTGCTTTCCGCACAAAACCAATACGCGGTAAGTGTGAAATACCACATTCAGTATTACCAATGTAACACACATAACAATTTCCCTATTCTTACCGCTTAAGCGTCATATTCATTTTACTGCTTTAGGCTTTTAACAATTATTTTTAAAGACGTTCAATATAGTAATAATTATAAAATGGAAACTTACCACTGCATTTTCACCTAAATTGCACTGTTAATTATTGTTTTTAAATATTTGCAAAAATTAAGTAAACTCTACAACACCACAAAAGTTACTGCATTTGTAATGCAAGTAACATTAAGGAAGCCGTGAAAAAATCAACAAGATCCCAGACTCATCGTAGACTGGGGGAAAAAAAAGACTGACGTATATCACGGCCTCTGGAGTATAGTGAACACAGAAAACATTTTATAGGAACAAAGTTGAAGATAGATATATTTGTTTTCCAAAGTTGCCGTCATTGAACAGAAACCAAGATGGAGATTTCTTTGCAACTAATTAGAAATTCCTCTTTCAGGTATGTAATAAACGATCTTCGCACAAAATAATGTACGATACACGAGCGGTATGTTTGTTTTCATGTTCTCGGAAATTAAAAAAGCTCAACTACGTTTCGCTTTTTCAATCTTTTCCTCGAACATGAAAATGTCAACATACCGCTCTTGTAACGCATATTACTATTCTTCCCTCCTATACCTAGTAAAGTGATTTGTTTGTATATTACGCCAGTATCATCGAACTCCAGTCGTGGAAGTGGGTAGCAAACGGTGTTTCCAGTTCTTAATCGTTGATCCAAAGATATAGCCAGGTTAATATTAGAAATGGTATTAAAAATAAAATGATGTCCTTGTATTAAAAAGAAAATTTTAGGGCCCACAAACAATCGTAACTTATACACGGTATTAATCTACAGACTATGCTGAATTTTTAAACCGAAATTTTATTTGTTATTAAAGAACCCAGCTGCCTTAATTTTTCGTCATTCTTTTTATTGCATTCATCTGTACCGTTGACGCAACAGTCCATTGAGCCTAACTTGCGTAGCTGTGGCAATGGTATTTACACGAATTGAAGAACGGTAGGTGTTTCAAAGTTTTTCACCGTACACTAAAGTTTCCCTCAGAGGTCACTCTTTGAACTCGAATCTATATTCTCACATTCGCATAAAAATTAAATTTATGTTCTTCTCAAACTTAGTTTGGAAAACTGTATACAGTTCTAGTACCAGTCTTTTATTTACAATCTCTTTCAATAGCAGAGTTTTTATGTAATCGGAATTCAACTTGGGCGAGAGAAGAGCGACTGGTATGCTAAATTGTCCCGTGGAGTAAGAAAATTTTACATCTAACAAACAATTGATAAGTAAGGCTCTAATACAAAGTACTGTATTTTAATATATCGTGCAGAAATATGGACTATTAGCACATAGGAAGTAAAAAACGTATTCACAATACAAATGGGTCTTAGAGAAAGCCGGGAATGTAACCCAAAGGGAATGAACATTGGAAATCTTACTTACTAAAGGAGAAATTATGTGGATGTGAAAAAGAACAGTTTAGAAGTCATAAAGAAAAGATTATATGTTTGTACAGGTTATAGAAAAGTCATATTAGAGGTTAACAAGGAAAATTTTAGAGCGAGTATTGGGGGAAAAATAAGAAAATGGAGCCCAAAAGAATAAAGGTTTCATAGTGTATGAAGGAGTATGAATCGAAATGCATTTGAGGATACATCTGACAGAATGTTATGGAATCATGAAATTTGTTTTGGATAAAGGAAATATATTGTGTTAGAGTAGAGCATTGTTAATTTGACATTGTGTAATTCGAATAAATGTTTATTCCGTTTGAAATTCATGCTGAAGCCTAGGTTAAAAATTCACATTTAATTCAAATTTTTGGATTTTGCATTTGGTTCACTTGAAGCCAGGACTTCACTGATTGCTTTCAACGAAAATATTTCCAATCTGGAATTCTAGAGAAAGTCCGAAACCGTTTCATTGAAATATCGGTTATTAATGATTCCAGGAATTCAAATTCTATCGCTCTTCATAGTCATCAACAGATAGTGGAACAAGAAATGATCGTCGCTAATGTTAATAGATTTCGTATCGTTATCCAGTGACTGATGCAGGTAGGAGCAATGGACGGTGGATCTAACGCTATTCATGAAAGTTGTACGATAAAAAATTTGTGAAACATTTATATATATATATATATATATTGATTTATTTATTTATTTACAAACTAATTCGCGCAGATGTCTCTAATTAACCAAATTGCATATTAAGCATTGTCTGGAAAACTTTTCAAGTGGAGCTATGAATTCATTATTGCATAATATGCAGGAGTTAGTGTGTTACTGGCTCTTAATTCAAAATGGCAAACGTGGAACAGCCAGAACTTTAATGTTAGCTAAGAAAGTAGAAGCGTTTTCTATTTGGTATCCTAATTCTGTGTGGATATGGATGAAACATGTCAGAAGTTATGATAAAACACATTGCACATCCATTATTCAGTCCACGCCTGTGGAGTAACGGTCAGCGCGTCTGGCTGCGAAACCAGGTGGCCCGGGTTCGAATCCCGGTCGGGGCAAGTTACCTGGTTGAGGTTTTTTCCGGGGTTTTCGCTCAACCCAATATGAGCAAATGCTGGGTAACTTTCGGTGCTGGACCCCGGACTCATTTCACCGGCATTATCACCTTCATATCATTCAGACGCTAAATAACCTAGATGTTGATACAGCGTCGTAAAATAACACAAAAAAAATAAATCCATTATTCATTACTAGACATCGGATTTTAGCTAAGAACGGAGAGATAGACTGACATAACTTGCATGAACATGTTTTATGTTTGTTATAAGTAATAGTGACAATTTTATAAAACCCAAAATGCCTAGTTTGACGTTAGAATCTATTTTAGTTTATTTTATTTCAAAATATCAATAACACATTTCTGATATCTTTCTTTATAATGATGAAAATCAACTCGCTTTATCTTGACGAAGTGGCAGGCATTATTACCTATTTCGACGATGAGGCAACTTGTATCTCCTGTGCTGAGGTTCTTAAAGTTTCATATCAGAGTGGCTTACAGCAGGTCACATTTTACAGTCGTGGTTGCTGTAATTGCTTCTTTTGAAACTGCAATAAAACTAATTATGAGCAACTTCACCTTTCAGCGCATGATGGGAATGAACTTAGCTCAGCATGAGAACCAGTAGGGACAAAAAACACACGAAAAAAACTAGAAAATGGTGATCTTTATTTTTAATTGAATATATACCAAAATAAAAATGTATTATTTGCGTTATTACTTCATCAAGTATGTTCTTTAAAAGAATCCTGAACTTACTGTTCTTAATGCAGCAGCGAATGTTCTGTCGGGGAAATAACTTATAACAGAATGGGAAAATGTAATTTTGTAGCAAAAATTATAACAAAATTGAACTATGCTCGCTTAACAACAATAGGAATTCATTGTTCGCTTTCTGTCTATAAACTCACGTTAACAGAATTGTCTTTTAGAAAAATTGCTGTGTTTGTATCACGAATGCAATTGAGAACCGGAATCCAAGAGGGACCCAAGTCCATTACATCAAACTTTTTGGAAATTGAAAAAAAATGTTTGCTGTTGCTACAGAATGCCTCTGACTAATTATTTTTTGTTTCGTAAGTACATCTCCATTACATCTTTTCATATAACCATGGCAACAAGCTTCTACTAATTATTTTGCATGAGGAATACATTTTGAAAGTGATTAAGGGCCCCTCTTCGATTCCGAGTCTCAATTATGAAAAGTGCACGTGTTTAAAATTATTATTATTATTATTATTATTATTATTATTATTATTATTATTATTATTATTATTATTATTATTATTCTCACTAACATAATAGCAACGAAATTATTGTTATGCTCACATAATGCATGCACAAGACTTCTAATTTTCGTAATAAAATCCACTTCACTCTAAAATCATTTGTCCCGTCCTTAGTATTGTAAGAATGAACCACGCTTGTCAGCGGATGAGCATTCCATCGGAGCAAGTTGCTCGCTAGCTATAGAAAGTCGTGAGCTGCTCTCAGGCTCTCTTGGAGTGCGAACTGTTGTAGTGTTTATTCTGCACTAGAATATTCAACTGCTGTCCGTCATGTTTTAGGATTTCCTCTTAAACATTTTAGAGGCCAAAATCGTGTTACATGATATGCAATAAAATACGTTTTCAGTCTGGATGATGTCAGATAGAGAATAGCGTGTTTATAACACGTAACCCTCTACCGGATGCCTGATAACTTCAGACACAAACACTTCCTTCCATAGTTTTGGCTTCATTGGTTGATTAGAACGGCGTAAATTTCCCATGTTCTCTCCAGAAGTTTGAAAAAAATAACAGGTATGAAGTTTTCATCATTCATACATACATACATACATACATACATACATACATACATACATACATACATACATTAAAAGTGTATATGAAAGAGGACACCCTTGTCGAACTCCTTGACTTTTTTCGACCATCACATTTGTAACTTCGGCAGCAAACGGACCATGATGGCGAAAGAGAAAAGAACCTGGAACCAACTAGTGCAAATAGCTATTCATTCATTCATTTAGTGTTCTGCCCAAGGGCAGGTCTTTCATTGCAAACCCAGCTTTCTCCAATCTTTCCTATTTTCTGCCTTCCTCTTTGTCTCATATGATCCATATGTCTTAATTTCGTCTATCATCTGATATCTTCTTCTGGCCCGAACTCTTCTCCCGTTCACCATTCCTTCCAGTGCATCCTTTAGTAGGCAATTTCTTCTCAGCCAGCGACCCAACCAATTCCTTTTTCTCTTCCTGATCAGTTTCAGCATCATTCTTTCCTCACCCACTCTTTCCAGCACAGCTTCATTTCTTGTTCTGTCTGTCCACTTCACACGTTCCATTCTTCCCCAAATTCACATTTAAAGTGCTTCTATTCGCTTCTCTTCACTTCGTTGAAATGTCCATGTTTCTGCCCCATGCAATGCCACACTCCATACACAGCACTTCACTAGTCTCTTCCGTAGTTCTTTTTCCAGGACAATAAATTAGTGTGATCTTTCTCGGACTGGCTAACCGAGACTGCAGAAACTAGCTCCCGTTCAAACGAAAGAGGTCCTTGCCCAATATGGATGTACACTGGCTAATTGTAATAATTGTAATATATTTTGTTCTTCAAGAAGACCGAAGCAGAAAATTTACTTTGGGTACAATGATGTTGGTGCAAATAACATTTCAGTGTTGCATTGCAATTCAGAAAACATCTAGATACATGGGTGTATGCAATCAATGTTTCATCGGAGTCGTTTGTAGGAAACATGATTTTTCAACTTGAACACAAGATATTTCTATCAGCTTGTTTTCTTTTTAGACGGGCAAACAATTTTTGTTACCAACAACCGGGTTTCACTCAATTCTATTTTCAATTCCAGAAAGGAAAATATTCCCTTAATTTGATCTCAGTGAATCAAGATGTTCTTTATATTATATCCAACGATATTGGTCAAGAGTTCATAATCATTTGTTACTAAAATGTCACTTAAAGCGGGAAGTTAATTAAATTCTCGATTGACAACTCAGTGAGACCTTGCTTCATTTTTCGTTATTTCAATCTTATCCTGAACTGTGAACATTGTTGAAAGTTGGACCCTGTAGACTGAATTAAAAAAATACATAAAAATAATAGATAGATAGACATTCTTGTTAAATACTGTGTCTCAAAAGTTTGACAGAAGGAAAAAATATCCCAAAAATCTCAGAAAAATCAGACAAAATGATAAAGTTAAGTGTAATCAAAATGGCATTTGAAAACATACCTTATTTCCGCGGACCATTAGCTTGGAAGTCGCTGTTTTGACGTTTAACTTTTAAGAACGAGCCATTCCTGCGTTCTAAACTGCATGGTAGACTTAACTTTGTAAGTTGGTGCAGTTTTTATTTAACCGCAGTACATGAATGCGTTTCTGTATCATGGTGACTTATTGTGAAAGTAATTATATGGCCGTCATATTCGTTACCAAATACAAGGAGAGAAAATTTGTCATCACAGTGGACGAGTCTCTAGTTTTTCAGCTTCTATAGCACTTCCTGCTGCATGCAGCAACCAAATTACTAGTTGCGGGAACCCCGCGACTGGTCTGCAGCCGAGAGTAGGTACTACAAACAGCATACTGTATGTCTGGACGGAAAATATAGAATAGAGCAGTATGAAATGTCTTAATTTAAACCAGGCATGTCAGAAATCAGACTCTAAATGTACAGTTATGTGCACGGATCGCCGGTCTGTGCAGGTTGCATCAATCAAGCGTTGCTCTTACCCGTTCTTAGCTGGAGGGGTGTGCAATAATCTATTGTACGCTCCTAGGGTTGGATTAAATAGACATTTGGACATTATAAACATAGTTAGCAGAACAAAAAAAATACAGTTATTATCAGTGTCTGTATTTGACAATTGTAATACAAGAAACTTTAGGCTTACTCAGTTATACTTCACGAAGTAGTGGTTTGTAAAGCATAATTTATTAATACGATTTTTATACAGTATTTGAAGAAAAAAAATTGCGGTAATTTCGAAACAACAAGAAACGAACAAGTATTTGATTTTACGTAGTAGGTAGTAATTATTTTAAAGTAATAGACCCTACTCTTTCATTGTTCGTCAAGCATTATTATTTACTGTGACCATTGGTACACAAATGTTGAAGAAAATATTATACTCCCAATTAATTACATGCAGTAGGACATTGTGAAGTTTTTACACTGAAATTATTTCTTTGCTGTATGTCAATATAAAGTAATATTAATATTAATAAATATAAATTAAACTTAGAATTTAAATTCACATATAGTTTATTTGAAAACTTGAGAGCAAGTATCGAAAAGTTGGGAGCGTTACTCAAATAAATTAAAAATGTAGTTCACAAGCTGTGAAGCGACGATATTCTCTTTAAGTTAGATTTAAAGATTTATTAATATCAGTATATTGAATTAATATTGTGACGTGAGATGAAAAATTTGTCATATATTTTTCCAGAAAATTTTTCCTCCTTGCAAATAGTTGTTTTCTTCTCTCCTTACAACCTCAAGAGCCTCACATGTATTCCTCACTATATTCTCATCACTTATTAGTTTATGAAATGAAAGTCGTAAGTCATCTAACCTTTGATGGCTGTGTAAGTACAGACTCCAAAACAACGCCATTGTCAAGTACTTTTGCCGTGAGAGTACTGATCAAGAAATAAGCGCTGGCAATATCATATTTTGAGAACTTTACTAGTCTGATCTAAATTGTCACCTCACAACACTATTTCCCGACATAGGCTGATGAAAGCCTTTCATTTTAAAATAATTATTATTGTTGGCTGAGGAAAACATTATAACAATTATGCTATATGATTCGTAATTTCTCTTCTTCGTTATCTGTGAACTCCTCACTTTATTTATCATAACTCATTCACAGACACAGCCAAATCGGCACTCGTACTGAAACTGTGTTACTGAAACAAAAGCTGCTGCAGGTATTGTATAGCCCTGTCGCGTTCTCCTCCAAGGCGACTCACTCCCTCCAGATAGGGGAATAGAGAGTGCACATCGCACAGAGACAATTGCACAATGTGCGCGACTGCACAATGTGCAGGGTTTTGTCATGCCTGATTTAAACAGTGTAACTCACTCGAACCTTCTCATACCAGTAAAGCTGGTATAGTTCTCGCAATTGTTCTTGGCCAGTGAAAAATATTAATGAAACTTTATAAGGGAGTTACGTGCCAAAGTTGTACAGCAGCAGACGACTAAGTACGGTATGCGGTATTAAAACGGAGTAGATTGGTTGTGAAAAGAACAATTAGTGGGTGTGTCCATGTGAATGAGAGCCTCATGATGAAACAATTGTACCAGTAATTGATTCGAAACATTTGTGAAAATGAAAGTCTAGTAGAGGAGCTATTGAATGCAGAGCGTCACTGTTTATGAGCCCTGCGTTCTTAATAGAAACCATTTAGTTCTTTTTGTCGAAATTTACCTCGAAAATTATGTCAACAAATATAGTCTGTTTCAAAAAATAAGACATTTATCATATTTTGTAGTCAATTACGAGTACAATTTACTGTGTTTCTTAAATATACTAATAATAAATCTGTAACCGAAAATTTTCTGGTAATTTTCGCTTTTTCCAAAAATAATTGATGTTAACATTGTATAATTAACTGTCCTGAAACCGAAAATCACTTTTTTGAAATTTTTCTTTGTATGCCTGTCTGTCTGTCTGCATGTTTGTTACCTTTTCACGCGATAATGGCTGAACCGAATTATATGAAAATTGGAATATAAATTAAGTTCGTTGTAACTTAGATTTTAGGCTATATGGCATTCAGAATACTTCATATCAAAGAGGGTTATAAGGAGGCTTGAATTAAATAAATCGAAATATCTCTCTTATTATTTATTTTTGTGAAAAATGTTACATAAAAAAGTTTCTTTAAAAATAATTTCCGATAAGTTTTATTCTATGCAAAATGTTGATATGACTAATATTTAAGGCTATAAGAGACTTTTAAAATAACAATACAATATATTTTCATCGCCGCCTCAGATTATAGCGTCGTTGTTCCTGAAATAACTCCTATGTACAAAATATAATATTTATTAGTAGCAAGAAAAAACACATTTATTCATTCTTTGGGAGTGGTACATAGCAGGTCGTGAATTCTTACATTTTCGAAAGAAAGGAATATAATTACATATAGGAGATTTTATTATTTGCTGTACCACTAGTTAAGTTATTTAATAGAGAAAAAATCTGAAAATCGGTAAATATATCGTATAGGAGTTATTGCAGGAACAACGACGATGTCTGTAATGAAACTGAAACAAATAGGTAACTCCGTCTATTTAAGGTGGCCATGATGTTTATCAATATTAATTTAGAGAAAATGTTTGTGTGTTTGTATGAAGTAATCTCAGAAGCTAATGGATAATTCCTTCACTATTTGAAATTTGTATTTTCTCTAGATGGATGTAATGCTACATATGAGTACTGAGGTAAGATTAAAATAGATCTTTATGCACAGAAATCTTGATATTCTGTCGAAATATTGTATAACTTGATTATTGCAACTTTATTTGATGCACATAAAATACTCTAATTTTATACACTTAAGTTTCTTTTTGTTCACAGAACATAATAGTTAAGAGTTTTGTCGTAAAGACAAATACAGCCCATAATAAATAAGCATTTTACCATAGAGCTTACTGGAGCTGAGTTATTTTAAAAGGTGTCAGTTTATTCTCAGCCAATGATCCAACCAATTCCTTTTTCTCTTCGTGATCAGTTTCAGCATCATACAGCTTCATTTCATATTCTGTCCCTCCACTTCACAAGTTCCATTCTTCTCCATATCCACATTTCAAATGCTTCTATTCGTTTCTCTTCACTTCGTCGTAATATCCATATTTCTGCCTCATATAATGCAAGACGTGGATATTTAGATGACATTTTTAAATTCAGTTAAACCAACCAATCCTTATGGTTGCTTTTAACAAAGGTGTCATTTTGGAAATCAGCAACCACAAATTTTGTAAGTTTGGTCGTACCTTCAGAATGGGTGTGGTAAAAGGATTTGCAAAAAGAGAGAAATAATTTTATATTTGTTTAAAATCACAAAACCTGCTATCTCTAAATTCTGAAAGTAATGTTTTCAACATGTCGCATTATTTGTCTGTTTTCTGATTATAAACATTTGAAAGTGACTTCAGACAAGAAAAAAAAAATGTTAATAGCTTATGAGCGAACATGTCAACGGACCAGTTATTATTACTGGTTCAAGAAATAAATTGTTTACGTCTTTTCTTTGAACTAAATGGCAGTATGGAAATCTCGCAAAATCTCGATAATGTAGCACAACAACGTGTACAGCCGCCATGATAGTCATTGAATCTTCCAGCAGTTTTGTTCCTATTTAGTTGCAGCGTGACGTCATTGATGTCCACCCGCCATCAGTGAATCTGATTGGTTCTTGTATTGGACGGAAATTAGCAGACGAATGACATCGTGCACTGTTGTGTTATTGCGTCGTAAAGATTTTCATTACTTATTCCTTTTGTTATAAACAGGGAAGGTAGTGACGATCACAAACCGCCACTGGTGTCTACTTACTGCGACTGATGCTCACCATCCCCTGTCTTTACTTTCTGTGTAACGGGTAGTATTTATATTGCGTCATGAATTTGTAACTTTTACGATGCCTGTACTAGAGAGAGGTTTATTTTCCTAAAATTTTCAAAGCCCTCCACACAAAAATTCTAGGACATAGATTAGTTTCCACATCCCATTTTATGAACCTATAGACGAACTGTCATCCATCTTCTAACAAATTAACACGCTGCGGGTGACAGGACAAGCAAGATTTTAGGGAGTAGTATGGAGAAGTGAGGGCAGAAGAAATATCACCTCTATTCTTCGATCATGGCAGTCGAAAGTTTTTACTGCTATGGTGCTACTATAGTACTGTCTGCAGGAAGGCCAAACACTTTGAACTGCAGGTATGAATTAAAGAAGGGTCATTAATCATGCATCAGATATTTCATAGACGTCTTTATTCGCAAGTAAAGTTTTTATTGGGATATTCTCTGTGCTGGCTGACATCTTATGTGGTGAAGTTTCTTGATTGCAATAGACCACGGCCTCTTTCTATTCTGACTGTAATATTCTATAATAATTTATAATTCCTCTCAGAAGCCAGGCGCCCATTAACCCACTGAACGTCATTAATAAAAGAATCAATCAGATCATCGCATCTTTTATGCCATTTTTCCCTCGCACGGGCACGACGAGCGTGCGGTATGATGTGCCTTTCACATCACGTGATCGATAGCAGGCGCGATGACATTGACAAATGAACATCGACCCGCGAAAAATAACAGGCAAACTGTTTTGTACCCTTTATGGTCTATGGCATCGCAACCTGCTATATGATTAAACAGTGTTTGTGACTTTTAATTTTCGATATTGCCCAGGCGTTTCTTAGATGACGGTCTCTCACAAAAGGAGTCGAGGCCCAGTATATGCAATGTTTTAAAAATAAAGAGAGGAACCTTGACTCTCAAGCTACCGTTAAATAATAATGTGCAATATATTTGTATATATGTATGTTTTGAATTTTATGAAATACGTACATGGGTCATTGAATCATTAGTGGCAACATTCAAATTAACAACAACAAAAAAAAAAACATTTTTGGAACAGTCACATTGTTGCAGTGCTCAGAAGTATCTCCTGCAACATGAAGAACCCACCTCCACACCTCAGGGAGACGACGGATGCCATCCACAGCGTCTTGTTGTACTTATCTTCGAACAGACTACTCTACTGCTGCTGCTATAATTGCCTGTCTGGTTCTGAAACGAACTCCCTAAGTGGTAATTTCATTTTCGGAAAAAGGTCAAAAATCACATGGACTCGTATCTGGAGAGTATGGAGGATGCTTCAGAACTTCACAGTTCCATGTGCGAAGTAAATTAACCACAGGGGTAGCTATGTCAGAGCGAGCGAGCGCAATAGGATGAGAATTCATGAGATTTGGGCGTTTACGGCGCACAGCTGGTCGTAAATTGTATTCCAGAAAGTAACTGTAATATTCACCATTCATATGATTTTCTGGAGGTACTGAATGAGTAACAAGGATACCATCAAAATCATAAGCAACAATGAACATGACTATAAGTGGATCCTGTTCTTGCCGATACATTTTTGACCGTGGGTAATCATTGTGCCGCCACTCATTCGATTGTCTCTTCAATTTTGGTTGGTAGCATCGAACCCAGGTTCATGTAAAGTTATGATACGCCG
This sequence comes from Periplaneta americana, assembly GCF_040183065.1. Classification (NCBI taxonomy): domain Eukaryota; kingdom Metazoa; phylum Arthropoda; class Insecta; order Blattodea; family Blattidae; genus Periplaneta; species Periplaneta americana. The sequence goes on along the minus strand of NC_091128.1, from coordinate 75,490,827 downwards.
AAGGAAACACTCGCCTTCACGTCCATAGCGTTCTAAGTTCAATCTCTGCCACATGTTTTCCTCTTTAAGATTGTGTGGAACTCATCGAGCGCAGATTTTCCTCATCTTTCACTTCTTCTTAGGTATGTGAAGAATCGTACCAGGAGCAATTCCAACTTCCCTTGCTAGTTCAATACAAGTCCAACAACTGTGTTCTTCCAGCAGTGCTCTTACAGCGTTCACATACAAATCATCACCTTACCGATTGCGGTCTGCCAGCTCCATGTTTTTGATGATCATCTTCCCTCCCGCTGCGAAATGCATGTGCCCACCTAGTCACGATGCAATATGGTGAAGTCTCTCTACCACAAGCTTCCAGTAATGCTGTATGGCATTGTCGAGCATTCTTGCCTCTTGCAATCTGAATTTTAATGAAGCATCTTTGTTCGTATTTGCTAAACATTTTAGAGCACTGCAGATAACAGTCTACAAATTAAACTCACTACAAATAAATATCTTGTAAATGAGATTATTGTCTTCAAACCCACAAATAACATACATCAGATTCTCTTCTTTCTCACTGTTATCAGCTTGCATCATTTACCGCTGATAGCGCCACATACAAACATTGTTGCCACTAATTATTGAATGCCCATGTATTACACTATATTCGCGCATGTACTCGTCATGCTAACTTAGTGCCTACATAACAGCTTACAGATAATCCCTTTTAAGTAAGGTTTACGGCCCTTAAACTAGGGATAGAGTATGCTATAATATATTGCTTATCTAAATACTATTTTATTTTGAAAATCAATGTAAATATTTCCCTTTTGACGCACCGTAAGCACGCGTGAATTGTCTCGTAGAAAACTGAGGCTGAAGTAGACATTTTTCCACCATTGCTTCATTATTCCAGCGTCTATGAGAAGTATTTGCTTATTAAAATAATCTTTGAATGAGGAATCCAATACTAGCAAAAATACATATATTTATGTGATTAGATAGTGGCATATCTCTTTTACATTTCATGAAATTCGTAAACTGAAAACGTTCTTGGACGAAGAAATGTTACAACTCAGTGTGTGTAGAACGCTCTTGAACTGAAGCGACCACATCCTTTGTCTCTTCACTTTTTCGCTCAGTTTCACTGTAGACAATCCCTCTCCGTTGTTCCAGTCCGTTCCCAGGACTAAAAACAGTTGGTTACAAATTTATGTGAATTTTGTCACGTTTTCCTCACAGATGTAGTTTTCTTGTTCAACTGGTTGAGTTCGTTTCTTTTCTCTGTGAGGACATTTCTTATTTACTAGTTCGAGATACCGCGTTCCCCTTGATGCGTAAAAAATTGTAATTTGGAATTTTTCAGTCTGTAGTTCTCAGAACCTGTCCTTTTCTCTCTTCGTCCGCTACTGAGGTGTGAACATGTGTTGAGGCGATTAGGCTTTGAGATAAGGTATAAGTGGATTTCGTAATACCTTTTTTGTGCGGAGTCTCGCATTATCGAAGTACAGACGTGAACATATTATTAGAGTAAAATGTTAATTTCGATATTTATGCAAAGAACTAACGTTAAAGCCTAACAGGCCTTCATGATTTTGTTTTCAAGTGAAAGTATGTTTCAATTCATAGTGTGGCTGCAGTGAGAAATATAATGTAATTTAATTGATCTACTGCTTTTACCAACTTACTTTGTTCTTTATGGCCCGGTTTCATCAACAAGAGTTAAAACTTAACCTCGTCTTATACAGTTTTAACTCTATATTTGGATAAAATTCTGTTTCGGCAACTAAAGTTAGTTTTAACACGGGGTTAAACTTGAACTTAAGTTAACACCTACTTTCATTTGGGTTAAATGTTTAAGTCGGGGCTAAAACACACTATGGCTGCTGTAAATCATGTTTTTTGACGCAAAATCGCTATATTAAGAAGTATTAAATGGTGTTCTTAACATAGAGAGACTTTTGAGAAATTATTTTCAAAACCTATCTCAGGAACAATTTCTAAAGAGTTATAGATTGTCGAAAGCCGTGGTCAGTAAGATTCTTGATGAAATGCATGAGAGGTTAGAATACACAACAAAGAGAAACAGGGCTCTCTCTCCTATGCTGCAGGTACTAGTAACATAAAAATGTTATGCAGAGTCGTTTCATATAATAGTCGGAGACAATGTTGGACTTTCAAAAGCTACAGTCTCGTACAGTCACGCAGCTTGAGGTGATTTTTTTGCATTTCTCGCGATACAATGCTCCAAGCGGTTAGCAACTGAGAGTACTAGGAATAATAGACTATGCGATAGTAGCGATCCTAGTGGCTAGCAACTAAAGTTTAACTGTCATTGGATGCATATTCCCTACGTATTGAGCTTCATGACTGTACGTACTAGAATGTAGTAGAATTGTCTCTAAGGTAACTGCAGTTATATGAATGAGAGAAGGATAATAATATGTAAAGTTTTCTTCCGTTGAAGAACGTTCGCTTATTATTCATGACTTCTTTCAAATGCACCATTTTCCTAGTGTTTTGGGTGCACTAGATTGTAACCATGTAAAAATCAAATCTCGTAGAGATGAAATATATCGTAACCGGGAAGGTTATTTTTCTATTAAAGTTTAAATAATCTCTTATGCAAACCTCAAAATTCGAGATATAGTAGCCAGGTGGCCCGGATCGGTACACGACAGTACTATCTTCACAAACTCTACCATTAGAGCACAATTCGAAATAGGCACAATCAATGAAAGAATTTTGCTTGGTGATAGTGGGTATCCGTTAAGGAAATACTTTTTAATACCAAACTTACATACTCAAACAAGAGCACAACACAACTACAATACAGCTCACATAAGAACACGAAATTGTGTGGAAAGAATGATCAGAGTTTGGACAAGGCGTTTCCCAGTTCTTAGCTTGGGATTACGGAGCAAACTACAAACTGCGTTGACAGTAATTGTACAGGGACATCATTTTATTTTTACTTCAATTTTTATTGTACCTGAGTTTTTTAATGTACTTCACTCCCACCCCTTCTACTAAGGAAGTTCCAACTCCACACAGAACCAAGACCGCAGATAGTAAGCAGTAGTGAGTTACTGAGTATAGTACGTTCCAGAAATATGTTCGCGTTTTCCAGTGACGAAAGAGCTTTCAATATTGAATCATATTTTCGCACAGGTACTGTCCGTTTGCCTACGTCGCGTCCCGATTTCCCCCACCTGCTTCTGCTCGCCCCTGTGTAATAGCTGGGCTGTCTTAGCTCTTTTCTGAAAACATTAATTTCTCTTAGGAATTGGAAGTTTACGTAATATTATACAGCTGTTTAATTTAACTTAAATAAAATGGCCTCGTTAAGTAATTAACTGTCACGTGATTTCCTCCCTTTCTACAATCCTGCGGCATAACCACTTGGACGGACAGTAGATAGCATGTCTGAGTAATTTTATATTTTCGGGTCCGGCAGAAGTGAAGATTGAATTTACAGTACGTAGAGTAGGTACAGAATTATTTCAACATGAGTTACTAGTACGAAGGACGAAACTGGCAATTGGAATTAGATGCAATAGTCTATAGTGCGATAATATGCACAAAATAACTGAAGCCTGTATCGAAATGAACGGCCACCATTTTCAAAATTGTGTTTAAATATTCATATTATGATTATTTTTCAATTTAACTTCTTTCTCTATATTGTATGCTAATGTGCTGTAGACAGTATAATATACACTGCATAATGAATACGTTCGCATGGATAACTCACTTCGTGAGTAAAAACACTTATTCTTAATACAGTACAGTACTTTGATTAAAGAAAAACCTAATGAAAATTATCAAACTCAAAATCGCGATATTTCCTAGTTTACGTAAATGGATGAACTACTTTTCTTCCTTCCTATACCTAGTAGAGTGATTTGTGTTTTACGCCAGTATCATCGAACTCCAGTCTTGGAGGAGGGAGCAAGCGGTGTTTCCGGTTGTCTAAAGGTATAGATAGGTTAATATTAAAAATGTTAGTAAAAATGAAATGATGTCCCTGTAGCTACAGCAATACTACATAACATTGCTGTGGAAATCAATGATGAACTCCCCTCAGATGACTTGACATTGTGTCAATATGGCACACAGAAAATATGGAGCAGGAATGCTATGATGTCTTTATATTTAGTTGTTAATTCAATTAGCAAACATTTTACTATCGCCCAAAAATTTGAACTTCTATTTCTCTTCCTAAGCTCTTCCATTTCCTTGCTCACTGTTATGGAGTTGTGAAAAAAAGGAAACGCGTAACAAGGTGTGTTCATAAAAAACAAATTCTCATTTATGGTCTTCTAGATTAGTCCTTTTCTTCTGTCCCTCGAGGGTTGAAGTGGTGTTAGCTAACTCTCTGCCGAAAAGGCTTGGTGAAACGCATTAGTCGCAAGAACGAGGTAAAATTTTAACCTGAAATTAGTAATCTCAGGGTTAATATAGGTCTATATTTAACCCATCACATATTCATTTTGTATGAGGTCTCGCCCACCTCATTGAATAGTACGCGACTACTATGAAGTATCCAGTATGTATTATTACTATTTAATACGAGAAATATTCGCACCGGCACCGGGAAACAAACCCAGGACCTCTCAGCTCTGCGCGCTGAGCGCTCTTTCCAACTGAGCTATGCCGGGACACGTATTAAATAGTAATAATACATACTGGCTACTTCATAGTAGTCGTGTAATATTCAATGAGGTGGGCGAGACTTCATACAAAATGAATATGTGATGTATTAACTGTTAGCAGTTGTCACAAACTGATGTTGAATATGGCCATAAAGTCATTTAAATATTCGCTCCTGCACATATGACTTGTATCGTTTCAAATTCAGGCAGTAAGGCCGTAAAAAGCATTACGAGAGGGGTTCGGCCGGCGCCGTGGATCGTGTCCCGGCATAGCTCAGTTGGAAAGAGCGTTCAGCGCGCAGAGCTGAGAGGTCCTGGGTTCGATTCCCGGTGCCGGTACGAATTTTTCTCTTATTAAATAGTAATAATATATTTAACCCATTTGGACGAAACCAGGCCTATGTTGCGTATTTTAGCGTCGTGTCTAGGTATTGTTAGTAAATGGTAGTAAACAGTGCGATATATTGTGAGATTTGTGTATTTTGTAAGTGTTGATAAGCCTTTTGAGTGGTTTTAATGTTTTGATTGAATAATTTTACGGTTAATTATATAAAGTATACATTTTTTTAGTGCATGAGAAAGAGAATGAGAACTTACGCCAAGAAAAACTGACATCCATTCCTTATAGAATCTAAGAAAAGGAAAAAGAAAAGAAAAAAAATCCGCAAAAATTCATGTCACAACATGATTGGCTTGATAGAATAGTTTATTGAAATGCAATTGCATGATAGTGAAATAAAATGTTATAGTAAATCGCTATTGAGGGCATACCCAATCGAATCAAGTAACATCAAATCTAAGGGAATGCATAGGAAATATTGAAGTTATTCACTTAATCATTGGTAACATGTAATGTGCAATGATACCATTAGAATTTGAAAAATGATTTTAAAACATGTCTACTGTAGTAATTTATCCATAACTGTACAGTAAATGTATTAAACATTACGATGCTGAAAAAGGTCGATTTCTTGATTTCGTCGGAATGAGTTTTTATCACCTGTGATAGCGAAAAAATTGATCTTATCGATAAAGTCCTTAGGAAAAATTTCTTTCTGGATAGAAATTATATTTTCATGGCCAAATTTGCTGCTACTTATTAATCGTACCAAAAAGGGAAACTATAATTGAAATGTGTTGATTGAGCTACATGAAATAAATTCTACTTCCAATGACAAAACGTATTTATTTTATTTATTTATTTATTTTTTATGTATTCATTTATTTTTCTAATAATTTTAATGTAAAATATAATATATACAGAAAACTTTAGCTCGCCCCTGAAAGAGTAGAACTCTTTAGTAGTAGTAGTAGTAGTAGTAGTAGTAGTAGTAGTAGTAGTAGTAGTAGCTATGTTACATGGTTATTTAACGACGCTGTATCAACTACGAGGTTATTTAGTGTCAGTGGTATTGGTGATAGCGAGAGACGGTATTTGGCGAGATAAAGCAGAGGATTCGCCATAGATTACGTGACATTTGTCTTACGGTTGAGAAAACCTCGGAAGAAACCCAACCAGGTAATCAGCCCAAGCGAGAATCGAACCCGGAGTGTAACTACGCAACGGCAGGCAAGCGCTAACCGACTGTGCTACGCTGGTGGTTAAAAAACGTATGTTGGTGTCAAAGTGACAAGTGTGTGATATAAAGTCATGGAGATAATAATTCAAAATATGATTGAATATTGTTTTTGTTTAGTCAACTGTCCGAAGACAGGTTTCAATCTCATAAGTAACACCAATAGTGCTTCACCCATGAGGGAACTAGGCCAGGATATAATGGAGTAGGGTGGCTAGTTCCTTTCCCCCTCCAACGCATAGGCCTACATCGCCGATTAGCTTTATATTCCACTAATCGGACGATTGAATATTAGAATCATTAATTTTGAAAACAATATAACACCTCTTTCTTAAAATCAGTTTCTTGCCTTAATCCAGTCCTTTATAATATCTACATAGGTGCATAGTTATTTGTAGAAATAACAAAACTTTCGCTCATTATCGTGCGTTTTCTTTTTCGCGTACGAAATATCTATTAAGTTTAGAAATAGCTCAACTCTCCGAGCTCTGTTGTTTCTACCTTTAACATTGATGCTATGGTTTAAATTATACCCAGATTACTATTTATTTATTTAAAACAGGGTGTTTTTCATTAGCCGTTAATGTTTGATAGAGAAAATACAGGTAAACATAAATAAATATAAAACATAAGAATGTCCCAGAAGGTGGTACATCATTTTGTCTTCTCTAGCCTCCTACTACCTAGCCACAAATCTACTTGTTGTCAAAGATGTGCATGTCATCATGTGACTGGAGTCGAGGTTTCTACAGAGCATACCATGTGGTGTGGATAATATACCCAGTCCATGGATGTGATTAGCCAAATAGTCGTGGTCTATTTTCATGCGAAATTTCGCGACAGCTTCTCTTCGAGGCCATTCTGGTAGAGTAAATCTTAAAGAAATCTTTCCAGCAGTTATCTATGATCTCTTCCTTCACATTGCGGTGTAAAGTTTCTCTGATTCTACATTTAATATCTGTAGCTATCTGGCATACCGAATTTAATTGTCACATGAGAGGAGGATTTTTTTTTTTGCTTTCTTTGTCCCTAGGTTCGTTGTCTCGTTCCCTACAATGCCGCAATGAGCCAGTACCCATTGCAGTGTCATATTTTTGCGTATGGTGTTAAGATATTTTATTGTTTCTTTGCAGCTCAATATGTTATGATCGGCTGGATGTAATTAGTAGTTTAAAATACTGATGCTTTAGTGTCGCTGAGGCTGACAACATTTGAAAATGTTAAAAACCTGCAGGTCAGTTGGTTCAAGGTTTAACTATGGATCTTATTTGTCAATCGAATGTTGTATGGCCCTTTTCTATGTTACGAAAATGAATTTCATTGTTGTTTAACAGTAAAATTAAGAGCATTAACAACTGTTATTGATCTGTTGATTCAAATATTGCTGTATTAGAATATCCTACAAGTTTAATTTTGTATCAAGAACAACAATGATGAAATAGAAAATTATAGAGAACGCGAGGACAGCATCAAGAATGAAGGTAAATATAAAAGTCGTCTTCTTCTTCTTCTTCTTCTTCTTCTTCTTCTTCTTCCATTCCGTTGGGAAATATATGTATCGTATAAAGTTCTTGACCAAGATAAAAAATTTAGAAATGATAGTATGAAGCGCTGTAAGGATGTGCTCTCATTTCCGCCTCCTTTCACTAACTCCAAACTGCTTCTCGGCTCACAAACAAGGCTTGCCAACTTTCGTAAGTAAAAATTAGGGACACAAACGTTATTGACAATTTTATTACACTAATTATTTCCGCCTATCAATCTACAGTAGTACTTCTGTTATATATGTTAACAGAATCCTCTCGATTCATATGTAAAAAAAATGACAAAACTTACCAAAATCACGACAAAAAAAGTTGAAAAACAGTATAAATTCCTTATAAAATAAATGTTAGCTCGTTGGAAATTAGAATCCCATCATATTAATCTAATTACTAAAATTATATAAATGTAACGTAAACTGAACTAACACGAACTATCCTAACCTACAGTACCTACACAAAAGATTTGAGCCACTCTTCTCGGAAAACACAGACGTTTACGTAAATAAATTATCATCAGGGCTATCAGATCTTATCACACTTGAGGGGCTAAGATATTTTACAAGTCTTTGTTGTTGTCCTCGTTGATATCTATATGTATCGTAGAAGTGGTTGTATGCATTTTTCTTTTTTTTCCCTACTTTTCCTCCGAAATCAATGAATGACGCATCAAGTGGAACAAAGTGGGCATAATACTGAATGGCGCCAAACTAAAGTCAAGTGCATAAGATGAGCACAGAGGATAGATGATTAAGTAAGTATCCTGTGATCAAACGTGCCCTAATTTGTGTATTATGATCACTGCGCCCGTTACTCTGTTGACACATCAACGAGAATTGAATTTCTGCGGAATAGAGTCATTTCTCCATTTCGTCACATATTGGAAGCATGTCTGTATGAATCTGTGCAGAAATATCTTCCAATCCAGATTAAATCCAACAATATGATAGGAACGAAATCAGCTATAAATGTCCAATATACTATGAAATCGGGACATTTTGATGCGTGTGTAAATTTATTTCGGGACGCGGGACGCAATGGTCGAAATCGCGACTGTCCCGGGAAATACGGGACGATTGACAAGCTTATCACAAACTTAACTTGGTCGCGATGTAGCAGTCACAGTACACTTGCGGGATGTGAAAAGGCAGTGATGGGTTTCCACTGAAACCTTGAGACGTGCAGGCTGACTCGACAGATGACACCACAAAGCTAAGTCACGATATCTACAAAAACACAACCGTTCGGACTTCAATAATCATTCCCAATATAAGGGTGGTAACAGGCAATAGGCCCACAAGAGGCTGCGTAACTACTAGCCGGAACAGGGACCCTGAGTGGTCTCCACAGTGTTAATAACGGGATTTTCTTTGACTGGAGTTGCCAACATAATGGCTACACAATTTTCCGATCACAAGGTATGGTGGACTGCCTTCTGGGCCATATACACTTAAAAATGTTCTTTGGTATAAAAAGTAATCGAACCCAAAGCCACTACATCAAAGGGGAGGTAAAACAAAGATTCCGGAGTATAGCTGCTCTATGCTACAAGCTTTCAAACGTAGAACTATTATGTGCTGCTAAACGTCATGGAATAGATTATGTTCACCACTTAATCTGTCTGTTGCCAAGAAAAAAAAAACAATAACTACAAAAATCGGAATCACAGAAACAACTGAAATTACTTCATGTCAAAGCGATCTATTGTCTATCGAAGAGAAAAACCCCACTAGAACAAAACAATATGACGTCACTGACTGATCTGCGATTAATTGAAAACCAATATACGCTATAAAATATAGTTTTTACACATATTATGTCAATTCAAGTCGGTGCAATGTAATTAACCATTATGCTAGATAAAAATATCGAATGCAATAAATTGTACATTAGTAGTGTTCTTGGCTTGGACAGATTATAAATATCAGTAGACTATACTTTGCATATTTCCACTCGCTAATGAGTTCTGGAATAATATTCTGTAAAAATTCTACAGTCAATAACAGTTTATTCCTACTACAAAAAAGAGTAATAACAATAATAATAATAATAATAATAATAATAATAATAATAATAATAGTTTATTTAACCTGGCAGGTGCCAAATTCAGAGAATCATGTAGGATCCTTTTTAAAAACTTCAAAATGCCCTGGCTTTTCAATATATTTTTCTATTAATAAACTTCCTCCTATGTAGTCTAATCATGAAAACTTTGTAACTAATTCAACAGTTCATAGTATCAATACTCGTCAAAAAATGACTTTCATACTCCATCGGCAAGTCTATCGTGCTATCAAAAATGTGTGCGTTATATGGGAATAAAAATTTGAATAGCCTCCCTATGGATATAAAAAAAATCAAACTCAAAACATAGGATTATTTAGGGCCAATTAAAGGAATACCTAATTTCTCATGCCTTCTATGCTGTAGGTGAATTTATGACATTCAGCAACATGAATATTATATTAAGTATCGATACTAACCACTTGTGTTGTACTACTAGCATATATTGTAAAACTTTTCTGTATATATTTCAACTAGACTGTGACTATGAATTAAGACTTTGTAGTACTATTATGTTTTTTTTGTCGTGTTCCACATTGTAGCTGTGCAGCGCCAAGAACCGTACTATATCAAAACAGTATGACGTGACTGACTGATCAGTGATTGATTGAAAGGCAAAACTAATATACGCTATCAAATATAGTTCCGTAAATATTTTTTATTATAACGAACGTTTTTATACATATTAGCCTATATCAATTCATATCAGTGCAATGTAATTAACCATTATGCTAGATTAAAAGAAACCTAATGTACCTACAGGCCTACATTGATGTGTACTTCATTATTTTCACAGCGTAGTGATACATTAGCATGATTCTTGGCTTGGATAGATAATATATCCAACCGTGCCCTGTACTCTTTGTACTTTTGGCCACTCTCTAGTGCATTTCGCCGGTAGCGATGGTATTTTGCTCTGAATATCTTGAGCATGTTTGAAATTTTCAATACTACTCTTACAAACTGGGTCTCGTAGCTCTCATAATTTAACTCGCAGATAAAATAGGCTATATCTTATGCACAGATTGCGTTCCCTTTAATTTACAGAACGAGGTACTATTCGCTTCGTATCTCAAGTCACACTGACACAATCAGCCTGGCTCATACCATGACTCCGTGCCGACGTCGCTATAAACGGCCATTTTTGCCGCGCCCCCTCGCCCTTCATACATCTGGTCCAACCGCTTTACATAGCATTCAGAAGTGATATCTGTCCCATATTCAACTGTAAATAAAACACTAATGTAGCTATTGTACTTTCCGTTCAGTAAGCGTTTCAAATTTTGCACTTTTTGGGACATCCAAAATTTCTCATTCACACTCGGGGAATAACGTAATTCTATGTAAAACAGATACGAAAGATACCTTATCTTGCACTTTTATCTTGTAAGATGTTGCACAGAAACGGCTGAAAGGTTATGGCGACTTGAGTAAAAGTTGAAAGTCGTGGTGGGATTAATGTCTCATGAGAGACGCTCTGCCTTGAAGAAATCCGTCCCGCGTTCAGGACAGCGGGTCGTCTCATTTCCATGTAATGGGTTTTGTTTCGCAGCGTCTGACTCTGTAAAGCAGTAAACGTAATTAGAGTCGCGTTATGTGGCAGTGCAACCGTTCGCAGCAAAACTGCCCCACGCATCAACACAGCAGGCTGCATTTCCATTTATTTGCAGGTGCACTGTAGATACAGAGAATATGCCAATTTCACCTTTATGTCCTCATGTCTGAATGAAAAAGGAAAGGGACAGGGAATTCATAGGATCTCTGTAATTGCGTGAAACGTTTATGTCTTTAACTTCTCAGTTGGGTAATATAAAATAATTTATAAAATCCTTCAATAACTGTCTTAGTTTATTAGAAGTCTTCAAAGAAACATTTTAACATATGCTATCTGGCAATTTAATACATTGACTTTGTAAGAATATTCATTACTTACATTCAAAATATTGAAACTTATTCTTGTAAACAATTGTACATCGAAATAAATGTTTTCGCTCGCAATTCTGTGTTTGCGTAATCAGCCATATAACATTGTTTGTTATCAATGATTTTATATTCCTCGTCATGTATTTTTCAAGGTCATGTCGTATTTGCACACTGTTCATGTTTTTATGTTCATAATATTAATGTACTGGTATGTTACTCTTTTGGACCTGATGATGCCACACACGGCGAAAGCGTTGGTCACTTTATAATTGTAACTATGACCTAATGTTTATTTGTATAGGGTAAGGTTGCCATCATTGGACCAGCGCCACGGTTGGACCACTTCTGTAACTTTTGTCCTTGTGATAATTGCTGCGATCTGGTGAATTTATTTAGTACTTCCGTGTACAAAGAAGCTGCCATGTTAGTTACGAGGTTCTGGAAGAGTTCAGACGCACGTGCTGTGTTCGTAAAGTTATTTCAACATTGTGATATTGTGTCGAGCATAATTTTAAAGTTCATACGACAAGAAGATACACGTTTTTATAGCGCTCAACTTACTTCATTGGGAAGTGTGATTTATCTACTTTGCATTGATATATTTAGATACGTTGTTGAATTTTCAGCTTTGCCATACACAAGCGGAGAGTAGAAACGTGCACTGCTTCCACCATTGGACCACTAAGTGATTCCATGAATGGACCACTGGTCCATCCATGGGCACGCCTTAATATAAATGAACAACATGTATATTTGAGCTTTATCTTGACTTATATAGCTTATTAACTGATAATTAAACACAAATATATTTTGTTGTGGTCCACTCAGTGGCCGAGTGGTTAGAACGCGCACCTTTTACCGTTGGGGTTCCGAGCTCGCGTCTCGATCACTCATGGTACATGGTACGGGCCTTTCCACGGTGCAGAGGACCAGAAAAGTAATAGCCAAGAAAGGAAAACAACAAGTCGGGTCCATTGCAAGCGGAGAGAGAGGTATGACTACTACTGCTGTGTGTTGTCCAGTGCTGCTGGCCAATATATTCCATCGATGCTGATATTCAAGCTAAGGATGAACTAATGGATGGAGCACCACCGGGAACAGTGTTTGCATTCAACCAAGATAGTGGCTACATAAACAAAGATTTGTTTGTAAAATATTTACATCATTTTATAGACACTGTAAAACCATCGAATGACCATAAAGTACTACTTGTCTTGGATGGTCATACAACACACACTAAAAATCCTGAAGCACTGGATCTTGCTCGACAGTGTGGGGTTGTACTACTTTCCCTTCCAGGCCATACAACATACAGACGCCAACCCTTAGACGTCTCTTTCTTTAAGCAATTAAGCTGCTATTACATTGATGAAATGGAGAAATGGTTGAGGTTACATCCAGGACGAGCGGTAACCCAATTTCAGGTGGCTGAATTATTTGGGAAGGCATATGGGAGAGCAGCTACTGTTGGGACAGCAATTAATGGTTTTGCCCGTGCTGGAGTGTGGTCTGTAGACAGAGAGATGTCTTCAAAGATCATCATTTTTCTACTTCAACTGTACTGCAATCCAGTCCAGTGGTCGAGGAAGTGCCAGTAGTAGAAGATACATCAACAGGAACAAAAACAACAGTATCAAGAACCATAGTAGCGACCAGTACAATCACAGAGAAAATTCCAGCAGTAGAAGCAACGACATCAACACAGAAGACATCGACTGTAGGAGCAGCAGCATCAACAAATACAGCAGCAATCAATCCGATGTGTGAGAAAGTGCAAGGAGCAGAAGCAACAGGAAATGAATCAGCTGGAGGAGCAGCAACGCAGATAGAAGTAACTGAAGGTCCAGGGAAGGACAACAATTTCACTGACTCTTGTAGTCCGACAACAAGTAGACCTAGGCCTAATTATAATTTGGTCGTTCCTCTCGCTGAATTATCTTCTTTGCCAAATGCAGCTACTACTGCTGCAAGCACAAGACGAAAGAAAGGCACACAAAAATCTCTCGTCCTGACAAGTTCTCCGTACAAGCAGCAGTTAAGCAAATCATCAACAGGTTTGAAAAGAAAAAAATTAACATATCCTTCAAGTGAAGATAAGAAAGTTCGTCGGAGTACCAATAATGACTGGTATTGTGAAATGTGTCAAAGTCGGTCAGTGGAGGACATGATCCAGTGCATGACATGCAGGCAGTAGGTACATGAAAACTGTGCAGGAGTGAAAAAGAATGTGAAAATATATTTTTGTTTGAATTGCATTTAAGGATATGTACAAACGTGAAAATATTGTAAAAGAATATTTTTGTTTGAATTGCATTTAGAAAAACTGTCCAAGACATAAAGGTAAAAATAGAATTTAATTACTGCCTGCTACATGATTAAAGTTGCAGTGACAACATGTTGTTTACCACTGTGAGATGTGAAACCAGTAATTTTATAACCCATATTTCTGAACACATGCAGGTTTATTCATCTTCGAACTTTTTTAAAATTCAGTTGCATTGGGTATGATTGTATATGTTTATCTAACCATCTGCATCATTTAAAGTAAACCAAATGTCAAGTATTTTATTATATACATCAGTCAGAGTGTGTTTAGGAAGAAATGTTTCCATGAAACCCGATGGTCCATTCATGGAACCCAACTGGTCCATTGGTGGAGCTAGGTCTCCATCAATGGACCGCTAGGCGAAAAATTAAAACTGTTGATTGTTTTTTTCGAAGTTGTATTCCGATATTGATTATTATACAGTGGTAGTCCTTCATACCAGGAATTCATGAAATTTAAAATCATAATATTTGACTCAATAGTTTTTCTTAAATTCCATAAAGAAGTTATGTGGTCCATTGATGGCAACCTTACCCTAATTTATTAGGCTAATAAACTAAGATAGTTGTTGAAGGAGTTTATCAATTATTTTATATTATATATTTACTTGTCAGTCGGCATGGTTGGCGCAGTTGGTATAGCGCTGCCCGAGGTTGTGGGTTCGATCCCGGACCAGGTCGATGGCATTTAAGTGTACTTAAGTGCGTAGGCTCATGTCAGTAGATTTACAGTACTGACATGTAAAAGATCTCCTGCGGGACAAAATTCCGGCACACTGGCGATGCTGATATAACCTCGGCAGTTGCAAGCGTCGTTAAATAAAACATAAACATTTAACATTTAGCCTATTTAACTTGTTGGACTAACAATGTCTCTTAAATAAAACTTCTCAGTTGGGTGTTATTTTGTAGACTATTTAGATTTTTAAGGAATTATTTATTATTTTTAATGCTTGTGCATATGATCGATAGTGAAATAAATGTAATACGAATTCAGTGTTGTATTATTAATTATTTATTCACTGAATATAGAAGATAATTCAGAAGAAGTAATAAATATTTTAGTGGGTAGTAGTCAGGACTATTCTAAGTCCAAATGTAAATGTAGTATGTCTGATTTTCAATGGATGTGGAGATACAGCTGTTTGTATATCACGCATAACAAGCGTTACAATTGGCAAAAGACTTAACGATTACATATACAGGGTTGTTTCCGATCTCGGACAACGAATTCGAATGACGTCATGTGCGTCAGGAGTCACACGACTGCTGAAATGTGGCGCGAGGTGACAGACGAGTAGTGAGTGATCTCATAGTCAGAATGTACGGCGACTCACAGCAGAAATTGCCATGAAAATCGAGCCTTTTTGGGAGGAGTGCATTACGACCATTTCCAATGCCAAGTACAGTTAAGTGAAAATAAAAGAAGCCTGCAATAAACGAGGTTTCATTATTTCCAAGAAAGTCATCTTATGTGTACTTAATAAGATTGGTAAATCTCGAATGGAATTAATTTGTATCATCTCGTGGGGTGCGGCGACTTGTGAAGGGCATCGGGGGGATGATTTGCTTGCTTTTCCACTCTGGCATTAATCCCTCCCAAAAAGGCTCGATTTTCTTGGGCATTGCTACTATGATACACTGTGCACTCTCACGCGGCTGATACGTCGTTCGGTGAATGTGAGATTACTTGATGTACCACCTGTATAGGGGCCCCGTCATGCTGCCAGAACATGCTTATTCTTGTAGCCAAGGGTACTACAAACATCTGCTCCTGTACACTATTCGGTCTGTAAACAGTGCTGTCCTCAGACGATCTCAGATGAGAGACACTTTTTTTGTTTAGTTATTTGTTACATTTATTTCTTTGAATTGTTTTCTTACCTGCTTCTTTACCTTACTGGAGTATTTGTTTGCTTATTTGTTTCATTAATTTTTTAAGTATTTGTTGGTTTATACTTACTTACTTATTGGCTTTTAAGGAACCCGGAGGTTCATTGCCGCCCTCACATAAGCCCGCCATTGAACCCTATCCTGAGCAAGATTAATCCAGTCTCTACCATCATATCCCACCTCCCTCAAATCCATCTTAATATTATATTCCCATCTACGTCTCGGCCTTCCCAAAGGTCTTATTCCCACCGGCCTCCCAACTAACACTCTATATGCATTTCTGGATTCGCCCATACGTGCTACATGACCTGCCCATCTCAAGCGTCTGGATTTAATGTTCCTAATTATGTCAGGTGAAGAATACAATGCGTGCAGCTCTGCGTTGTGTAACTTTCTCCATTCTACTGTAACTTCATCCCTCTTAGCCCCAAATATTTTCATAAGAACCTTATTCTCAAACACCCTTAATCTCTGTTCCTCTCTCAGAGTGAGAGTCCAAGTTTCACAACCATATAGAACAACCGGTAATATAACTGTTTTATAAATTCTAACTTTCAGATTTTTTGACAGCAGACTAGATGACAAAAGCTTCTCAACCGAATAATAACAGGCATTTCCCATAATTATTCTACGTTTAATTTCCTCCTGAGTGTCATTTATATTTGTTACTGTTGCTCCAAGATATTTGAATTTTTCCACCTCTTTCAAGGTTAAATTTCCAATTTTTATATTTCCATTTCGTACCATATTCTGGTCACGAGACATAATCATATACTTAGTCTTTTCGGGATTTACTTCCAACCCTATCGCTTTACTTGCTTTAAGTAGAATTTCCGTGTTTTCCCTAATCGTTTGTGGATTTTCTCCTAACATATTCACGTCATCCGAATAGACAAGAAGCTGATGTAACCCGTACAATTCCAAACCCCCTGTGTTATCCTGAACTTTCCTAATGGCATATTCTAGAGCAAAGTTAAAAAGTAGAGGTAACAATGCATATCCCTGCTTCAGCCCGCAGTGAATTGGAAAAGCATCAGATAGAAACTGGCCTATACGGACTCTGCTGTAAGTTTCACTAAGACACTTTTTAATTAATCGAACTAGTTTCTTGGGAATACCAAATTCAATAAGAATATCATATAAAACTTCTCTCTTAACCGAGTCATACGCCTTTTTGAAATCTATGAATAACTGATGTACTGTACCCTTATACTCCCATTTTTTCTCCAATATCTGTTGAATACAAAAAATCTGATCAATAGTCGATCTATTACGCCTAAAACCACACTGATGATCCCCAATAATTTCATCTACATATGGAGTTAATCTTCTCAGAAGGATATTCGACAAAATTTTATACGATATCAACAAAAGTGATATTCCTCGAAAAGTTACTACAGTTAGTCTTGCCCCCCTTCTTAAAAATAGGTACGTTTATGGACTCCTTCCATTGTTCTGGTACAATTTCCTTTTCCCAAATTGCAAGTACAAGTTTATAAATTTCGCTAGATAATGCGCTTCCACCCTCTTGTATTAATTCTGCTGGAATTTGATTAATACCTAGAGACTTGTACTTTTTCAGATTTTCTATTGCAATTTCGACTTCAGAAAGTGTGGGTTCCGGTATAAATGGCACAGCAGTTTGTATTTGAATTTCGTCCCGATCATTTCTATTTGGCCTATGTATATTTAGTAGTTGTCCAAAATAGTTTTTCATCTGTTCAAGATTGAATGAGAGTCTGCAAGCAAGTCACCATTCTCATCCTTAATCACGTTTACCCTTGCCTAATATCCGTTTTTAAATTCCTTTATACCCTTGTATATAAATCTCGAATGCTTTTATTCTTACTATTTGTTTCTACCTCATTCAGTTTTCCTTCAAGTAATCTCTCTTTTTTCTCCTAAGTGTACGACTTGCTTCCCGTCTTTTATTGAAATAATTATCTCTATTCTCCTCAATTGGATATTGTAAGAATTTCAATTTTGCCTGTTTCCTTCTATCTACTACAATGGAACAATCTTCATCAAACCACGGTTCCTTTTTCTTAGTTTCATGATAGCCTATGCTGTGCTCAGCTGCAATTTTGATATTATCTCGGATATTGTCCCACACGCTATTAACGTCTAACTCTTCCTTAGCTTCGTCGGAAGTTGCTAAAGCAGCAAACCTATTTGAAATTTCAACCTGATAACGTTGCTTAGTTTCGTCGTCCTTTAATTTCAGAATATTGAATCTACTAATATTAGCTTGTTGCTCTACTCGCTTAGCTACTGATAGCCTTTCCCTTAATTCTCCAATTGCCAAATAATGATCAGAATTACAGTCTGCTCCCCTGAAAGTTCGAATGTCTATTATACTAGTATGTCTCCGTTTATCTATCAAGATGTGATCTATGTATTTGGTTGTGTGTCATTCAGTCGGAAGAAGTCCAAGTATATTTATGTATATCCTTATGGGGAAATGTTGTACTCTTGACAATTAAATTGTTGGTTTATGTAGTGGTTTATTTCTTTCTTTTTTCATTTATTTTTTCTTTATTTGTTTATTTATTGATTTGCTTTTATTTGTCTGTTCAGCTATTTGTATTTGTAGGCCTATTATTTGTTTTAGTTGGTTAGTTTGTTAATTTATTTGCTTAGTGCTTAGGAAAATATTTGGGGCTAAGAAAGATGAAGTTACAGGAGAATTGAGAAAGTTACAGAACACAGAACTGCACGCATTGTATTCTTAACCTGACATAATTAGTAACATTAAATCCAGACGTTTGAGATGAGCAGGGCATGCAGCACGTATGGGCGAATCCAGAAACGCATATTGAGTGTTAGTTGGGAGGCCGGAGGGGAAAAAGACCTTTGGGGAGGCCGATACGTAGGTGGAAGGATAATATTAAAAATGGATTTGAGAGAGGTGGGATACGATGCTAGGGACTGCATTAATCTTGCTCAGGATATGGACCGATGGCGGGCTTATGTGAGGGTTCAGTTACAGGTCATTCGTTATCCAGTGAAACCAAATGCTTGCATGCGCCGTAGAATAATACAGTAACAACCTTATGGGAGTGGGAGTAAGTGAGCTAGCTAGGTAAAAGTAGAAGCATAGCTAGGGATGGTTTTCTGCCACTTTCTTCTTCCCCTGACGTGCATATACACGTAGGTTTCACGAGATAACGAATGGTCTATACTTACTTATTTTTTATTTGTTTAATTGTTGTCTATTTTTTTGTTAGATTTTATGTGTATTTGTTTCTTTATTAGTTTGTTTCATTGTTAATTTGTTTATTTATTTACTTATTTCTTTCTTTATTTACTTATGTCTTCATTTGCATGTTTATTTTCTCGTACTTGCTTGTTTACGTTACGTTTATTTGTTTACTTATTTGTTATTTATGTATTTACTTATATGTTTATTTACTTATTTATTGGATGTAAATCGCTAACGGACAAGGCCTTCTGTGGTCAGGAATAGCTCACAAGTATAGACAAAACAAATAATTTAAAAACAGCTATTAATAACATAGGATAAAAAATACAAATTTTGTTCTGCTAATTTTCATTACTTATTATAGTTGTGCCTATTATAGTAGACGTTCCTGACCTGTGGTAATGAGTTTTCTACGAGAAAGAAAGAGAGCACGGCCTACTTCAAATTTATTATTATTATTATTATTATTATTATTATTATTATTATTATTATTATTATTATTATTTTTATTTTTCCTCCCTCTAAATTGGAACCACGTACATCAATAAGAATCTAGCCCTTCCACATAATGTGGCCTTTCTATCTTACGGATGTGACGAAATTAATAAAATAGCAGAGATGGTTAATATGTGTCAACTCACTCTCGACGAAGCTCTCAATTTAGGACTCTAGATTCGGAACCACGGCACATCCTCCTCCCCATCGCCCCACTGTGTAATTCAGTCGTTTATGAAACTGTGGCGATTACTCCCCGCCCCTGGTACAGGAAATGGGTTACTGATACCGGCTTTGTACGTGTCTATCAGAAAAATGTCAGTCCTGACTGCATTGATCACCGCGTCCGTTTGATGAAACCCCTACCCTGACACATGTGCTTCATCACTGAAACTAGATTTCTGTGTCAGGGCCCCTGATGAACCTTTAAATCAGCGCAATTCGTATTTCAGCAATCACAATTGCGATAAAAAAAACTACAACTGTAACAGCCAAGTATCTGTAAGGAATTGATATTTTGCAACAAACGAATTTTATTTCAAAATCACTAAGCTGTTATTAATGTTTAAACAACTTATTCGAAACTTTGCATGTAGGCACCTAAGCATTTTTCTCTATATCGCACTGATTCTCCATAATCGTATCACTGCTTATTGTGAAAGCATAATGTTGCCTAGAGAGTATTCGGATCTTAAATTGCAGTAGAGCAGAGAATGTAATCTATTAGTCTCTTTCCTTCTCATGAATTTCACCATAAGCGTTATTCTTTTCTAATCAAACGAGGTTGCCACATTTCCGTAAAATATATTATAGTAATCGATAAAAACACGCGAATGTATAGTTACGTACAGAATTTGAAGCTACATCTGTAGGCGTTAATGAAAAATGTCTTATACAGTAATTAAGGGTTAAAATGTCAAGTAACGAAAATTTACCCCACATACAAAATCTTCGGTGTACGAAACATAACACGCCATAAATCCTATATTAAATCCGTTAGAAACTTTTTCTTTTTACTCTTAGTAAAGAAACATTCACTCTCCAAGTACGTAAGTTTAAATTTACATTTGAATGGTAAGAAAATGCAGAATGTCTCTTTTCAGTCATAGTCAAAAATATTTACACGAAAACACGAAAAATTCAGCCAGCAGAAAACTTTTTTGGTGTTGACCGGTACAAGGGGTCAAAGCGGGAGAAATGTCCTTCGAAGATGGCAGTTATTTTTAATACTCTATAGCAGTAATGCCAATTAATGCCCATAGGCGCAAGCGCGCGCTTTAGAGCTCAGGAGAGCCTGAACGCTTTACAGCGGAAAGGAAAGAGACAGACGAAAGAGGTAGTATAATAGGATAATAGTAATGTATATTACACCGCTTGGTTGAGCTAAATACAGGGATGGCCAGCACTGATTCAATGGATAAAGGAAAGAGAACTTATTAAAACTGTATCCATGTTAATTTTAGATTTGTCTGTGAAGCATAAGTGCATTATAAGGATGTAAGTTTCAATTTTAATGCACATTTTTCACAAATTTTTTTTATTCAATAGGAATATTTTCTCAACTTTTGTTTATAAAAAAGTGAAATTTTCAGATATAGGCCTATTTATTTAGTAGCCTTACAGGTACTGAAACAATGTTTTCGTAAATGTAATATACCGTAAATACGTATTACTGAAGATAGTATATTACAAATTTTGAAAATATTCGCATGGTAAAATAATGTTTGTAAGGAAATGAATTAACAAAGCAACTACTGTTACATTATAAGCAAAAGATATGTGCCCAGATGTTGTAAAAATGTCAGGTCTATAGCGTCAGCAGGTTTCGAGAAAATAATTTAATATTCTGATGATAGGAATTTGCGCACCAACATCACCTTAAAAGCATAATGCAATAAGAGTTTTGTTATGTAATATTAGTTGCAGTTAAAACATATACCTAGGTAACATTGCTTTGTACTATAATATTGTTTTGGTTAATTCATTGATTACTTTTATAAGGCTAAAGATAGCATCAATATCAATTCCAACTTATCATATCATACACAATCTCTTTTTTTTGGGGGGGGGGGATATCACTTCCTTTATGAATGATGTGTCTCATCCACTTAGTACAGTATAGTTGTATTGCTATGGAATTAATGTGAATATTCCTTCTAACTCTTTATTATGTTATTAACGTTTAAAACACAACTGCAGTATTAAGAAATTGGTGTTAGTATTTTTGTTTTACAGACAATATAGATAATATCAAACAGAAAGAAGCCATATACAAATAACGACATAAAATTTCACGTTCCGTTTGAAGTTTGTGCACCACTGTTTTCTCAAGCCAACAGGCTGCTTATTCCTTCTTCCATACAAAGCGCTTGATGCTCGCGCACGACGTCAAAGTCAGAAAAATGCGCTTTCTTTGACATCACTGCTCTATAGGCTCTTCTACCTTCATAACTTTAGGTCGAAACCCCATTCTCTATATTTTGTACACGTGAACGCTACTGTGTCTCAGTACTAATGCGTTGGGCTTCTACGTCAGAGGTTCAAATTAGAGGTGGTATGTGACAGCATTATGCCGTCACAGTTCCGAACTGTAACAGCTCCGAAAAAATCGCTGTGATAATAGTGATTTTGTCACAGTGTGATTTTTGTGTCCGTATAATTTTTGCGATTAAGAGGCTCCGTTTCCTGTCTGTAGATTTCCAAGTTGTCTAGAACTAAATATCACTGCCATCTACTTATCTCTGAACAAACGACGAGAAATACTCATGTTTGTAATCCGAGTCGACAGATGTTTATGTTTATCACTCTTCTGCGAATTGAATTGACATGCTGGGACTGAGAGGATAAAAATAAAGGAGGGAGCAATCCAATCAAATATGCTTGAAATCGGTGCGACGGTTATGACGTCAAACTAAATCTTCTATGCCCATAATCCTCCGCGAAATACCGCCATTCGCCAAATATTCAATTGCTATTATCGGTTTCGGTCATACGTAAACGGTTTAGAATGGATGTGGAGGTAACAGGAGTATTAGCATTCCACACGAAAACAAACCAGGACGCATATATAGAACGTATAGAGCGGTGGTTTCAAAGAGCCACGGATCCGATACACTGTGCGTGAATTTCTGTTCATGTTTGCGGCATATCTAGCGTTGGCTGGTTTTTATAACAGAGTATCATTGCGTCGTTTTAAGTCAAGATGACTGACAATCTGGATTAGCACTCTTTGTTAGAACATGAGGCAGATACAAAGGATATAATAATAATAGTAATAATAATAATAATAATAATAATAATAATAATAATAATGAATTTCCCATTTTCAACACCGCTGTTTTAAATTACAACATTTTTCTATCTTTATTACCCTTTGTTTTATCCATGTTAGCCATTGAATTATATTATTATTATTATTATTATTATTATTATTATTACTATTATTATTATTACTATTAGTATTATTATTATTACTATTATTACTATTATTATTATTATTAGTATTATTATTATTATTATTATTATTATTATTATTATTATTATTATTATTATTGTTTCAATATAGAGTTATTTACTGAGTAAACAATGGCGATAGTAGGCCTACACGTTATTGTGTGTAAGAAATATGTTTTTGTTAATTATGTCAAAATAAACTTGTAGAGATTCAAAGACTTAAATTATCATTAAATGATCTCGCATGAAATGTCTGTGTGATTTAACACAGAAATCAATTATGATACAAAGTGACAAATATCCAAATTGAGATTAATGCTATATATTTTATTTTAAATTAATCATCACCAGGCTTAGGATCCAGGACACTTTAGCAACCAATATACGCACAACTTGACTATAGAGTTCCTTGAATATAGTAGAAAGATATACTGTGAAAGTAAACAACGACGTCAATGTGCTTCGTTATATTCTACTGTTAACAGTACAATCTAGTAACGGTGAAAAATGAAGCAGGATACATATCTCGTAAGTTTTCATGTCCCTCGGCGACGTTGAAGGCGTTAACGTTAAATGAACAAGCATTTACATAATTGCAACTAGTTCGAAAAAACTGTTCACTATGAATTGAAAATGCACTGTGATGGCCTGAGTTCGTTTCGTAGGGAGAGATGGAAGAATACTGTACCTCTGATCACGATCCGGATTGTACACAAACACACAGGTAAACAAAACTCACCACGCCACCTCACTCCATCTGTACTCTGTTGCATTATAACTTCACTTCATTCTTAAGTTATCTCGGATCCTAAGCCTGGTCATCATTATTTCTCACTACATGAGAAAATACATTTTTTTTTTTTAGTTTTGTTTTAAATTAAATAGTCAGGAAAACCTGCCAAAATATATAATAACAAACGAATTATTAAGTTACAGCAAACTTAGATTACTAGGTTTTCTTAGTCATCTGCCACACATTCTCTTTTAATGTCATGTTTTTTTACATTATTATTCGATAAATTGTATGATATGGGACAATACCATTCTAAGTATTTCAATTTTTGGACCGTATCGTTGCTGAAGTCAGAAGCCATTTTTGTAACAATCCCGCTGTCAGTTGTCGAAACAGTTGCCGGCTATTCAACTGAAACATGACGCAATATTGTGCAGATTGAGTATGCGCAGTGGCGTGACATAATAGAAACCATCATAATGTAATGTCCATAATGGATGTCTTTGCTTGGAAACGAAATTCCGTCTCCGCATGACCTGGCGGGATATGCGTGGCTCTTGAAAACCACGCTTAAGGGGTAAGGTACAACTTACAGCAGTAAAATATTTGGATATATTCAGCATTTTTTTCCTCCGTTACTGTATCTTATACAATAATGAAAATTGGTATGTGTAAAACACTATCCTTCTGCTACATGAAAAATATATTCTTACGATTAAAAAAAATTTTATATATATATATATATATATATATATATATATATATATATCTTTTAAATTCATAATGGTGGCAGTGTACTGTGCAGTGATGAAGCGTTTCCCTCATAACTCATAAACTTGTTAACTTTTTAATATTCTCTCTCTTTCATTTTATTGCTGAAACTCATGTTTACAATATCATGCTCTTTCAACTACATTCCTTATTAAATAATATATATATATATATTTTTTTTTAATTTTGTGTTAAAAGAAAATGCTGATGTTTGACCATTTTTAAAATTAATTTATTTTTTACCAGGCAATCTATCAGAGGTAGAGAAGTGATCTTGCATCATATTGTAGATATGACATGAATAAATGCACAGAAAATATTTCGTCACAGAATGTTGGATAGTTTTTGAGTTATGTGGGAAAAGCTTCATCACTGCACAGTGAAATGAATTTTGAAAAACAAAATGTAAACATTTTATGTAAATCGTAAAAAGATATATATTTTTTTTTTCATATAGCAGAAGGACAATGTTTTACACATATACTAATTTTCATTATTGTACAAGATACAGTAATGGAGTAAAAAAAAAATGTTGAATATTCCCAAAATTTTACTGCTGTAAGTTGTACCTAACCCCTTAATGGGTGAAATCGTGCCTCAGGTGTACTGATCCGTCCCGGGACCACCTCCGTAAAGCCAGCCAAATTTATTCATAGATTTTTCTACTCGTCCTTACTGCCACACTATCGACAACGGTTCCGACAGATGACTCGACGTCTTGAGTGGTGCTCTCGGAGCTCTGCTCCATGTGTCACAGCCTTGTCGTGCGGGCTGTCTACAAGCCGTGAGGATAATTTCCGCTTGCGTGATGCTTTCAGGCAGTCTGTAAAGTGGTGACGACTGCGTCACGCAAGGTAATTCACATATTGGGGACGAGGTCTGTGTTTAATCGCAGGCGGGGAGTGGACGGACACTTTATCTCTCACCGAAAGCTACCATTTTGTCTGTGAGTCAACAGCCTCTCGAACTTCAATTGTCTTATCTTTTGACATGAAACGTTATATGTGCTTGACATTTGAGAAATCTGGTCACACTTTCTGTTACTACGGTGACGTCATTAATTACAGAAGGCCTCGGACGACTGACATGATGATGTATTTAAAACAAAATAGTTTGGAATCCAGCTTGCCGTGAAAAAAAAAATAAAGGAAAAATAAATGTGACATCAAAATGAATTTATTGTTCAACGTGTAAAATTTAAGTATACAGTATATAGCCTACAACTTTTAGTGAAAAACTGTATTCAGAACGTAGTAGGGGTGACAACAGGAGCAAGAAAAATACAATGCATAAGACTTGCTGATGATATTGCGTTGTTAGTAGAAGAGGAGATATGCTACTGGAGCTAAATGACAGCTGTGAGCAGTATGGGATGAAGATAACTGCAAACAAGACAAAGACTATGGTTATTGGAAGAAAAATAAAGAGATACACTTTCAAATTCGAAATGAGATAGTGGAATAAGTGGACAGTTTGAAATACTTGGGGTGTACTAGGTATACGTTTTAACATGAGCTGCTGCCAGGAAGTCAGAAGGAGGATAGCAATGACAAATGAAGTATTTAATAGAAAAAGGAGCATCTTCTTGCGGACCTCTGGAAAAATAACTAAGGAAGAGACTAGTGAAGTGCTTTGTGTATAATTTGGCAGTGTATGGGATAGAAATATGCACATTACGACGAAGTGAAAAGGAACAACTAGAAACATGATAATTCGATAAATAAACAGCCATCTGTAATAGCTAAAAGACGTAATTCACCACTGCCTGACTTTGTGTGTGATTTGTATCAGCTACCTGTCCACACCTGTGGAGTAACGGTCAGCGCATCTGGCCGCGAAACCAGGTGGCCCGGGTTCGAATCCCGGTCGGGGCAAGTTACTTGGTTGAGGTTTTTTCCGGGGTTTTTCCTCAACCCAATACGAGCAAATGCTGGGTAACTTTCGGTGCTGGACCCCGGACTCATTTCACCGGCATTATCACCTTCATATCATTCAGACGCTAAATAACCTAGATGTTGATAGAGCGTCGTAAAATAACTCAATAAAATAAAAAAAAATCAGCTACCTCTCCTTCCTCACTTCTCAAATCTAGACTGAAGTATTACGGGCTGCATTCAGCAGTGATTCTGCGCAACCTATTGCTTTGGACACGGCTGGGCTAAGTGTTCAGATTTTACTTCCATATAGGAGATATGGCAGCGCCAATACGTTACAGATTCTGATTCTACAGGGATTATGTTTTAAAGTGTTATAATAATCCCCAATATTTGTGTGAATTTTGTTGTTTTGCATGAACATCTTTCTCATTTTCATAAAATATATCGCAGCCAAAATATTTGAAAGTATTCAGTTGTTCCGAACTTTTATTACTTGGAACTATTTTAATTCTTATTGGGTTTTCACCTATGAAAAATTCCGAAATTCTTTTATTTCTTTCCTGTTTTAAAAATTTCCCATTGCATATTGCCTTCTGACTGTGGAACTATAACTTGGTCTTCAGCAAAGAGTGTTTATCTTCTTGTTATTAGTTTAAAAATCCCGATATTGTGAATTTCGTTCCATTTAATAAAGATTTTGTTTTGATATATTGAATGATGTTGGTTATAGAGTGTAGCATTATCGAACTCTATAATAATTATTATATTTTAGAATACATTTATGTTATACTTTTTAATAACGAAAATGAAATATTTTTGTCATATAATATATCAAACAGTGTACTCTTTTCACTTTATCAAGAGCTTTCACAACATTATTGAATGCTAGCAGAATCTCCAGAAATGTAATTCCCTTGAAGGCTTGGTTTTTTCAAGTGGTTCCTGGAAACATCTCTATTGCCTCATGATATCTGGAAAGCCCGATTCAATGGTACTTACAGAAATATTAACGGAGGGAAAAATTGTGCAAAATATGAACATATGACATATGACGATGTTTTTGGCCTTAATCGCATTCTATACATCGTGAATCGTGAAAATTATTGTTTCCATATCGCTAGCAGGAATGTTTTATATTATGAAATTTCATATCTTGCTTGTCACTAGTGATAAATTGATATAAAATAATGAAGTATGCGATAAAGTATTTTGTTTCTCTACTTATAGAAATTGCCTATTTTTCATACGTGTGATTATTATAAAATCTCTTCTCTTTGTTATAGCAGTAAATAAATATTAATTTATTTTAAATTTGAACATTAATTTCGGATCAAAATTGAATCATCCATTCCATAAATTTGTTATAAATTTATTACACTTGTATTAAAACCATTAGATTTCTAATATAGGCCTACAATATTTTTGTACAATATCAGGGCCCTTAACTTACCATTTTTCGCCCTGACACTTCGAGTGTGGCTCCTAGATGTCGCTAGTGCCGAGAAGCGTAGAGTACTTAGCTCAGTCTTGTCCAGGGCCGGGCATGAGAGCGGCTCAGTCTAGCCTGCCAGAGCTGCTCTCGCTCCGCAAGGCACTTCAATTCCAAGCCAGAGCAGAACGCTCACGCAGTGGCGGACTCGCATTACAGCTACCTTCCCTGCATTAATGTAACAAGAGCCACGGTTGTTCTAGTCATTCAGTCTGTCAGTATATAATAGTTTATAAGGACATTACATCAATCCATTATACAGTATAGAATTTATAACAGTCTTATTAATTTAATGAAATAAACTTCGCTCTATGCACACACACAAATCATTAGGCTTATTTACATAACCCATACGCACATACTGCAATCTCCTCACCACGGTTCTACGAGAAGGCGTATGGCTTCCACTTCCCCTACTTGCTGTGGACAGAGTTCATCTGCCAGTATAATTAAACATCGCTTGATGGATTCACCTTCGTTGAATGTTTTCAATTCCTTTGCAATTTCGTGGCAAATTTTGTAGCTAATTCTCATAGCCGGTTCACTAAGTGCATTATTATCAACCTGTTAATTTATAATATAATATAATATAATATAATATATAATATAATTATATAATATAATAAAATATAATATAATATAATATAATATAATATAATATAATATAATGCGATGCGATGCGATATATGATGTGTGGCGTGGCGTGGCGTGGTGTATGATATGTGATATGTGATACATGATATGATATATGATATGATATGATACGATATAAGATATATGACCATAAATTAATACAACTTAAAGAAAATGTTTCCCAGGTACATTATATTAGAGTATCTATTCGATATTTATATTGCATTATAAGTTATTATAGTACATTTAGTAATATATAATTTTAAATTATACAAATATTATGATATATCATAGTATAGTATATTACAGTTCATGATATATAATATGATTTATGATATATCATGAACTGTAATATACTATACTGTGATATATCATAATACTTGTATAATTTAAAATTATATATTACTAAATGTATAATAACCTATAATGCAATGTAAATATCAAATAGATACTCTAATATAATGTACCTGAGAAAAATTTTCTTTAAGTTGTATTAATTTATGGCGTTCATTACCGACATATTTGTCATATTCAGTAGCATGTTGTAAAGAATAATGTCGTTGGATATTGAATTCTTAATCAGTTGGAGTGTTTATGACAAATTAAACACTTTGCTAACCCAATGCTCTCTGCGAAAAAGAACTCCTCCTCCCATGATACATTAAAAGCATTGGAAGTAGCGGGCCGCCTTAGTGTATGAACAGAAGCTCCGTCTTCAAAGTTCGCTATCATACTGCAGAGTCGCCACTGCACCGACACTGAATGACGTACAGTATGCATACGTCACACCGCTCGCGAGACCCGCTCTTTAAAGCACACAGCGCTCATTTCTCAGAATCACGTAATGTGCCCAGCCCTGGTCTTGTCAAATGAAGCTCAGGCGTGCTCGTGTGCACGGAAATCACAGCGTCCGTTCTATAACAGAGATGGCAGTCAACAAAGGGTGTAGACTATAGTAAGTTACATACATTACGACGCAATGGAGGCTAGAAAGAGGAGCTATGATATGTTTCAGGCCAATTGGACTATTGATTTTCTATGAAAAGAATATGGAGAGGGATATTATGTTTAAATAGTATATATTATATTATATTATATTATATTATATTATATTATATTATATTATATTATATTATATTATATTATATTATATTATATTATATTATATTATGTGGAAAATATATTCTGATCACAAAGAAAAAGGAGCATTAAACGGCATTATGAAACCACCACAAGGGCAAATATAAATATGTTAAGGGAGGCCATCTGGTGAAGTTGCCTTCAGAGTTACAGTTAGAACTAATTGATTTAATAAATGATGCATAATTAAGAAGGGAATATAATGATGAAGACACACGATTAGCTTTGATAACGACTTAAATCCTATTTAATATTGTAAACGTTACTGCACAAATTATGTCAATCTTCTGCAGCTCATACTCACGTGGGAAATTTTTCTCTCTAATGAAGCTAATCAATCCTAGATTAAGATCTAGATACTATGCTCAGACTTGCTGCTGCAAGTAACCTAGAATCAGGGACATTAGCGCCCGAGATAAAAGCGCTCACAGTGTTAAAACGTGGACAAATGCGCCCTATCTACTGGCCATAGAAAAAAAAATGTGCCCAGTCTGGATTATATAACTTTTAAAATAGTGGTTATGGAAATATGATTTTTACAACTGAAACATGTAACGTCGACGTTGAGTGAACAATAAAAGTTGGCTTTGCTTTCCTCCCCAATAAGCATATAGATCGACCTACACAGATTCTTTTCAAAGATGAAAGAAATTTTGTCCAGTTGGAAACGTAAAGAGGTGAAGATTGATTTTGAGGCTGCCTGTACAACTTTCCTGTCTATCCACTTTCCAACTTGTGCAATTCAGGGTTGTAACTATCCTACCATTTCAACCAATGCCTTTGACGCAAAATTCAGGACGCTGGTTTGGTACGAGATTACACAACTGATGAGGATGTGAGGCTCCACGTTGGCACTAAAACACCCAAAGAAGTAGAGGACGCTTGACTGGAAATTCAAAGTTCGACACTTACAGAAGAAAAACTAATTTCTCACGTACTTTGTAGATCAATGCCTCCAGAATCCAAATATCTATCCCGATCACACTTTGGAACTGTTACGGCCTGAACAACAGGGCCAACTCAGTCGAAGGATGGAACAACTAGCTAAGTTCTTCAGTTCGTGCAAATCCGAACTTTTATGAACCCCTAAACCACCTGCGACTGGAGGCTGAAGAAAATGGACTGAGATACGACCGTGCGGTTTTAGGATTGGATGGCACCTAAAAAAGGCGAATGTACATATGTGTTGATAAAACCATAAAAAATACCGTCAGGATGAGGACATTCTAAAATATTTTAGAAATCTAGCTGATATAGCCTACAAAAGCTGGAGTAGAAAATACAAAAATAAATTGTAGCCTGTATTATGACAGAGTGCCGACGGAAATTGGCGATTTTGTATTGATCCTACTCGACACTGGGAACTTTTTTCCCATTTTTCAACGATGGGCGCATTTATCCCAGGCGATTTTATCCTGGTACGAATAACCTGTCACCAAACATACCAAGGTTGATGTCAGGATAAACACATTATAGTCAGGGGAAAATGAAGCAATGTAAAATATTTAACATTCCAAAATAAGATTTTCATTTACGTGACATATTACTGCAGCAATGAGAGGAAATATGTGCAGTTCGTTACGTTCTTTATAACGTAATCAGGTTTGGGACTTTACACGTAAAAAAAGGTTATTTACATTACAGTAAAATACGTGTAAATAATGCATTATTAACGAAATAAATGTAAAATACGTAAAAAAACCCTCCAAGATCTTTTATTTTTACTCTTACTTTGTTCAGTTTGTGATAAAATTTACCGTTTGAATTGCCGACGAACCTAGTTTATGACTCGAGGCTACCAATTAATGTTCAAAAATGGAGACCTTAAAAGTAGATTTTGCAATACATACCGAATGAAGTGAAAGGTTTATACACAGAACTGTACACATGACCTACAAGCAACAAAGATAGTAATGACAGTGGACCGAAGATTAAAAAAAAAATAAGTTTATTGATGTTCTGACATACAAAAAGTATATTCAGCCATGCTTCCCAAATCTTTGACGATTAGTAATTTACCACATAAAATTTGGAAAATTATTACATTTAATGAGTTATTATGTTCAAATCATAATAATTACCTTACACTGTCACACTACAAAAAGGCCTTTATCACTAGAATTGTTTATTTTTAAAAGGGCAGGGCATGGTTGTCCCCCACGGTCAGGTAAGATGCAGCAGATAAAAAAGGGTCCCTGTTTTGTGGACATAGTTGCGCCCCGTTCCTATCAGGTAGAGAAAAGGGGCATGGCATAGTTGCGCCCCGATGAAATAGGTAGAGCAAAGGACATTACGGAAACTCGAGACTCGTAATCAACCAATCTTATTGAATTCTTATATGATTTAATATTCATTATCGATACCGTTAAAATGAACACCATGAAGTTGGCAGTACTTTATTAACTGTTTTGCTACTGTTTATGCAGTGATTATCGATAGCCTACCGTTAAAATGAACACCATGAAGTTGGCAGTACTTTATTAACTGTTTTGCTACTGTTTATGCAGTGATTATCGATAGCCTACCGTTAAAATGAACACCATGAAGTTGGCAGTACTTTATTAACTGTTTTGCTACTGTTTATGCAGTGATTATCGATAGCCTACTGTTAAAATGAACACCATGAAGTTGGCAGTACTTTATTAACTGTTTTGCTACTGTTTATGCAGTGATTATCGATAGCCTACCGTTAAAATGAACACCATGAAGTTGGCAGTACTTTATTAGCTGACATATTCAAATGAGTGAGTCGTTGGAATATGGGGCCTTAGCAATCTTGTCATTTTATTAGTGATTTTCACACCGTCTGTGGCGTATAGTGAGGTTAATTTAAAATGAATGTTAAGTTTAGTGAAAAGGGTAAAGAGGTAATAATTCACAAAGGTTCTAAATTTCGATTTGCGAAGCCCTGTACCGTACGGTTAAGATATCGGTGTACAAACAAAAAATGGCAGAACCTAAATGCCACACTACAGCTGGATTAAGACACAGTAGGAATTATGGACCAAGACTATACAATTCAGTATTGAAAAATAATCCAGACCTAAGCAATTTACACATTCTTAAGTTTAAAAATAAAGTGAAAATGTTTGTATGATATTTGATAATTTTTATTATAATTTTTAAGTGTTACTAGCATTATATGGTACTAATTTTTATTGTATTTATCTGATACATGTAACCTACAAGATAAAACATTGTAATAAACATAAATAGATCATTTTCTTAATTAATAACAGTGTATATCTCCAATAAATGATTCCTTAGCATAGCCACAGATACACTTGATTGTACTTGTCACTAGAAAGTTATTGAAATTTATATTTTCCCCGCCATTCATAAAATATTTTGATATGATACCTCTTGCACAAAAGGAGAGATTTATAACTGAAACTCGATTAATATATTTCAGTATTATTTGTATTTATCCTGGTAATAATGAACAGTTTGACTCGTAGACATTTTGTTTTTACAGCATTAACTTCCCATGATTGTACGAGAAGATTCGAAGAGAACGGCAGTAACGTAGACTTTCAGCTCCCCACTACTACCATTAATGCACAACACAATGTCAATACGGCGGTTGCTGTCGTCTGCGATACAAGGAACTTTTCTGTTGATTTTCGAGTTTGGCATTTTTTCCGGTTATTATATGCTTATTTAAGTTGTGTTAACTCTCGCTAGTGGTTTTATATTTTATTTTATCCGTCTTAGTATTTATTTTATTATTGTAAATATTTTTGTTTTATCACTATTATTATTATTATTATTAATGAATTATTTTGTATTACAATCTTTGTATAATTTCTGTCACGATTATTTTATTATTATTATTATTATTATCATTATTATTATTATTATTATTATTATTATTATTGTTAGTATTATTTTATATCATCAGCATTATTATTTGAAACCTGTAAAATTTATGTAGACTACTGGACTGTACCCGAGCACGAGCATACGCTCATTTCGGGTATCTATCCAAATGTAAATTCAAATGTAAATTGTAAATAAAAATTGTAAAATTGTAAATTTATTATGTGTGATCGATAAAAAAAATTGTTGTTTTAAATAGCAAAATTGATCATATGCTACCTGATTTCGGTGTAGCTACCACTATAATATTTTTAAGTAGGTGTAATTTATTTATTTTGTGATAATCACTTCCGTGTGTACTATGCCCATCGGGGCGCAACTATGCCATGTCCATTCTGCTACCTGACTTTTTCGGGGCGCAACTATGCTGTGCTTAGGCCTCCGAATTGACCGCGGGGCGCAACTATGTCATACCGTTTTAAAACCCCACAAGTGACAAAAACAAAACTTTCGGGAAATCAATAAAAACTGTCTAGTTTAATTAATTTTATTTTAATTGTCAAAATATATTGAACAAGTGATATTAGTTGCTAAATTGTATGTTTATTCACTATTAGTTACGTTTTATAATATATATAAAGTCTCCCAAAGAAATGAATTAGTTACGATGTTATGGGTTTTCCAACAAGCAAACTGAAAGTATCGGTAAGCAAAGCAATGCTATTGTTCTAAATATTAGAGTGAATGAAAGTAAGTGTCAACAGTGTTATAATCTATGTGAAAACTACAGTATAAAATCACAAAAAAAAAAATATTTTTTTTTTCTGCTCCAACAGACATTTTTTGTATCAGGATTTTAAAGGAATGAAGTAATTGTTTAGATTGTCGAAGTCAACTTAATCTTAGTTTAATGATAAAATACACATTTTTGGTCAAATTTTTGTTACTGTGTTCATAAAATCGATAAAATACATTAAAATTGGAGGAAATAGGAAATATACCACAGTTGTATGAGCACTTTTATGTCTGTTGAGCTTCTTAATCATACAAGTTTCGGGGAATGCTTCCACATCTTCAGTGATATCAAGACAAATATTGGTTCCAAATATTTGAACTGTGTTCCTGAGTATCATGATGTGAACTGTTTCGCAGGAACACAGTATGATTAAGAAGCTCAACAGACATAAAAAGTGCTTATACTCGTACAACTGTGGTATATTTCCTTCAATTTTAATGTATTTTATTCATGTTAGTTTATTACTCTGTTTATAAAACAGTTTTCTATATTACGTATTTTACATGTAAATTACACGTAAAATACGTACAGATAATTTACTCGTCCAACCCTGAATGTAATAGAAAATAAGAACTATCCAATTTAATAATTTACATTATGTTATAAATCCACTTACGTTACACTCTTAATGAATGAATGAATGATGATGATGATGATGATGATGATGATGATGAATTGTTGGATATCACGAGGGAAACGTAGAACCCGAAAAAAAATCCCTGTTTCCTGGACCACGGACTTTCCCAATACTGTACAAGTTATAAATTCAGGATGTAAAGTAATTTGAATAA
This sequence comes from Periplaneta americana, assembly GCF_040183065.1. Taxonomy (NCBI): domain Eukaryota; kingdom Metazoa; phylum Arthropoda; class Insecta; order Blattodea; family Blattidae; genus Periplaneta; species Periplaneta americana. The sequence goes on along the minus strand of NC_091128.1, from coordinate 75,455,668 downwards.
TTATATCTGTAGTGCTTGGGAAAAGTGACACAAGTCAGTTTCCACAAACCTTATTTGATAATTTATTGACAACTTACGGAACATCTGTTCGCTTGGAAAAAAAATACATAGGTATTCCTCCCATTACAATAATTCATACAGAAAAAAATCAAATCGACATAAACCAGTGTAAGTTGTCAATAAATTATCAAAAAAGGTTTGTGAAAACTGACTTATGTCACTTTTCCCAAGCACTTCAGATATTATTTTAATGTTATAAGACAATTAAATACCTACAATTCAATCAGGAATGTATACCTAGTTCGTAACACAATACAGGTACTGAATTATTGTGAAGCTTTTGAAACATACAGTGAGCTAGTGTGTTTTGTATTCATCGTCTGTTCATTATTTTTACCGTATTCGCTTTTCAATTAGTCAGTCACTGGATATTTTGTATTGCTGAGGATATTATGCAGAGTGTTAACGCATATGAGGAGAACTTTTGGGGAATAGATAGAAAAACTAAAATAAGCATTATGATGTAGTTCATATAAATGTAAGTCAGTTTCGTTTTGTTTTCTAATTACAGATACCACAAGCCTACATTTTATTTCATGTGGTTTCCCACGTATTAGTTAACACTCTGTAGTGAGACGAATATAACATTGTTGACGGTGTACAATGAAGACTGAAATAACTTAGATTCTTTAAGAAAATACAGAGTGGGCGGAAACTCGCTTTTCCCAAACACTTCCTTACATTTAATTACAGTCAGTTTACATTTGATTACACATTCCTTTATAGATATTGTTCAAAATGGAGTCCGTGTTTCTCGATATCCATTTCACAACGTTCAGGCACAGATTTACAAGTGACAGAACATAACTGATGGCTTTCATTGATTTTCACGGACGACTGTTGGATCATCTGTCGTAACTGATGCAGATCCTACGGTTTCAGAGCTAAAACATCGTTTTTCGGGATACCCCACAGCAAAAAATCACATAGTGTCAGTTCGCATGATCTGGGTGGCCATTCTGTTGTGGTAATTCCATTCATGGAATTGCTGGTTCAAGAAGTCCTTTACTCCTACACCAAAATGAAGTGGTGCTCAATCCTGTTGCCATATGACACCAGCTATTCATTTGTTCCAGTTATGACCTCCATATATGTAAGTATGAAACCTAAGAACGAATATTGGAGAAAGCTACTTTTAATCCACCTTGTACAGAGATATCATTTTATTTTTACTCCAATTTTTATTGTACTTGAGTTTTTAATGTACTTCACTCCCACCCCTTCTAATAATGAAACTTCCACACACAACGAAAGCCCCATATGCAGTGGAAGTCATCTTACAGTCATAGTAAACAGTACAGAATGAGTGAGTATAGTACGTTCCAGAAATATGATTCATTGTTAAGCATTCATTATTGAATCATATTTTCACACAGGTACTGTGCGTCCGTTTAGTTACGTCGCATTCCGATTTTCCCCCACCCGTTTCTGCTGGCTCCTCTGTAAAGGCTATAGTGGGTGGACTGTCGTAGCTCTTTTCTGAAAACATTTGCTGTTAGGAATTCGACGTCTGCGTAATATTATACAACTATTTAAAATAATTTAAATAAAAGGGTCTTGTTAAGTAACTGTCACGTGATTTCCCTCCTTTCTAAGATCCTCCTACATAACCACATTCACGGAAATCTGATAGCATATCTGAATAAATTTATCTGTGCGAATCGGGCAGAAGTGAAGATTGAATTGACAGTATGTAAGGTACACTACAGGTACAATACAGAATTATTTCAACAGACTCAGGATTATGGCTCCCCATGTCGCCTGATTTGAGTGCTTTGCATTATTTCTTTAAGATTACTGTGAAACAGTTGTGTTTGCTATACATCCTACAACAATAGAAGAATTAAATAATTATAGTCCCGTCGCTCTAATTTCCGGCAGCCAATCACGTTGCAGGTCGGCTACATTTAAACGTGTGCGTCTTGTGATTCGCTGATGAAGATGTTAAGCATTTCCTAAGGCTGGATAAATACTTAATATATAATCGCCCGCCATTTTGGCTCTTTCGTTGGCCTTCGCAGAAAGCACGAAAGGATGTTATTTGCCGCTCAATTATTTGCTGAATTACAGTGAGTTTGATTTATTATCATAGGAGCTACGACATGATAATGTTTAACGGTGTGGCAAATAGATCCCTCGTCTGGTAGCTCGGCAACGAAAGGACAAAAATGGCGAACGATACTACCTACTTAGCCTTTATATAGCCTTGACTTACTAAGACGTAAGCAAAGAGGAGGAGTCACTCCGGGAATAACAGCGTCGCGACTATACATTCAAGAAACCATACATTCAGTTTCAGAAGAGGTGCTTGAAAACGTTTTTGATAATATGCACAAAAGAATTGAAGTCTGTATCGAAATGAACGACCACCATTTTCAATAATTTGTTTAAATATCCATATTATTTTGATTATTTTTAAAAATCAAATATTTGTAGGCCTATTGCATTTTACACTAGTATCGTCAAACTCCAGTCGTGGAAGGGTGTAGTAAACAATGTTTCCGATTCTCAGTCGTTAATCCAAAGATATAGTCAGGTTAATATTGGAAATGTTAGTAAAAACAAAATGATGTCCCGGTGTATCCGAAACCATCTTTATCCCGCATGTGCAATGTGTAGACTGTTAATTGAAAGACAACTAATTGATGACTGTATTTCGAGCCTCTATAATTCCCTGGGTATGGAACGAATAATTGGTTTAGAAGTGTAGGAGACGGCCTAAATACGCAGAATCTGCAGCGCAAGGATGTGGACAATGTGACGCGAATGCTTTACTTGGCATGGGAACCTCCACCTCGGCAATTTAATGTAATTGGATATGACACACGTTGCAGCGGCAAAATCTGAATTTATCGACGGAAACTCGCTATCTAAATGCTCCATCCGCACGACATAGCGAGAGCAGAATACGAGTAGGACACTATTCAATTATTGCTGGAAATGCGGTCATGAATTTACAACAGACGTCCAGAGGTCGCTTTTTAAATCTCACCCATGTAATTCTCGGTATTGTTTTCGTTTCTCCTGCAGATTTTTCCCTGCAGTACATGCACAGTATATGAAATTATGTTCTGCTTTTCACTAATGGGTGATTTCATTATACATTCACACTACCATCAGCAATCGTGGGGGAAAAAAAAGTGACAGTTGATTTATGGAATCCACTGAATTGCGTGAAACGTCTATATTCTTGGTTTATTTGGATGGATTTAAGAATTACTTAAAGATTATCACAGGCAGGATAAGTACACCCTATCCAATAATTAGATAATGGAGCGAGACGGACCGAGTAAAATGACGCAGTGAAGAACGAAAGAAGGGGAAATTGGAAGAGAAACAATTAAACGTATGCGATCGCACGTACTTGCAAAGGAATTACGAGCTATGATAAGGAATCTGTGTGAGCTCCAAGCCTGTTGGACACTTGTCTCACTCCGTCTTTCACGTTCCATTTGAAGAAAGATAATATTGAAATGAAAAAAAACTGTAAGTGAACGTAACCTAATAGCTGCTACACGAGGCTAGGATCGTGTGGAATGAATGAATGAATTCCACCGCTGTGGAATAACGAATAATTACCTGGTTGAGGTTTTCTCCGGAGTTTCCACATAACCCATTAAGAACAAATGCTGGGTAACTTTCGGCACTGGATCGTGGGCTCATTTCTCTGGCATTATCACCTTAATTTTACTCAGACGCTAAATAACCGTAGCAGTTGATAAATCGTCGTAAAATATACCAATAAAATTAGTGAATGCATGAGTGAGTGAGTGAGTAAGTGAGTGAGTGAATTGGAAATTTTATGGGAAATAAGTATAAAATACTCGATGACGCGTACTTGCGAAGACATTTGGGACTAAGAGGAAGTTCTATGTCAGCTGTGACCAAAACTCGAGATTCAGTGATTACATGCGACAGACAGCCTATGAAGTAAGAAGACGGAGGAAAGGTACTTGGCATGAAAACTACAACCAGTGGTGGTTCCTGTACTAACATCTTGATCAATCCCGCGGATAAAAATCTCTAGCTTTGCTGTATCAGTAATGTCACTGCTGTCATCAAGAGCCAGTGAATAATATACGATTGTTCTTGCTTCTTTTTTTTAACCTCCCTCTTGAATATAAACAGGAATAATTTTCTAAATTCTTCTCTCGATAATTGGTCAAGAAAAATTAAAAATTTCTTATGGCTAAGTTATTTAAGCTATTTTAATCATTACTCTTTTTAGAAATTCTGTTCTAATAAAATGCTTTAGAGCACGAGATATTTCAAACCCCATTAGGTAGCTGACTTCCTTACATTTATTTATATCATTTTTCTCTTCCTGGCTATGATTTGAGACATGTCAATTCCTGGTGTTTAACAGTTCGTTGGCACATAATATTGAATCAGTTTTTCTACAATATTATTATTAAATGAATAACTAATAAATAGTCACCCTCATCTAAAGATTAAGAAGATTAAAATTGAGATAAAAACTAATAATTTTATCCTTCTAGGGAGAAGATGTAAAAATATCAATATTCATGCACGTACAGACGAATTATAGAAACACATACTTAATGGTCAATAATAATAATAATAATAATAATAATAATAATAATACATTATTCAGTGTGACAATGTTTCTGTATATTCCTAATTGAACCGTTGAGCAAAGTAAACATTGTCCGACAGAACAACAAAAAAGTTCTCCTCATTCTTTACGAAACCACCTCTTACTGCTTGTAGAGGCAGAGTTTGTAGAGCGACATGATACCGCCACTGCTTGCCTTCAGTACGTGAATGAAACACACAGCAATGTACAGGAAACTCCTCGTACCCGTTTGAATGTCTGTGATTACACGATGTAATTACGACACCCGCTTTGATCACCGCTGGTCTATGTTAACTCCAAGCCTCTTGGCAACTTGTCTCACTCATATTTTCGCCGTTCGATATGAAAGAACATTAGAGAATTGTGACGTCGTTGTTTACATTTACAGTATGTGTGTCTACTATGTTCAAGGAACTGTATAGTCAAGTTGTGCGTACATTGGTTGCTAAAGTGTCCCCGATCCTAGGCCTGGTAATAAGGATAACCGTGCTTAGTTTATATTTGAGCGATGCTGATATGTGATGCGTGCAAACAAAAACAAAAAAGTAAATAAAGTTTCATATTGAACATAACACGTTTTAATTTAAAATTTATTTCACGAAATAACCACCGGAATAGTGGAAAGTTTTACAACGAAATCATCTATTTTATTTGACCAAAAAATACTTCCTAATTTCGTGGTTACATTCTGTCTTGAGTAGTTACAATGGACATATCACGAAAGCAGAAGTTCCACACATCCATTTTGTTTATGGTGAAGCACGTGGTACATGGCCGAGCGTGGTTATCGACGATGCAGCCAGATGGGTGAGCATCTTCTCTAAACTGCAGATTTGTGTGCATATATCAAAGCATGTAAGTTAAGGTTGGCAATACTGTGATGCGAGTAATATTGTGATAATTCTTTTTGAGAATTTATTACAATTTTACTGATGGAGGAAATACCGGTTTTATGCAGAAACTTGTCCACGAACGTTGACGCAAAAAACCGATCTTCCTCTTGCTCAGCAAAATTGTAATAAATTCTCAAAAAGAACTATCACAGTATTACTAGTATCACAATATCACAATATTACCAACCTTTACACTACTTATTGTAATAAGTATGAGCTATGTGAAAGCATTTACTTATATCATTTATACAGTACTATAGCATGAAAACTAGAAAGATGAAAAGAGTGGCCTTAAGGTAGGCTAACCTATGTATCGACACCTAGAATGGCAATTTTTCTTCAAAAAATGAAAATTTTTTTTATCTCATATTATAGCCTAATTTTTTTTGTTATTAAACATATATAACATGTTTAGATTTTCTCAATCTTGATGAACGAAATTTAATTTTTTTATAGCTGCCAAGAAGTGGGTTAAATCTATTTGCGAAAGGCTTACAGACCCCAGTATGCTGAGCAGATGTTTGCAAGACAAAACTCAGAATGCAGTCGTGCCTTTCAATGGTTTGATTTGGAGACGCCCGAAAGAAACGTACGTAGGTCGTACAACCCTGAACCTTGGGATCATAGATGCTATCTGCAAATTCAGTTGTGGCCACGAAGTTGAATTGGGCATATTTCGGAAGATTAGCATCACCCCAGCAAAATAATGGTCGGTGTGAATGCTGCAGACGAGACTCGAACCCTGAAGGCGAACATACAATGCACTTCTGAGCAAGAGCAGCTAAGATCTTGGGCTGTGAAATAAAGAAAAATTGACCTCAAAGCACAAGAAGAGAGCCTCACCTATGTTGCAGGAGCATAGAAGTATGTTACTTGTTACCCAGTTTCAACTTAAACTTTAACTTCATTTTTACCTTATTTCAGTTTTTTCAACATTTTTCAATCTTTGAGCAAGTAAAAAGTAAGCTTAGAATTGGGCTGTCGACTTCATTCAAACACCAAATTAAAGCTTAGATATTAAGCTATGTTGTAATCTAAAATCAAGTAATTTAGCTCAAAGCAAGAACATATATATATATATATATATATATATATATATAAAATAATAACATTTTTATGTCAGAAAAAATTACATAGAAAATAAGTGAGAAATGCTATTAAGTTCATTCTGAACTACATCATTCCTCACTGTTTAGGGATCAATTTAGTACAAATATGAATGATCTAGGCCATTTAAAAGGAAAGAAATGCTTGCCGAAAGAATATATGATTTTTTTTTTTCACAAAATGTTTGCCCTGTGCCCCCAAATTTGTATTATTTTTCTGTTTCCTTTTTCATTCCTTTCATTTCACTGTAAGAAAGTAGTAATTGAATTTTGAATTAAATTAAGGGAAAATTGTAAATTTTTACTCCAAAACTCGATGCATACCTTAAGGAAACAGTTTATTGTTATACCCTATCTGATCGGATCCCATCAAAAAGAATCAATTGGCTAACAGCCGTGTGAGGAACTCGCCGCTGTCAAATATATGTAGCGTCTAATGGATTGATAAGCCAAAGTTGTTCAATTTGAAGCAACCTATCACTCCATACAGTTTGTAACAAACTCACCCGAACACTCTGTATAATTATTGTAACGAAACATTGTCGCCCTAGTAACCCGCCACTAACTCAGTGCATGTGACGCAAATGTTTTCAGCATCTGTGATGCAACGTGCAACCTCGCTAGTCGAATTCTTCGCCTAATGACATTATACAAAGACAGGCCGGATTTCAGACTGACGACCTCCTGAACCTGCCTCACTTTCACTTGTCAGCGAATGGTCGCAGGTTCGAGACATGCATATACATTTGTGCGCACGGGAAAGATTCCACGACCATATCACGTGCTACCATTATTATGACAGTTTACAATTTATCAGCTAAATGCCGACATTTTTGACAACATCCTACTTGTCATAGATTACAATGAATACTACTTACTGCAGAAACGTTGCCGAATTACTTGTAGTATACTAGAAATAATAGTAATCTGTATAATTTGACATCGCATAAGGAGGTACACAGGATTTTTAAAACTTCTACAATTTTCATCCAACATTTATGACATTTAAACTATATTAAGATGCCCACAATATGATGATCTGTACAAAATTTTGTACGATTAGGGCTAATAGTTTTGAAATTATATTTTTAAAATATACAGGGTGAATCGTAAATAATAGTGTATCATTAATTTCAGGGGTTATTCTTTGAGATGTTTCAAATAAAAAAAGTTCCATTCAATTTTGTTGGATTTTGCTTTCTTTCCGAGATAAAAATTGTTTTATATGAAAGATTTCGTACTTTACCACCACCACACCACCACCACCACCACCACCACCACCACCACCACCACCACCACCACCACCATATCCTTCAAGATTATGGGCCACTGCTCACCTGTTCGTCGTTGGTAATCATCCTTCAGTTACTTCGTTGGTCAGCCCTGTTCCCTTCTTCCATTTTAAGTATATTTCACTATAAATTTCAAGAATTAGGTAAGAAATGGACGTTACTTTTACATTTAAATCTAATACTTTTGTATCTTGTTTTTTTTTCTTTCAAACTTTGGGTTACTTTCAGTTCTTGTAAATTTTTGTCTTTCGGTTTGAAATCTGAGCAATAGTATCTTGTTATTTTTCGCATAAATTTCATCCCAGTAGATTTCAGTCTGGATCTACCTCTGGCTCCAATAGTTCAACTATCTCCATCATATAATAACACAACACGCCCTAGAGTGCTTTACCTAGGTATAATTTTATTCTCCTATTACTCTTTCGTACTTTCTTAGTTTTGAAAGCAATTTGTTATTAATAAGTCTACATATTTTTCAAAACTTTGAAAATCTACAGTTAATGTCTTTTCCGTTTTCATACGAAACTAAGTAGTTCAAAGCCACCGACGTAGCTCGGTCGGTTAAGGCGCTTGTCTGGCGATCTGGAGTTGCGCTCGGGCGCGGTTTCGATTCCCGCTTGGACTGATTACCTAGTTGGGGTTTTTCCGAGGTATACGGAAACAAAAATAAAACATTCAAACCATCACAACTGTATATTCATTCCCTAATCTGAGTCGGCCTGGGTGGCGCAGTCGGTATACTGCTGGCCTTCTGTGCCCGAGGTTGTGGGTTCGATCCCGGCCCAGGTCCATGGTATGTAAGTGTGTTTAAATGCAACAGGCTCATGTCAGTAGATTTACTGGCATGTAAAAGAACTCCTGCGGAACAAAATTGTGCCACACTCGCGACGCTGATAATAAAATCTCGGCAGTTGCGAGCGTCGTTAAATAAAGCAATCATTCCCGCATCTCAGTTACGCTTTCTACGTGCCGGTTATTACAGCACAGATTTTTTTTCTCAGTCTTCTTGTATGCATCTCGCCATCTTGTTGATATCCTAATAACTCGATTTTCACCTTTCTGTCCTACTCAAAGTTGCAATCAGTACCCCTTTATTTTGAATTGGTGTCGTAAATAAAGTCGTTACAGCAAATTTTTGGTAAGTGGCAAAGTTTTGTGAACGAAGTACTGGTTTATAGTAAACATTGTAATAGTACTATTTTAATACATTCCAGAAAAAAACAGATCAATTTGACAAATTTCTTGTAATATTCTAGTCGAAATCGATTTTTCACAAAAAGTGACTTTTCTGAATTTTATATATTGGGAAAGTAAAAACAAACATGGTCAAGTCCACACCTGTGGAGTAATGGCTAGCGCCTTTAGCCACGAAATCAGGTGGCCCGGGTTCGAATCCCGGTTGGGGCGAGTTCCCTGGTTGAGGTTTTTTCTGGGGTTTTCCCTCAACTCAATATGAGCAAACGCTGGGTAACTATCGGTGTTGGACCCCGGACTCATTTCACCGGCATTACCACCTTCACTTCATTCAGACGGTAAATAACCTGAAATGTTGATATAGCGTCGTAAAATAACCTACTACACAAACAAAGAAACATGGTCAAAGTTCGGAACAATTGCGGTTGTAATATGGGACCCACACTCAACATCATGAAATAATTCTTATTTAGAATTGCATACCAAGACGTGCGAAGCAAACGTGACGTACAGGAAAAGAGAGTTTGTAAGTCATATTGCAGGTGAAGTACATCTGCAGGTTTCGTAACTTGCACGTACTGTATCTCAGAATTGATCTCCCGTCCCTAGTCTGTATAGCCTGTACGCTGCTGTAACTAATAGCAGATATGCTTGACCGGCTTGAGAAATGTGAACTTTAAGGACCTCAAGACACTCGCCAGGCTAGAAATATGAGGAGAGGATGCAAATACTTATCTATGCAACTGCACACTGACAAGAGAGATACGAAATCCAAAATGACATAAATAAACAGTTCAATATTTAGAAAAGAGTTAAGTTATATATGATATACCTATGATATGATTATATTATATTATATTATAATATATTATATTATATATTGTATTATATTATATTATATTATATTATATTATATTATATTATATTAACATCAGCTGCAGTCAGGAAGTCAAAAGGAGGATAGCAATGGCGAAGGAAGCTTTTAATAGAAAAAGGAGTATTTTCTGCAGACCTCTAGAAAAAGAAGTAAGGAAAAGGCTAGTGAAGTGCTTTGTGTGGAGTGTGGCATTGTATGGAGCAGAAACGTGGACATTCCGACGAAATGAAAAGAAACCAATAGAAGCATTTGAAATGTGGATATAGAGAAGAATGGAACGTGTGAAGTGGACAGACCGAATAAGAAATGTAGCTGTGTTGGAAAGAATGGGTGAAGAAAGAATGATGCTGAAACTGATCAGGAAGAGGAAACGGGTCACTGGCTAAGAAGAAATGCCTACTGAAGGATGCACCGGAAGCAATGGTGAACGGGAGAAGAGTTCGGGTTAGAAGAAGATATCAGATCATAGACGACATTAAGATATTGGATCATATGAGAAAACGAAGAGGAAGGCAGAAAATACGAAAGATTTGAGAAAGCTGGGTTTGCAGTGACAGACCTTCTCTTGGGCAGAACACTAAATGAATATTATATTATATTATCCTGTGGGCAAGTGCTCCTTGGGCAGACTGCTAAAGTGATGGCAGGACATCGTAACGGGCCACTAGGCACAATATATGGAAGGATAAGGATGATGATGATGATGATGATGATGATTTTTTATTTTAGTTTTTCTGTATATATTATATTTTATGTTACAATTATTAGCAAAATAATAAATAAATAAATAAATAAATAAATTTAGCGTCGATGAGATTGGTGATGGCGAGATGATATTTGGCGAGATGAGCCGAGGATTCGCCACATTACAGTTGGGGAAACCTCTGAAAAAATCCAACCAGGTAATCAACCCAAGCAGGGATAGAACCCGCGCCCGAACGCAACTTCAGACCGGCAGACAAGTGCCTTAACCGACTGAGCCACGCCGGTGGCTTTGATGATGATGATATTACATTTTAATCAGTTATTTAACAACGCTGTATTAACTGTTGTTATTTAGCATCGATGGAATTGGTGATAGCGAGATTATATATTTTTGGCCACATGAGGCTGAGAATTCAGCTGGGTTACCTGAATTTCGTCTTATGGTAGGAAAGAACCTCGAAAAATTTCGAGCAAATGTCCAATCCACATCCGAACGCGGCTCTGGTTCAACAGGCAAACGTACCAACCGCTTGAGCTATTACATTGTAACTGTTTGTTAGGGAAATACTTTTACGATAATGTAAAGTGAAAAGTAAACGATGTTTTTCTTTCCCATGTATGTTGTTTAATTGTGTGCAGTTCGTATGCAACCACATTTTCTGTATCTGACTCTGCTAGCAAATAACGAAGGCAAGGGGCTTAGGAACTCTCAATTCGAAATTCGATTACTGTGTAACGTCCCTCACTGGAAGATGTTTTGCACATAACCTCGCAAGTTGTTTAAAATTCCCTGCTTTCCTTCAAAGCGCTTAATGACCACATAAACGAAACGCCATCCATCACAGCATCCAACAGCGGTTGACACCCTCTAATCTTATCGGCAATATGTATCCCATTGTCCCATTTCGGAGGGATTTGCTCTTTCTGGCGCAGCGAGATATCTCGTTAAGGAAGTCGTAATTGTTTTGTCGCTCATCCGCTCGGGTCCATTACGGTAATTAACCAACACATCAACTGATAAAACGAATGGCGCTTCATTCAGACTGGAGCTGTGTAGTTGTGGCTAGTTTTTGTTCTAAATTACAGAGTGCTGCATTCAAACTAATTCCTCACTCTACTTCCTCTGTAACAATCACGTGACAGTGTTTGGTGCCAACTATTGGCTGTTGGACAGCTTGAATAGTCTGTGTCAATAATAAATTTATTGCAGGCTTTCAGTACTCTGCATATAGAAATTTAATTTTGTGTTTCACTCATTTCCTATCATACGGCCTGGCTCCAAGTTAAAAAACAAATAAATAAATTATTGTTCACTAGAATAGGATAACAGAGAGGGTTTTGAATCGAATGGGTTACTTCAGCTTCTTGTCTATGCGGATGACGTGAATATGTTAGGAGAAAATCCACACACAATTAGGGAAAACACGGAAATTTTACTTGAATCAAGTAAAACAATAGGTTTGGAAGTAAATCCCGAAAAGACAAAGTATATGATTAGCTCTCGTGACCGGAATATTGTACGAAATGGAAATATAGTCTAAGAATTGGGAATTTATCCTTTGAAGATGTGGAAAAATTTAAATATCTTGGAGGAACAGTAATAAATGAAGAGCTTGCGGGAAAAACGATGAATGTCACATTTCTATTAAGGAATAGATAATGATCTAATTGAGTCTATAACTGCAAGATGCAGTGCTGTTTCTATAGAAAATAAAGGAAAGGATTACTGATTCCTGGTGATAATTCTCCTTTTTACCATTTTTCATAAGAACAACATTAAATTGCGCAGTGATCCATTGAATTAGATAATGAAATCAACCTTAAGTGAACTGTTACATTAATTTTTTTCCCGCAAACTCTTCAAATATAAATGACACTCTGGAGGATATTAAACGCAGAATAAATATGGGAACTGCCTGTTATTATTCGGTTGAGAAGCTTTTGACATCTAGTCTCCTGTCAAAAAATCTGAAAGTTAGAATTTATAAAACAGTTATAGGCCTATTACCGATTGTTCTGTATAGTTGTGAAACTTGGACTCTCACTTTGAGAGAGAACAGAGACTAAGGGTGTTTGAGATTAAGGTTCTTAAGAAAATATTTGGGGCTAAGAGGGATGAAGTTACAGGAGAATGGAGAATGTTATAAAACGCAGAACTGCACGCATTGTATTCTTCACCTGACACAATTAGGTACATTAAATCCAGACGTTTGAGATGGGTAGGGCATGTAGCAAGTATGGGCGAATCCAGATATGCATATAGAGTGTTAGCTGGGAGGCCGGAGGGAAAAAGATCTTGGAGGCCGAGACGTAGATGAGAGGATAATATTAAAATGGATTTGAGAGAAGTGTGATATGATGATGGAGACTGGATTAATCATGCACAGGATAGGGACCTATGGCGGGCTTATGTGAGGGCGACAATGAACCTGCAGGTTCATTTGTAAGTAAATAAGATTGGGATAATATCAACATTTCGCAATATCGAGACACAAGGGAGTGTAACCAAATATTTGAAGTTAGAAATTTACAACAGGTGTCGTGTCTCTCAGAAGCCAGTCATCATTCCTCTTTATTCACAACTTGAACTGTCATTTGACAAAAGCGAATATCAATCAACAGATGGATTTTTCTTAGACTGTTGCCTGAAGATCAGCGTTTAGTGCTTCCATTTCATAGCGTAGTGTGAACATCTCTCATACATGGTGCGTGTCATGAAATACTGCCTATTGTCTGGGAATAGTGAAGCAACTTCAGAGTACACCTGTGTACCAATGGTTAAACATTCTTAAAAAATGTTTATAAATATATTTAAATAATTCATGTCTGGAATTTCTTTTATCCTAGCATACGATTGTCCAAAGCCAAAATATCGTTCAGTTTCTGTTACTGGTGTTGATTTTCTGTTAAAATATGTACAAAATGTGCATCATAGTTAGGGGAAATTGCAGTGTTTTCTAACATGTTTCTGTATATCTTATCTTAGCATATTTTCTTGATTAGGCCTATTAGATATATATATTAATTTTGATTTTGCTTAGTTGATTTAAAAAGGACTAATCCTATCTCATTTGTTTTAGATATTAAATGTTTCCATATAACTGTTGGCTATTCATCGACTTTCTTCATATCTATATTACAACTAGAGTGCTGTGTAACCGGTTACGAAAGATAGAAAATACATATTACTACTGAACGCCTGGCGCTATAGACAGTATGCGAAGCTGTTGCATCTCGCGGAGTAGTCCAATGTTCGGTTTAACGAATGTCTGAGTCTCACTCTGTTCGACTGCTCTGGATCATGAACTACAGATAATAATGAGCCATCTAGGAGTTCCAAGAGTCGTTGCAACAACGCTATTATCATCGTGTACCTTTCAATCGATATTTCCTCCTCTCTTCCCATTGATCATTCACTCAGCAATCCAGGTAATGCAACAGAACGCATCATGAAGGTACAATCATTAGACTTAAGGGTGCTTTTATTTTTGTTAATAACTTTTTATCTCCCTAAAAATGATTTATTAGAGAAATAATAATACATCCATTTAGAATAATTAAAATACATAGGCTATATTAACAACTACTCTTTCAGAGGTAGCCTATGTATTTTGAGTTTAAAGTATGAACGTTCAATAGTAAGTGTGTACATATTTGCTCTTCTATTTTGTAAGTAAGTTAATTGTATTTCATTTTATTCTTGTATTTCTTTACATGTCAGATTTCATCTATACATTACGCTTATTTCCTTTGTTGTTATCGGTGTCCATTAGTTGATTTATATAACAGATATGAAGATAAATGTACCAAAGTGTCCAATAATTATAATCCTATTTCAAACTAACTTACAAATGGCTCTTATGGAACCCGCGCGTTCATTGCCGCCCTAACATAATTCCGCCATTGGTCCCTATCCTGTGCAAGATTAATCCAGTCTCTATCATCATATCCCACTTCCCTCAAATCCATTTTAATATTATTCTCCCATCTACGTCTCGGCCTCCTCAAAGGTCTTTTTCCCTCCGGCCTCCCAACTAACACTTGCATTTCTGGATTCGCTCATACGTGCTACATGCCCTGAATTGTGTATTGTTTTATGTACACCTGTTTCATGATGGATTGAAAAACAGGTGTTCATAAAACATCACACGATTCAGAACCTGAAGATACCGTAATGGCGAAAACGTTTGTCTTTCACATATTTCTGTAATATTTTAAATGTTTAACTAGACTTAAAGTAAATTAAAATTAGGGTAAGTTATCGGCTGAATAATCTGTTGAAAAATATTCGTAAGAATATTGTTGAATTGAGGAAAACTTCTCTCCACTTCACACGAAGAGATTAGACAATATTTGAGTGACCCAATCTCTGCTGTGGACCAATCTGTAGGCAATGCAGTATTATCATTGTCGCTTCTAGTTTGTGCTGCTACCACCACCAACATTTTCTCCACATCAGAACTTCTCTTCATTATGATTGAATACTTGGCTGTCAGTCCTTCTCCAAAACTGCGTAGTACTTCTTGAAGTATAGTTTCTACATCCTTCATGATTTGCACTGAATTGTGGAGTGGAATACCTAGGTTTGTTCCATGAGCAGGCAGCTTACCAAAGTTAGCCTTCATAAAAGCAAAATCAGGCTTCAGCTTTGGGTTCACCAAGGCAGCTTTTACCTCTGCTACGCTTACTGCTATGCTTACCTAATCGAGATGACACAACTAAATAAAATATGAAATAACCGACGTCATGTATTTACAGCACACGCAACATCAAGCAAAGCAACTGTAGCCAACTACAAAGTCACTCACAAAATGGACACAAATCCAATATAGAAATAAGCACCAAGCTCTCGAAATACAATTTTGTTATTGGTTGATTTTAAATTGTTTCGCTTCTCCGCGCTCTGATGGCATTAAACCTTATAAATATAGAATAGTCGATAATTTTATTCTCCGAGTTCTGGTCACAGTAAAAGATAATGAATATAGAATTTTTCAGTTTCCCTGCTCTCTAATGGCTAAAAGGAAACAAATAGAAGATTTAAGGAACTTTTAGGCATTATTAAGTAAAATAGGCATTTACTAGTGAAATAAGCATTAGACGCACTGTAAAATTCGCATAGGCCTATAATATTCCAAGTAGCTACCACAAAACGGGTAATTAATCTAACACCCTACGTTTTCAGCTTAAGGATTAAAATAGGCAAATAGGCAGAAATACACAGCTTTTATTATTATTATTATTATTATTATTATTATTATTATTATTAAGTAAAAAATCGCTAAAATTTTAACTATTTTCAACGGAGTGTCCCTTAAGCCAGGGCTTCACAAATGCCCAAAATTGCACGCGCTCAAATAGCCGTGCAACGAGTTAAAGAATACTGCTGTGAGGTATCCAAATACATCTTCCGCGATTATTGTAGTAGGTAAGTCTAGACGGCGAAGTCTGAGTCGAAAGGTTACGTAGTTTAGCGATTCATCTTTTTTTTGTTCTAACCTTCAGAATAGCGTTGTTTAGATAAATAAGAAATACTTTTGTTATGTTTGATTAGGCTACATTAGATAAATAAAATCTTAGGTTAGCACAACATGTAAAGATAATTGTGTGGTATCGATCACTGAACGGAGCTTAACTTTGTTTACTTTAAGTTTTACTCAACTTGTATATCTGAACGATTTTTTTTCTGTCCTCAAGAGTACAAAAACAAAATTGCGGTCGAGTATTTCAGATGCTAATTTAAACCATATTCTCAGGGTTTCTGTCAGTCTACTATTGCTCAAGATATAACTGATATCATTACAAAAAAAAAAAAAAAAAACGAAAAAAACATCAATAGGCTACTTTTTATATTAAGTGGTGTTATGTTTGTGTCAGTAAAAAAAAAAACATTCAAATTACCTCAACACACTTCCTTTCAGGTATTATTTAATAAAAACAAAAATTGTAAATAAATATGTAACTTACATTTATTTATTTCGCCGTCACTATACAGTTTGCACTGACATCCCCTAAGTATTGTCTTGTTAATGCACGTGCAAAGTGCATTGCGCAGTGCAGTGGACTCTGTGAAGCACTGCCTTAAGCGATATTTTTGAAAATGTCATTTATTATTTTGAAATATGTCATATATTTTTAACTGAAAATGCTAATATTATTAGTCTACCGAGTGGTTGCGCGGTCTAAGGCACTCTACCTTAGGCGGAACCGTCCGAAGGTTTGTGGATTCGAGTCTCGCTTGACGATGTCCTTTGTTAATGTTCTGTCTTGTGTTTCTCTACGCTCTGCTGACCCCAGGCTAGGGGAGGCTAAAAATGTGTCGATGTCGAGTGTGTGTCTATAGAATCGTGGTATGTATGACCTGTGACAAGAGTGGTTAAACGACGAAAAAAATCGGAGTAGGCTGTAGCTGAGAAACAGCTGCAAGTTTTACGCGTGAATACATCTTTTGGGATGGGATGTTGAATGTAAAGTATAACAGTGAAGAAATGCACTCACTTTTAGTAGTCAAGTGTAATTTTATTTAAAACAAATCGCCATCTTGTAAGCATTCAGACTAAACATGTCGGTTACTATAGTAGCCGTCGTGGTCTATCGTTTGCTTATACGCCCGCTCCCATCTGCGCTGCATATGCCTCGACAAAGTGAATTTTCACTCTTCGCTCAACTCCACTCTCGAATTTTTCCAAAATTTAACTTGTCAACTGTTGATTGTTGTTCAACTGGGATTGTAGCCCGGTTCCTTATTAATAGTTTGACACCACTCCGAACTTCCTATCGCTTCGCATTCTCGAGTTACACTGCCTCGGCTGCAGCGCGACCCACCAGTTCGTACCTCAACTTCCCCCCATTCCGTGTCACCTGCTCCAACTCGAGATCACGTTGGATACATTGATCCCTCGTCTGTCAGTCGTCGTTTATTTCATTGGAATATGTGTTGTAGTTTAGAAATTATAGGCGCGGCAAAACTGGCCTGACCCTAGTACTGGACCGAACTGAACCCTAGCAATACCAACGCGGGGGGACTTTGTGCTCACCTCCTCCGAAATTTATATTTTAAATATATAATTGATATATTGTATATGTGTATGTATATTTATTGTCATCAAAATCATGTTTAATTTGCGTATCATTTGTTAATGGTGATACGGTTAAATTTCTGTTTTCCAGGAAACCAACCTTAACTATATTTTACATTCAAAACTATTACTATATTATATTCTATATTACAAGTAATTATTATAGTTATTTATTAACAAAATTGGTTAATATTTTTTATATACATATGCTTATAATTTAGTTTTCCCTTTCCATTTTTTTCTTTACTATATACAAAAATTTTCCGAGTTCCTTCAATTTTTTTCCGTTAGGCCTAACTGTTCCATACAGTTTCCTATATGCTATTTCTACATCTAGTTTTAGTAATGCTTCCTAAATAAAAAATTTTTCTGTTGCTTCATTTTCTGTACAAGGTAGCAGAATGTGTAATGAGTCTTCCTTTTTATTACATAAAGGACATATTATGTCTTTTCCTATGTCTCCTCTTCTATTTTTTACCTTCCAATTTCCCACTCTCCACCACACTAGTCCCATCCTTTCTTCCCTTTTGTAATTGATATATTAAAGATATAAAAATATTTATTATCATTTATGAATCCTTCTATCTTATTGTGTTATTGTTTATTCGTTTTCACTGACACATTTACTAAAATACGAAAATATGTCAAGGTGGACAAAAATTATCAGCTCTTAATTGAAGTAATATTATTCGAAAATATGCAATGACATTTCAATTCTTCTCTTTTATTATAGTACATAATATTTGCTGAATACAAATGTTTAAAAATTATTCAAAGTTAAACATTTTTGTAGTGGTTACAAAATACCCCCTCCCTCCCGTTGCTACTGCATGTTACAGTATTTACAATAATTTGGTATTGCTAGGGTTAAGACGTACTCACATAAAAAAAATAAATATTAGTTTGAAAATGTGATACGTCAAACTGATCTCTTTAATTTGTCCACGTATCTTCCATCTTTATCATTATTATGTAGCATTGAAAGCAATCAAGTTGTATTATAATAGGTATTATCACAGTCTAATCTAGTATATACAGTCACGAAGCTTGAGTTGTTGAGGGTACTAGGAACAATAGACTGTGGCAGTACTATTTTGCAATGTCTGTGATGAGGCGATAGTAGCGATCCTAGTGGTTAGCAACTATCTATGGATGCATATTTCCTACGTATTTTATATACTAGACTGTAGTATTATGACGATCAGTTTTGTTCCTTATTCTTAAACAATTAGGTTCAGTTGCGTGTTTATTGTCTTTATATGGCATGAATTTCCATAGTAAAACATATTCTGATAATACAAATATGAGCCGTTGAGAGCAGAAGTGGTGTAAGTCAAAAATGGGTAATGAGGGTTAAAGTAAACATTCTGTAAAATACAGCGCAAAGTAGTAATTAGTATTAAATTTATTTTAACTATTAGTAGTCAGTGGACAGCAAGAAGGACATATTAATTGCTACTTTGCCCCGTATTTTACACAATTTTTACTTTAAACCTCAATACCCAATTTTGACTTACAACACTTCTGCTCTGAACGGCTCATATAATAATTGAAGCTTCTCTAAAACTGCTTATGAAATGACTGCACAGTAGCATTTCCCATTGGATAATATTATTCACTCTAATATGAACCCGGAACAGGCCAATCCGAGAACCCAACTCCTTGGAAGCTACGTGATGATGATGATGATGATGATGATGATGATGATGATATATTTACCTATTTACACGAATAGGACAAAAGAATATGGGACCTCCTTTTAAAACCCTGTTATTATAAAATTATCTTTTCTTAAACATGAGTAAGAAGTGGAGTCTTCCGTAAATGCAATCGGAAAGTACACGAAAAGGAAAGGAAAAACATTGACTTTATTGTGGCAGTGTTCGAGTAGATTCTATCTTGGCCCAGCTGATTCCTGTAGTAGTGCCGCCAAGATCCAATCAGAGTTCTTTGCCGCGGAAGGATATCAATGTGTCTTGTTTGCATTGAGATAGAATCTACACAGACGCCAGTGTAGTCAGAAGTGTTTACAGAGTCGGAAAATCTCAAGCGGAAAGTCGATAAACAAGATGAAAAGGTTGCATCAGGTAGGATCTGAAGAACAGAGATTTCGAGGAGAATGCGATATGGATTCCTTTCGATCAGAAGGGATTCTGCGGTAAATGTACGTCAACACGGAAAAACTTTCGGATTGAACAAGAAGGAGAAATGCTTTGGTTTGGACGAATCAGAAGATTATGAGGTACCTACCTAATTTCTTACTTCACCGGGTAGATAGTTTGGTGTTTAATGGTTAGTTTATTACTTTGTTAGTTTGTTGTCTCTCCGTCTCTATAGATATTTGTACTATTGTAGGTAAGTTGGTTGTTAGTTTATAAAGCATGTTTTATGGCACACGATTCCCATTGTCTTCTTTAATTTATTGCACTTGCAGGAGTTACAGTGAAACAGATTTTACATTAAATTTCTCTTCTTTAATTGATAAATTTAAAGTTATGCTTTAAAGTAGGGTCTGTATTTTGCTTTAAGGCTGTGAGTAAATAATCGTTATATTATTATTATTATTATTATTATTATTATTATTATTATTATTAATTTTACTGTCATTATTATTGTCACTACTATATTTACTAAAATTACTATTGTTACTACTAATATACTATTGTGTTTAAATGACGATTCGTCAGAGACAGTTTCAGATGTTGAAGTTGACGGCCCAATGTTTCAATGCGTTCGTCCTCAATAATAATTGATGACTGCTGGATTACTAATTACGATGCATACATATGGCGTAGAAATATTTCCATTACTACAAAAAAGAAAATATTATAGACCTACACATACTGTTATGTTGCGTACTATTCATTATGCCGTACTCTTTTAAATTGTTACTATTATTTCTACTAATACTGCTATTACCATTGTTGCTATTACTATTTCTATTCCTACTGCTATTTTTACTATAGCTGCTACTGCTAGTGGGCCTACTACTATTACTACTGCTTCTATTACTATTGCTAATACTATTCAAGTATTTCTATTGCTGCTACAGTTAGGTCCTACTATTATTCTATTACTGTCACTTCTATTGTTACTACAATTACTACTTTTACTACACTACTGTGGACATACAGAATAAGAAATGAAGCTGTGTTGGAAAGAGTAGGTGAAGAAAGGATGATGCTGAAACTGATCAGAAAGAAGAAAAGGAATTGGTTGGGTCACTGGTTGAGAAGTAACAGTCTACTGAAGGCTGGAAGGAATTGTGAACGGGAGAAGAGTTCGGGGCAGAAGTCAGATGATACACGACATTAAGATGTATGGATCATATGAAGAAGCAAAGAGTAAGGCAGAAAATAAAGACTGAAGAAGGCTTGGTTTGCAGTGAAAGACCTGCCCTTGGGCATAACACTGAATGAATGAATGAATGAATGAATGAATGAATGAATGAATGAATGAATGAATGAATGAATGAATGAATGAATGAATGAATGAATGATTTCAATCACATCATGCCCTTTGAGGTTCTGGCTGATATGTTAATCTACTGTTTAATCAGAACAGTACATCTCATTTGACGATATGTGTCAGTGGAAGAACAATTTGTTTTTTATGCATCTGAAGTCTTACTAGTGTAATATGTAGATACTTGGCAACGTATGCAATGGAGGGGGAAAGGAGCTCAACTGGCCACGCTACCCCATTATCTCGTGGCCTAGTTGCCTCATAAGTGGTGCTTTCTTGGTAACACTTGTGAGGTTCAGACCTGTCTTCGGACAGTTGACTAAAAACACTACACTACTACTTTTATTACTATTAATGTTATTACTATTAGGCTACTTCTGTTATTACTGTTACTACTGGTGCTATTACTACTATTATTAGCTAGACAGCGGAAGAAAAGTCATTCGAATGTGAAGGAACTACAACGCGAGTAGTTTGTCTCGTCAGAGGGTTGTTATTTACGTAAGCACAGTAGGCATACTAGAGGCGCGTGCAGGTAAGAACTGTTTTCGAATCGATGATTCAGAAGGTGCCTTATATTTTGTGTACTTTTCTATAAACCCTTTAAAGTGAGGATTGTCCAACGTTTTGAATGGAATATTGCAACTTATCATCATTCGACACAAATCCTGGCAAAAGTCATGTTTCATATTTGAGGCGGAATTTGAACTTGAACGCTTGTTTTCTTCTAACATAGAGCAACATTTTTCACGTGTTTCTGTGTATTACAATGGTGTTCTATCGATTGTTTTGTTATCTTTTTTAATGCACACATACATAACCGACACTTAATTGTTTCACCAGTATCACTACTAAACATGTGGACACCATATTCTAGTATTAAAGAATACACCCTATATTTTTTAACATCTGTCTTCGGCATTATGATCACTTCACCGAACACAAATGAAGAATATGTTTACGTATCTCAATGTTCTCTGTTATGTGCGGACGAGGACTGACTGAGAACGCAGAATAACAGTTGTTTTCGGTGTTCGCGTGGTGCTCTCTGCGGACGGTACCGTGTTGTAGCTACCTACTTGGGAAGCGTGCACACCTCATGCCATAGTCTATGCGTACAGTACTCGTAAACCGTAAACATGACTTATATTTGGCGTTTTTCCGCTGTCTAATTATTAATTACTATTACTACTATTATTACTGTTACTACAGCTGTCATTACTACTATTAGTACTATTATTACTTTTGCTACTGGTGTTATTACTACTATTATTACTGGTACTACTGCTGTCATTACTACTATTACTAGTTCAGTTCTAATACTACTCTCACTATTATTATATTACTGCTGTGTTATTACTTTTATTAAGGGGAGAGAACGGTATTTTTTGGTGAAAAATGACTAAATTTTCAAAGAAAAAAAATCTTTAAAATACTTTGTGATATATGTGGAATGCATAGCATAACATTTTGTGGGTATTTGTGCCCTTATCGGATGTTGAGTCACCATTTTTAAACTTCCTGCGTTATGGATTTTTAAATCAGTCGCCCTTTTTTATTGTTGTTTCCGGGAAATTAAATTTTCAAAAAAAAGAAAGATTTCTTTAAAATACCCTTTAATATGTCTGGAATGCATTGCATAACATTTCGTGGGTATTTGTGCCCTTATCGGATGTTGAGACGTCATTTTTAAACTTCCTGCGCTATGGATTTTTAAATCACACGCCCGCCTTTATCGGTTTCCAGTAACTTCTTTTTTTTTTTTTTTTGCTACATTGCTAGACAAAAATGGATATAATTTCTGAACTATTAAAGATACATGCATGAAATTTAGAAAACACATTCTTTAGACTATTAGGAAACTTTTCTCTGTAACAGAATTTTGTTAATTTATTTCATTTTAAAAATACGTCCGTTTGTTTGCAAGAAAGGAAATCAGAAAATTGTTATTAAATTTTAATTGTTTATTTTACAAACGTAGGAACTAATATCAAAATTCTGTTACGGACAGTTTGTAGAACATACTTTTGCAAATACATTGCAGAAAAGTTTTTGAATCTATCTTTAAAAACGGTTTAGTTATATCGGTTTTAGTAGAATCCTGCATTGGGTATGTATTTTTTTTTTTTTTTCAAATTTGGGCCCCCAAATAATTTTTTTTCAACATGTTTTTATTTGGTTGAGTTGCTACATCTATGAGCTCTCTACATACAAAAAATAATAATTTACATCAAATAGGAAAAAAGTTAAAAAAATATCATCCTCTCCCCTTAAGTTACTGTCACTATAACTACTGCTACTAATATTACTTCTGTTAGCCTTCTACTATTATTTATATTACTACACTATTACTGTTATTAATATTACTACTAGAAGTATTTACTACTGTTTCTACTTTTATAGGTGTATTTAAATCACAAGTCTCCTGGTAATTCTTGTACTGCATGGGCAACTATAATTTTTTAATTTTAATGTTTACATATTATACTTTTTGGACGATCGTACGTTTCTTTCGTACTGCCCGTCCGTTGTAAATTGACCGGTGACCAAGAACTAGCAGAGTGCGTCATAGCTCTCCACGATTGCTTTTATCTCCTTAATGCCCCGCGCTTCGTAATCGCCCAAGATGTCTTGTATACAACGACATTGACGACATAAGCTCTCAGCGGCCATGCAACATGGGACGTGTAGTATCTATTTACCGATGTTGTTTACATGATTCGTGAGTTCAGAATACAACTCGTTGCGTGGTTGTTATGCGAACAAAAGAAAAAGAAACAGTTCTGTAATGATTGCTTAACGCAATAATGCGCTAACTATGATTTGAAGAGGTACCTTTGTTTAGAAAATGTTTTAATTATTTATTTACCTACTAACCAAAGTGAGTACAATTCAAAAGTATACAACAAAAAATGTTTCTAGTCATACCATAAGAGCCAGGCTCATGTACGTTGTGGTCTTAGCCAATAATGTAGCGCAAAATTTGCGAAGGCAGTTTACTAAATACACTAATTAACTTAATTCAGACCAACAAATAACACACTATAGAAAAAAATAAAGATAAAAAGAGAAAAAAAACACATTTAATATAAATTGACATTCAGAATCTAGTGACAGTCAGTAAAACATGAATATATTCGACAGAAATAAAAAGATAAAAACTACTCACATTTGTTAATATCATAAATATCATGAACAATTTTATAAATTTATTTTTTAAGAGGTTGAGTTTTAAAATATTCGGAATTTGGAAAATGATCTGTAATAATTTTATTATAAGGTCTTGGGACGAAACTATTAACTTTAAGTTATTCATTTCTCAGAGGTTGATGGTAGGATGGTGCTACTCTCTCTCTTCGGAAATTGGGATAATATTACTTTCATTCATTCATTCAGATCTGACTTCCTGAATAAACACTAAATTAAACTCTTTGCTCCGAAACGAGAGAATCTATACATACGATTTAGCAAACACAATAAAAATCATGTTTCTTACAGCAGTAATTTTTACTTGCGATATAAATTGATCTTTAACTTATAGAATTTCGGAAATAGAAAAAATTCGACCGCCCATCTTTCTTTTTTTAACGTTTCCTCGATTCTTAGTACAGTAACACACTTAACTAAACTTGTATCGCAATTTATCTATCATTTGTTAATAATTAATACATTATAATTTATCGTGAAAATATAATTATTTATACAATATCCTATTCATCATTGGGGAGTTTATTCAGATATTATGCTACATAAGCTATTTTCTGGATGTAACTTCTTTCGAAGTTATATAGTCCTGCACATTCACAGACAGTGCCGTAAATACGAATCTTTACAGGCGGCCCTCCGAAGCTGCTGGCTATCTCGACCGGCCTCCGTGGATTGTATTCAAGTGATAATGGATAGGTTTTGCAACGGAACCCGGGGCAGACCTTCTCGGGGGAGGACTTTCGTCTCGGACCGTTAAGGGAGCCTTGGAGAGGTTGCCGAAGCAGGAGTGGTATATGGAGTCTGTTGGCTGTAGGGACCGGTCGTTAAGGGGGTCAAGTGGTTAGGTCGCTGCGCGTAGAGGATCGGTGGGTGCGCAACTCATCCCATATAGGGGTGTACCATAGACCTCAGTGTATGGGAAGTTCCTTCCCTCCTAACAAAAAGAAGAAATACGAATCTTTGATCCTGAAGCAGGGATGAGTGTCACGCGTGGAGGTAGTTTCGTAAGTACAATTAACTGTCCTCTTGTTTATGAAAGTCACCAGTAGATGTAAAGCTTCTGGCTTGTGTGCAGAGAGATTTTCCTATTCGTAGGTCACTTGAATTCCAATGTCATTCCATAAAATGAATGTTTGCCTACATTCCGAAAAATAGGGACAAGAGATACACCCGGAAGGTTGATACATAAGCCGTAATAGAGTCGTGCACAACTGCTTACAAAAAATTGAAATGATATATTGCTACAGAACGCCTGGCGCTATAAACAGTATGCAAAGGTCTTCCGTCTCACGGAGGGATCCAGTGTCCGAGTCTTTATCGGTAAGGCGCTCTGGATCATGAAAGACAGACGACATTGAGCCATCCAGGAGTTTCGAGAATCGTTACAAGGACAGGATTATCATCATGTACCTTTCAATTGATATTTCATTCATTCGTTCGTTCGTTCATTCAGGTATTGCAGTTAGGTATCGTCAGAAGTAACAGATCAAGATATAGTCATTATAGCTTGAGTGTTTTTATTTTTGTTAATAACTTTTTATCTCCTTAAAAATGATTTATTAATGAAATAATAATACATCCGCATAGAATAATTAAAAGGCATATGCTGTATTAGCAATTACTTTTACAGGTAACCTACGCATTTTGAGTTTAAAGTATGAACGTTACAATTTAATGTAAGTAATTGTAGTTTATTTTATTCTTGCATTTATTTACATGTTAGATTTTATCTATGCATTACACTTATTTCCTTTGTTGTTACCGGTGTCCATTAGTTGATTTATATATTAGTTATGAAGATAAATATAGCAAAGTGTCCAATCAATTATAGGCCTATTTCAAGCTAACGTTTTATCTTAAATAAGGAAAAGTTAAGTTCCTTCAATTGAAGGGCTAGGTGGATGAAAGGAGTATGTCACATATTTTTAGATGTGGATTTTCTTAACGGATATGGTGGTATATGTCAAGCTACCTTCTGAAAATTACCTCAGGTCTCTAAAGTGCTTAATAATATATGTTTAATGATTTGATACGTTTCAGAAGTTAGCTTGACATATACCACCATTAGGCCTATACATGGAGAAAAACCCACATTTAAAACAAATGTAACATGCCCTCTTAATCCACTTAGCCCTTCAGTTGTTACTTCATTTGTGTAGTCAGAAAATGTCATCAGAGTTCTTGTATGATGAAGTGTGCCTGGTGTTCTATCTACCCTGAAAAACATCGGATATTCGGTCGGATGTTCAAACTCGCCAGTTGTTTTCCGACCGGTCGAATATAAACCGGTTCTAAGCTCTGTTCTGCAGCACTCTATCTTATAAGCCCTCCACTGAATATTGAAGTCATAATATTCTGCCTCTTACTACACATACACCAACTGTAATAAAGGACTCTAGAATTGGGCGCTGGTCTCTATGTTACTCAGTGCTGCTCATCGGAGTGACTACTACCGCGGAGGAATCGGAGATTACGAATAAAGCTCTCCACCGGTGATCTATGATACTACCGTAGGTGGAACAGGAAACTACGGAGGGACGCGGTGGTTCGGAGCGAAGCGACAGTTAGCTCAAGGACGACCGGCGCGTACGGATTGACGGTAGTTGTGAGTGGAATAAAATGGCACCAAATCGGATATCCGTCGCATGGAAATTCTTTAATTTAGTTGAAGGTAATAATAAAGTCGTGCTCTGTAAACTTTGTGGGCGAATTTACTCTAAGGGTGGTGGAACTTCGAATTTGTTAGACCATTTGAAGCAATCGCACAATCGCGAACTTGATGAAAACAATTACGCAAAACATTTGATGCGATTTCTTTTTAAATTGTTTTAGTGCTATTGTTCCCAAAGACCCACAGTATAAGAAAAAGTCTTGATGTTTCTCTAAAACGTAACTTTCGAGGCAATAAAAAACATATGAAATATTTAAAAGACTACTTGAGTTATATTTTGCTGTTTAGACAACTTGAGTTATATTTTGCTGTTTAGACAACTTGAGTTATATTTTGCTGTTTAGAGAACTTGAGTTATATTTTACTGTTTGGATTAAAATATTGAGTTTCCGAATGAAACTAAAGAAACGAGTGGTAATAATATAATTACAATTATCCTTAAGTTGATATACGCTTATATTTTTATTACAGAGAAAGAGTGACGCGTTTTAGAAGAGGCAGTTCAAATACTGACACCCTTTACCACAATGATCACAATCCTGTCCGGTGAAGAATCTGAATAAATTATGTTGGACAGTAAACTTTAACCCATTGATAGCTCACGTTTCTTTTATTCCATTCTGAAGCTCCCTTAATATATTTTACGTTAAACTAAACCGATTAGAATAATAATTGACAAACACTGTTTGCTATTAAACAAGAGTTTCTAGGAGAACTACAGTATAAATGTTTACATTACCTACTGAATATCTTTACTTCTGCGTTAGTTTTGCAGTTAGATTGAATGTTATTAATTTGATCAATGACATAAAACTAATACGCCTTTCCACATATACTATGAATTTCAAAACTAGAAAAAATCTGTCAGCTAACGTAGAATTTCAAGCAAAACAAGAAAAAAAGAGCCGAAGAAAGAGAGAGAGATTAACATAAAAGGAAGAATAAACAACAACAAATTTCAACTTACTTTAAAAGATACGCGGACGTCAGGGGACTCGAATCACTACCTATTCCGATTAAAGGAATGCTCAGCGGAAAGTGTATGTCTGCGCCACAGCACATATACAACCTGCGCGGCATCAATCGGAGGTAATCCGGAGGTCTCCGGTTGAAAGCGCGCAAACAACCGCTCCGAAGAAAACCTAATCATGAGCAGCACTAATGTTACTACATCATTTATAGAGCATAAGATACTTGAAACATGGATTATATATCATGTCCATCCTGTGAAGCTACTGATGAGAATTTGCTGCAACATATGGGCCTAGCAGCTCTTTCCCAAGTAGACCCGACAAACTTATTCTCTTTACTTCAGTAATATGTAGCTCCTCGCAAACGTAAACATTGAGGTGGAATCTGTCTATATTAAACAGTTCTGACCACGTCTTTGTCTTGTTACAGGGATCTCGCTAGTAACAACATAACGGAGCTCACAGAGGGTGCTGTGGCGGAACTCCCGGACCTCGAGGAACTGTGAGTACTATCTTTTAATTCCTTCTATAGATATACCGTAGCCTATATGCTGTATCTCACATCAGGTAGGGGGGATGACGAAATATGTTAAACTATCAAACTATATTAAGAAAGTTTTGTTTCTTTCTGCGCCTAACGGATGCTTAATGGTTAACGTTTTCTGCAAAAGACCCGGCCTTTCTCAAATTGCGATAGTGAAAATGAAATGAACATATAAGTTTGAATGAAGATCTCAACAGACTCACATGAAAGAATTAGGGTAGATTGTGTCGGTGAGAAACCCGGGGTTTTGTATACAGTCTCAGAAACAGTTGATGGCGCGACCTTTGGTGGTGAAACATTTTTTGCGCACTACTTAATTACGCTAAATTCTTTTCCCTGGCACTTGTTCTAACTATTTGAGGACGACATACAACGAAACAGAACGAATGTTATTACTTCACCTAGTGGTACAATTATGAACCTGGTCGCTCGTCCTCTGATCATGCGCAGTGCTTCCTTTCTGGAACTGAAAATATTTGTGCGCCATCAATAATTATTTCTCATTCGGTACGTAGATCTGTGTTGGATAATAAGGGGTTTGATGTCGAAGTTGGTTGTGAATTGCAAAACAAGTTAACTATAGCCTAGCAGAATTTTATTTATTAAAAGACGGTAGTATGGCAGGTAACAAGTGTATGGTTCTTGCCCTGTAATTTCATTTAGTTAATTCGTCTTATATTTTCTCATATTTCTCTTGAGATATAACCAAGTTTACTGGCTTGGTATGTGTGTTCAATGTTCACATCCTTTGGTTCGCTCGTACTCGCGGTAGAGATGCTCGGTTGGGGCTTTCAGAGTTGCGCCGCTTCGGTTTCTTCTCTCCCTCTCTCTGTCTGTCTATGAACCCTACTTCGATTAGGGTCATTTTGGGCTTAATCGATCCCTTTTGCTCTTCTTTCATCCAGTATGTGTTTCTTATATTTTGACTTGAACTTTAGCTGCGAATATTTCAACATTTAGATTTGTGTCACTTATTTTTTCTCACATAACCTTTCATTATCAGATGAGATGCTTATAATTTGGGTTTTGTACTTAATCTCGTTCAGACGAACCGTGTGAGATCCATGTCAACGTACTCAGCGGTCGTCAACTCAGTGCACTCCTGGGCTAGCGTCTCTTACCCGCAGGTCTCTTACAGCACCAGCGTGCATTCGAGGCTGCTGGCGGGTATGCTCTCTACCTCTTCCTGCTGCACGATGGGGCAAATCATGTTGCTCCGCTTACTCTTTACCCATTTCAGCGAGTGCTGACGCCCATTGTATTACACGATGCAGCTTGGTAACTGACTTGAAAACGCGAGAGTCGAGAGGAGCTGGTAAGATGGATGACCCACAACCAATTCAGCGTTGTGGAAATCTGTGACAATGCGCTATGGGGTTTCAGCAAGAGCATTGTTGCACAGTAACGGTACGACAACATTAATGAATTGAAGGACGCCGTGCGACGCGCTTTCCAATAGATTACAGCACCAATGCTGAGGCAAATGTCACACTGAACCTGGCGAAGCATTATTTTGTGTGAGTAGAATGATGGGGGATATACTGACCCTTCGGACACTTAGGACACACAGTTAGTGTGAAGTGGATGTATGTCTACATTATGACCAGAATTACATAAATAGTGTGCATATTTGAGGTATTTATAAGGGGTAACGGGACGTTGTACCCATTCTGTATGTAACAAAAACGTGCAATACAATATTAGTGGAAAGTTCATAATTTCCTCAGAAAAAAAAGTGTTTACTCAAATGTTTAACACCCTCTTATTCGATAACTAGTGCGATTAGGATCGTGGATTTTATCACTATCCATACAAAATCTAATAAAGAATCATTTATTCATCTGGAGTAGGCTATTTCAATAGCGTGGATGGTTTTCGCGACCAGCTTGCAACAGTGTAGCCAGAAAGGGAGATGGGAGTCGTTTACTAAGGAAGACAGACCTGATTTCGTTGACCTCTTACATCTGTATTACGGCGCTTGCCTGTCGATCCGGAGTTGCGCTCGGGAGCGGGTTCGATTCCCGCTTGAGCTGATTACCTGGTTGGGATTTTTCCGAGGTTTTCCCTCATCGTAAGGCAAATGTGAGGTAATCTATGGCGAATCCTCGGCCTCATCTCGCCAAATATCATCTCACTATCACCAATTCCATAGACGCTAAATAACCTCGTAGTTGATACAACGTCGTTAAATAACCAAGTAAACAAATTTGTATTACGAGAAGAAAGAGAACTGGCGATTTTGCCAGATTGCTGAAACTTTCAACTCAATTTTCTAATTAACCGTGCATTAATCACAAAACGTAATATGTCCACACCTGTGGAATAACGATTAGAGCGTCTGACCGCTAAACCAGGTGGCCTGGGATCGAATCCCGGTTGGAAAAAGTACCTGGTTTAGGTTTTTTCCGGGGTTTTACCTCAACTCAATATGAGAAAATGCTGGGTAACTATCGGTGCTGGGCCCTGTACTCAGTTCACCGATATTATCACCTTCGTTCCATTCCGACGCTAAATAACCTGAGATGTTGATACAACGTTCTAAAATAACCCACTAAAAACGTAATATAGGTTTTCTGTTACATTTAAGTGTACCCTATACATAGTCCCTTTCAATCTGCAGGATTATTTCACTTCCGTTTTGTACACCCATTTGCTTTGATGAAAAATTACAGATGTGACTGACAATCGAAATCATACTCTTTGCGTGACAGGATGATAGTTTAGACTCAGTTTATCACTTGGATAATAATTAGGCAATCCATCAGGTATGCAGCGAGTCAATAGTGTCGGATAATCATCCAGTTCGTAGGACCAGCTCCAATCAAGTAGCCATGGTGATTGGCCGCGACTGCACGTGGTGTGGTGTCAGTAAAAACTGCGAACGTCTGAAAATAATTTGAGTGCATCTCTTGGAGAGGAGATGATTTTTATAAACCTCACTCAACGGAAACTCATTTTTAACAGGCACTAAACCGACAGATCACCATCTTGCCGAGCACGTTATTGCTATCCTTGTAATACCCTCTTCAATTTTACAGTCAAGTGTCTCGCATAAAGGAGCCGAGAATGAGAGTCTCCCTCACAATATCTCCGAGGTCCTGGCTGCCTACCCTAAGTGAGCCATAAGGACGAGGCTGCATAACTTTACCGGGCCGTTTTTCTCAAAAAGTCAGCACCGTCTAATCCAGGCTCCGCCAGGTCGACTCAAGATCTCGAAAGGACGTACAGGCCTGTTTACGGCTTCCACTGCGGACAGTGTAGTTGTACACTGCAGTCCGTCAGTGGTGGAACCTATCGATTTTTTTTATTTTATTGGGTTATTTTACGACGCTGTATCAACATCTAGATTATTTAGCGTCTGAATGATATGAAGGTGATAATGCCGGTGAAAATGAGTCCGGGGTCCAGCACCGAAAGTTACCCAGCATTTGCTCGTATTGGGTTGAGGGAAAACCCCGGAAAAAACCTCAACCAGGTAACTTGCCCCGACCGGGATTCGAACCCGGGCCACCTGGTTTCGCAGCCAGACGCGCTGACCGTTACTCCACAGGTGTGGACGAAACCTATCGAGGTCTCTTGGGCACCGGTGCACTGCATTTTGCACCAGGAATATTTATGTGCAAAAAACATGAACCTTAGCAATGTAATGGATGTCGTTGTGCGAACAATTAATTTCATAAGGTCTAAAGGACTTAATCACATGGAGTTCAGGCAATACTTGATGATATTAACAGTGAGGATGGGGATTTACTCTACCATACTGAGGTAAGGTGGTTAAGTCAAGGGAAAGTTCTGGAAAGTTTTCTCCTACTTAGGAATGACATTTCCTTATTTATGGATGCACATGGGAAACCTGTTAGAAGCCTTGTACTTGGAAGAATATATAAGAATACTGCAACAATTGTGCGAAGACTTCAAATGTAAATATCAGGAAATAGATAAATTGAACAACAATTTAAGATATTTGCAACACCTTTTTCAGTGAGTGTCTTCGATATTCCTGCCGAACTACAATTAGAAATACTTGATTTACAAAATGATACTGAGCTAAAGGGTAAGTATCAAAACAGAAAAAAGTATTAACCATTTCAATACTTGTTTTCCACGAGAAAGGTTTCCTAAACTGGACAATCTCGTTGCAAGAACGTTGTACATGTTCGGGACAACCTACGTATGCAAAACACTGTTTTCTTTTATGAAGTTGAGAAAGTCACGTCACAGAAGCCAATTAAGTGATGAACCCTTGAAAGCATGTTTGCGATTGGGTGGTACTGAAACAATAGCTCCACGAATTAACAAGCTGCTTACCTACAGAAAAATGCAAAAATCGCCGCTGATCTCTGACATATAAGAAAAAGTACTATTATTAAAGATTTGAATAACAACGTTTGTACTGTTTTATTTTTGTTAATTGAACTGTATAGCAATGAGAAGAAGACAAGCAGTGAACAGTTTTATTTCGTAGTATGGTAATCTGTATAAAAGTGAATATCTTGTTTTGTTTTATTGTTGTGCAAACAAGCAAAAATTTATTTCGTATATAGTTAGTTAACTGTACCAAATTGTATAGAGTACTGTTTTCAGTAAAGTGCAATTAACAGTGAAAGTGTGCTTCAATTAAAAGCTGAAATTAATTTATATTCTGATCACAAATTTGGTTCACATATAAGTTCTCAGCTCCGCCACTGTGGAAGCAGCTACCCTTGCCCGCAGCCGTACGTCAGGGCTTGAGGGTTTGTACGTACTCACGAGAGTGTAGTCACTTGACGCTACCTGATCTAATCCATGGTCCGCAGACCTAAATTTGTTTAGTTTACTGTACCCAATTTTCTTTTTTTGTTCTTCAGTATTGAGTTTCTATAAATTTACATTTTGAGCCTTCATTATAAAAGTACGTGTGATGAGGTTTGTTGGAATAACTTCTTTTGGAGTGCGTTGCAGTTGGGTTAGTAAAAGATCTAAATCCTGTAAACAATCAAGAGCTGCCAATACTTAAGTTTATTAATTAATCTTGAAATACAAGGCGTAGTACAAGTGATGAAATGAAGATGATGATGATTACTCGTTGCACGTGGGCCACTCGTCGCCCTCCCCAGCACTTCTACTGACTGCAGAGCTATTATAATATTAATAATGATGCTTCTGTAACGATCGCCGCGCCGTTTTATCGGCTCACGCCAGTCCGCGTGATTCGCGTCTACTCGATGGCGTACCCACGCCGTAGCCAGTGCGGTGACTTGGCTTTGGACTTCGACAGATAATCTTTTAGTCATTAACCCCAGTATATACATGACTCGAACTATAAATTTTAGGTCAAGTCTGCACGAGTTATGAGGATGGAATACATTTTAGATTTACAGTATTAATAATGTCACTCTAAACATTAATTACAATCATACCAATTATAATCATACCAATTATGTCCCTATAGTAAGTAGGCGCCTATCACATACGCATTTCCTATGTTTTCTTTTTTTACGTAACACTACTGTTTCCCTTCATTTGGAAGCGGGGGGGGGGGGAGAGATAACTAGTGAATTCGCCATCACACAAATATACAACCTCCTCTCATCGCAGCAGGGAGAACAAGAAAAATAAGACAAAGAGAACTAGTGGAAGACAAGAAAACAAGGAGAAGACAAAGAGAACAAGGGGAAGACAAGCAAACAAGGAGAAGGCAAAGAGAACAAGGGGAAGACAAGAAGTGGAATGCGAGGAGAACGACAAGAACACAAGGCGAATGTGGGAACGAAAAGGAGAACAAGGGGAATCCAGTCTAATCGACATTATAGAATGTCAACCGTGAGTAATGCCATTAATTTCACGGAGTTATTCCTTGAGATATTTCAAACAAAAAGTTTAATATAGTTTTATTCGCTTTTGCTTCATTTTCGAGAAAAGAAAATTATATTAAATATTTATTTCATAGGGTACTTTGGTAAAGCTATTGAATTAATTCCCAATATGCTCATTCATTTTAAGAGATCGATCTACTATGATAATAAATTATTGAAAGAATTTTAGTTTTGTCCATTAAATGTGCAGAAATTTGTTTCCAGCATATGTAACTTTTCGTTCTGCAAAGGAATTTTAAAATGTAAAGCACTCTGACAACGTTGTACGTTATAAAAGTTGTTGCCTGTACAGAGGCAGATAGGCCTACGTAGGCCTAGGTACGCTGAACAGCTCGAGTGTGCGTTTATGAGAGGGACTGAAGAGACAACGAGAAATGTAAACATAATACAAACAATTGTGTTTAAAGACAGCTCGGGAAATTTAATCTTTTGTATGCAAGTTTATCGGTTACTGCATAAAAAATTAAAGTGGGAAAGAACTATTTCCAGTTGGATGAATAAAATGTTTGCAGTATGATAAACGGTTTTTTTTTTTATCGTTTAGTTGTTATGTATAGCTTTCTTGTTGCCGGTATCCACCGAATACTTAATTAAAATTGAGTCGAAGAGTTTAAAAATAACGTTTTTAATTTCGTTCGTTTGAAGTAAAATAAACGTCGTATTTTCTATTTATTTCTTGTAGAGTTTTAAATGCTTGAAAATTTTCTCTTATAAGGTAAAATAAACATCATTATTGTTTACGTTCTCTAGGATATTTAGTTGAATTGCTAGTGTGGAAATATTTATTTTTTTTTTAATTACATTTGAAATAAGCGTATGATATTCTCTGAACATTTAATTAAAATTAAGTTGTGGAATTTATTTTAAATTTTCCAAGTTATTTTGTTTAACCTGACATGAGCCCTGTTCTTTCTTCGTTCTGTAATACAGTTTAAACATAAAAATTAAAAGCTATGTCATCTGTAACTTATTTTCTTACAATTTTAAAAATAATGTAGGTACATGGAAATGACCCCCCACTCGCCTATTCAAAGCAAGCTAAGTGAAGGGGTTCATAACAGCCTAATGTGCATTCCCTACTGATTACAGCGTTTCACGATCGCAAAATTCATGTAGGCTTTTTTAAAATGTATTTTTTTTAACTCATCTAAGCACAGAAGAAACGGTATTTGACTTTCTTGTTGCCTTTTTGTGAAGGAATCATCCAATAGAATAAAATGCATTACTTACTGTTCACCTTGTATACCCACGCAGTTGGTAGTGTCGTTAAAGACTGATTAAAATAATAAATGAGCATTTTGTATTATAGTAATAACCAGATTGAGAAGGAGACATGAGAAATTCTGGCTATGAAAGAGACTGGAGTGGCATGATAGAATTTTGTAATTCGGATGATTAATAATAATAATAATAATAATAATAATAATAATAATAATAATAATATAATAATAATAAATTACGAGAGGATACAAGTTTGAAGTTCATGTAGTAGTAATGTTTGTACCAGGTTTCCTCTCATAAAAGTGAGACATGGACTATGAGGCAGAGAGACAAGACTTGATTCCAAGCAAATTAAATTAAGTACTGCAGCAGACTTGACAAAATTAGATTATAAGAAAAACGAAACAAAATCAGAGAACAGCTAAATATATTTGCGTTGAATGAAAAAAAAAAAATTTGATTGATTGCAGAATAACCTTATTTTTCATATAAGCAGATGGAACCTACT
Source organism: Periplaneta americana (assembly GCF_040183065.1). Taxonomy (NCBI): domain Eukaryota; kingdom Metazoa; phylum Arthropoda; class Insecta; order Blattodea; family Blattidae; genus Periplaneta; species Periplaneta americana. Next base: position 75,419,423 of record NC_091128.1, on the reverse strand, counting down.
AGGATTACACATATTTTTTTTATTCCAGACCTGTCGGCTAACGAAAAAGTAATAGAACAACGTAGAGGACATTGGTTTGCTCAAATATAGACGCCACTGGCGAAAACGTCTAATGCTTGATGAAAAATAAAAATGGTAATCAACTTCATCTTTTTTTCTCTCTGATGCTGTGCATATTGGCATGAATCCATACGCACCTCTACATACGTTTTTGGTGATTATGAAGAATCCTGTTCTGAGGTTACGGCCCACATTATATCGGATTCTGTCCGCCATGTATGGCACCGGGACATGAATATGGAAGTGGGCAGGATGGATGCTGATAGTGAAATGAGCCCAGGGTCTGGCATTTTCTCTCAGTGGGATGAGAGTAACCCACGAAAAAAACTCAACCAGGCAATTTGTCCCAAACAGGATTTGATCCTGGGGCCCTGAACCCGTTAATTTCCCAGTAATACACGTTGATTCCTGCTTCAAAGCGGTGGATTTTATCATCTTCATTATCTCCAGCTTCATTTTCATAATTTTATTTTATTACCTTAATCATATTTTCTTATTATTCAGATTCACATACATGAATTAGGCTGCATTAGTCTGTTTCAGCAATGCCTTAAAGCAGTGGTCGGCAAAGATTACGTCACATGAAATACAGCCTGCAATACACAGCAAAGGGTAGGTGGGAGGGGGAGGGTCATACCCAAACTGCTTAACGTTGAATGAACAAGTGATGGCTAAGGGCAGGGAGATCATGCCTCACTCTTCCGCCCTCCTTGTAGTCTATATTAAGGGACTGGTTCATGAGTCACGAAATGCCGACTACTGTCTCAGAGGAAATCCATAATTTCCAAAATTACTTCCACCTCTCTTCTTCCTCTACGACTCTACAGAAGAGCCTTCTTTATTGCCCGCTCGATAAATGGTTCTCCTCAATTTTGTTCACAAACGCATAATTTGTTCCATACACTTGAGCCTTCAGCATCTTTAGGCAGGATGCACACAGAATCAAACGCGACGCGGCACGACGCAACATTTTGTCTGATGGTACTTGATTGAGGATTGAAGAATGCTGGGTTTGCAGTGGAGAAACTGCTGTAAGACAAAAAAACTGTGAATTAATTATCCCAAACTTTTTCATAATCTATATCACAAACTCATAACTGAATATGTGACATTTATTCTGTTGGTTATTTCATAATATTCATGTAGAACTTGGAGATTTTCTCTCTGAACAGCATCACGGTTTTTCTGAGGTGATATTTAATAATAATAATAATAATAATAATAATAATAATAATAATAATAATATTTATATTTATTTAATACTATACACTTGAGCTACATTAGGCATTGCAGCCCGAAAGAGCAGAAGCTCGTGCTCGGGCGCAGTTCAGATCAGTTATACAAAATATATCACAAAATTACGAGAGTTCATTGAGCACAATCACATTAATAAATGGTAAAATACATACAGCGTGTAATAACAGGGTCTATATACAAACAGAAAATACAAAAGTACATGAATATTAGAGTATCAATTTTTAACTCAATTAGCTTAAACAATTAAATAATTAATCTGATTTGTTTCTTAAATCTATGTGCGTTAAGTGTACTTAGCTCAGGGTAAGCTCTAATTAATGTATTATATATTTTGGGTCCAAAATTTGGCAATTACATTATTCAGAAACATGATTGTTAACGGATATCTTCTTCTTCATCATCATCTTCTTCTTTCTTTAGGCCATGCGATCTGTGACACTACGTTATTCTGAGAAAGATGGCCTTGATCCCTCCACCGATGTCTCGGGCTTCCCTTATGTCTGTGTCCTATTGATCTATATGCCTATGCGAAAGTTAATTTTGGAAGTCTCTCTTTACCCATTCTTTGTATAAGGTTCTTCCACTGTTGTTGATAATGTTGAATTTCGATGAATAGATATATAAGGAACTTGTAATTTTTCTCGGATATCTATATTTCTTTCATTGTCCAATTTCATTATATTCAATAGGGATCTGAGCTGTTTCAAGTTTCTGTGACTATCGTTTGTTTAAAATCAAAATTTGTCTGCCATAACTGACTGCTGCTTTTGACGTAACGATATTTCCATTATCTTCTATCTGATGAATCTTCAGTGATGATGAAATTATATCTTCATCATCTTTCACCTGAGTGTGATCTACCATGAATCTAATGAACTTCATTTATGTCACTTCCAACCGTCTTATTGAATCCTTATTCGGTACCACACATTTGTAAAATAAAAGACGGTAGGATGTCCCATAGAGTGTTGAATTATGAACCCAGAAGATGATGAAAATCAAGGACGATAAATAACGACCTGTTATAAGATAGATCAAAAGACTATAATTTTGAGCTGCAATAAAACATTAAATTCCCCAAATTCTAACAGATAATGATGATGATAATGATTATTATTATTATTATTATTATTATTATTATTATTATTAATATTATTATTAAGTACTTGGAATAAAAGGTTGCGCGGTAGCTGCAAGTGTAAAAATTCGCGGATTTGATTGCCTGTGTAGTCATGAAGGGCCGTATTCATAGACATTTTTAGTGCGGGCTTCCGGTGGATGATCAGCGAAACTAACGTTTTTCATATTCATAAACCAATGTTAGCGATATGAATAATTCGTCCTTCCTCTGGCAAAGTCGGGGCTAGTTTAGCACGCTCGTAGCGGGGCTAGCGAAATGTCTATGAATAGCACCCTAATTCTCTTCATTGAACTATTTCTTCCGGACTTATTATGGCACTGGGGTTTAATCAACCTCTAACAAAAATGATTGCCGACGACATTTTTTGTAAGTTAAAAGTGGCAAGCACGTAGGACCAACATCTCTACTGCTATTAAAGCCGGTTGTCTAGAAAAGGTGGGATATTTAACCTCCCGATACCCTGCAGGCGTCTACAGCATGTAATACATTTTTACTCATTCAGCAAGTAACTTATGTAAGCAAAACATTTTTCTCTGTACGAAATATTTTACCAGAAACTTAACTGAAATAAAGCTTAGGACTTTGAAAAAGTATGCAATTCTGTCGCAATTGGACAATCTCCTCCTCTTTGTCTCATTGTGCAATTTCACGCTTCTTCAGTTTCTTTTTTATATCGACATGAAATCATTAAAGAAAAATATTCCAGTTTAAGTTGTGTTCAGCTCTCATAGGCAGTCTTATAGCTGTAAGTAGTTTCAGGTTTGCTTTACAAGCCTCCCCCCTCCCCTCTGAGTCTGTGTTTTATATCGCGTTCACCCTGAGGACAACAATTATAAAATTCTGTAATCAACTGTACGTGCGGAAACAAAACGTGACGGCGTACAATTGGCATGTCTTTCTTTTTAAGAGACAGATTATGAGAGGAAGACAGGACTGGGGGTCCCTTTCTCCCTCTCTCTCATCTTCCTCTTAGCATTCCACTCGTGCGGGGCCGCCACTGGATTTTTAACCTAGAGCGCACCTCGCCTCACATTCCTGCGTGCCTCACTTTCTACATTGTCCCACCTCGTTTGCTTGCGTCGCATCAGTCTGCCTAATCACAAAGTTATATAGTCGCAAGATTGAAGTTTTGAAAGATCTACCATTTGCGTCTCTGTTTAACAGATTTTAATCGGTTATTTCACGACGCTTTATCAACTGCTATGATTGTCTAGCATCCGAGTGAGATTAAGCTAATAATGCAGGCGAAATGAGTCCAGGGTCCAACGCCGAAAGTTAATCCATATTAATTTGCTCGTAATAGATTGAGGGAAACCCTCAGAAAAAACCTCAACCAGGTAACTTGTCTCAACTGGAATTTAAACCCAGACTCGCTCGTTTCAAGGTCAGGCACGCTAACCACAGTGATGAACAATAATCTCTTCTATGCATGGATAATATTTTTAAAGAAGCATTAATAGACTCCTTCCAAATCCTTTCTCCTCTATTATCAACTTTTACAAATGACAGCATCCATATATAGGGGTCGGCCTGGATAGCGTAGTCGGTATAGCACTGGCCTTCTGTGCTCGAGGCTGGGAGTCCGATCCCGACCCAGGTCGATGCCATTTAAGTGTGCTTAAATGCGGCAGGCTCATGTCAGTAGATTTACTGGCATGTAAAATAACTCTAGCGGGACAAAATTCCGGCACATCGGCAACGCTGATATAACCTCGGCAGTTGCAAGCGGCGTTAAATAAATCATAATTTAATATATAGGGTCCACTGTATATTAATTAGGCCGACAAACTTTGGACTCGGACAGGGCACTCTTTTTCACATTTTTATTGTAAGTTCGGAACGCATGGACTCTGTTTGCTCACTTATGCGTTACCAAGCATATTTTGAACATTGGTCATCATGCTCCTTCCCCTCTGACTGCACTCTCTGTGCTTAGTATCATACTGCCAGGCAGTCTGATGGCCTCAACATACTAATGTACACCATGGAACGTTTCGGATGGAACATGTTAGCAGACAGAAACATGGCATAAGCAGCAGCATCTGGTGCTGGTCTAAGAGGACTATTCCCAAAGTGACGGGTTCCTCCTCAACACTACAAATGCCAGGATTGATTGTAGACTAAACATTTGGGGCTAATTAATTTTAGGTGAGTGATTACCTTAATCTTTTCTGTTTTGCGCTGAAACGCAACGACATAACCCGTGGGTTCCTTGAAAGAAATCTTATAAAATTAGGTCTCGATTCGATTCTTAAATTTGCTGATTTAATTAAGATACTCCCTGTAAATAACATAATAAAAACAATAATAAAATTGGGTGTGCTATTGTCCGACAAGTCATCGAAATACGATCTTAAATACTGTACTTATCGTCTATTCTACAGAGCGAGCGGAGTCTGTCAGTACACTTCCTTTCACTAGAATTATTTCTCGATTCATAATGATTGTCTACAGTGTCATAGAATGCTATAGAATATAGCGTGTTGCAAAATTTAATCTTGTTCAGAGATAAAATACATAACAGAGCGATGCACAAGTACAACTGAAGTAGTACCGCTTTTTGTTTTATATTGTATTTTAAACATTATTATTACTACTACTACTACTACTACTACTACTACTACGACTACTACCACCACCACCACCACCACCACCACCACTGTTTTTTTTTGTTCCGCTTAGCTTCCTCCTTTTTTTTACAACTGGCAGGGGTGGCAGATTTGTTTGATCGCACACTAGACATCCCACAAATGCGGGCAATCCTAGTCATGGGGTCGACATGACGCTGGACCACCGCTGAGACATCTCAGGACAACGAACAAATCCCCAATTTAGTGAACGGAAGACAAATTACTTCCGTTGCTACGTCTGCAATCGAACCTCAAACCGCATGTTTGGGAAGCGCGTTATATACATAGAATTATCGGGCGTGAGAGCGGATCCATTTAGCCGGCCAGAGCTGCTCTCGCTCCGCAAGGCAAGCCAGAGCAGAACGCTCAAGCAGTGGCGGACTCGCATTACAGCTACCTTCCCTGCATTAATATAACAAGAGCCACGGTTGTTCTAGTCATTCAGGCTGTCAGTACATAATAGTTTATAAGGATATTTCATCAATATATTTTACAGTACTAACTTTCTAACACTCTTATTAATTTAATGGAATAAACTTCGCTCTTTGCACACACACAAATCATGAAGCTTATTCACATAACCCATACGCCCAGTGCTTTAACAATAATATTACATAATGGTAGGTTATAAATAATATAAACATAAAGGATTACAATCAGACATAATGGTAGGGTGTTAATAATATAAACATATGTAATAAAGGATTACAATAATATAATATAATATAATATAATATAATATAATATAATATAATATAATATAATATAATATAATATAATATAATATAATATAATATAATATAATATGTAACTTTACATAATATGATATGATATATAATAGATCATAAACTGTAATATACTATACTATGATATAACATAATACTTGTATAATTTAAAATTATATATTACTAAACGTAGGCCTATAACAACTTATAATGCAATATAAATATCAAATAGATACTTTAATGTACCTGAGAAACATTTTCTTTAAGTTGTTGTATTAATTTATGGCGTTTATTACCAACATATTTGTCATATTCAGTAGCATGTTGTAAAGAATAAAGTCGTTGGATATTAAACTTCCTAATCAGTTGGAATGTTTTATGCCAAATTAAACACTTTGCTAATCCACTGCTCTCTACCAAAAAGAACTCCCCCTCCCATGATACATTATAAGCATTGGGAATAGCGGGACGCTTTAGTGTATGAGCGGAAGCTCCGTCTTCAAAGTTCGCCATCATACTGCAGAGTCACCACTGTATCGACACTGAATGACGTACAGTATGCATACGTCACAGCGCTCGGAAAAACCGCTCTTTAAAGCACACAGCGCTCATTTCTCAGAATCACGTAATGTGCCCACCCCTGTTATAGAGCCAGGTCCAGATTCGCGGACAACTAGCCTTATAAACCTCAAGGGTTTGGATCACCAAACCATTCCAGATCAGCCGACACTGACAGGTGGACCATCCTGCCTCAGCGTCTGATACAGCCAGGTCCCATATGCATACTTAGCCTGATATGCCCGGAGTACCAAGATCTTACTGAATCATCACTGGAAACTCGTATTATCCCCGGTGAAATGACAGAGGGAAACGAAATTACGCCCCCCCCCCAAAAAAAATCTGCAACGACTGCTTTGTGCACTACAAATTTCATCACGACCTGGCCACGGGGATGGAACGCAGGCCGCCTGGATGGAAAACTAGCTCGCTAGCACTTGAGCCAAAGACGCGAAAACTTAATCATGACTTTATATATATGTTTTTTTTTTTTACTTTTCGTTTTATGTCTATACAACTGACAACCTCAATAAAATAGCCGAGTTCACTAGTCAAATACATCTTCCCACTCAGACTTGGCACTCTTTCCTGTCCTATAACCCCTTAGATAACTTAATCAAACTGCTGTTCTTTTCTCTTTCGTGAAATTACTCGTTTTATGTTCTTACTGCAGTTTTGACTGATCAGGAATAATTATATTTCACGTCCCAACGACATGTGAAACCTCACGCTAATTTTCTTCGCTCCGGGCGAAAGCTCTGCGAATAATAATTGTTGAGCGCAATTTATTTCACGTTGCTCAACTATTTTTACGACCTCAGTAACATTTTCTCCAGGAAATTTGTTCCATAAACATAACGCAGAATAACTACTGCACCTAATTGTGAATAACCGTCTCCATTACACTTCATTAAGCAGCATTACAGATCATTAGAGAGCACGACAAATTTGGTCTTTGTTAAATCTCTCGTTAAAATCACTCTGCTTCGCCCGGCTTGGCGTTTAATCGCCGTGTGGAGGCGCTCTGCTCCCTAATTGGTCCTCTTATTATGACGTAACTTGATTGCGTTGGGTTGTTAAGGAAATAAACCCCAGCCCGCCATGTTCAGTTACTTAAGAACACACAATTAACTTCGCTCGCGATTGGAGGTGACTGGGGAAAGATTCCGTTGCGGGTTATGCTGCAACAATGAAAGATGTTCCCTGTGAAGGAGGAAAATGATCCAAGTAACAAAGTATTCGCTCCAGAACATTTTTGGGAAGGTTTAGACTTCGACGATGCAAGCTCACATGTGTTCTGCAGGATACAGTCCATATCGTTTTGTTTTATTTTTACAGTAGAACCTCTATTATCAGTGATAATGAAGAGGGTGGGCTAAACGGTTAATCGAAAAAATCGGATAAGACTTTCATAAATTAAGTGTTGCATAATGCAGTTTCATAATTTTCTCCTTGGTCATGTGTTTTAACATATTAGGTAGTGGATCAGAAGTTTTAAGTATAGTCCGATCATCGGATCTGTGCCCTCGTAAGATATGCGAACTGAACCTTAATTCCTTTTTTCAGCCTCGGCAATTCATTTCTCTCCCTGTATTCCTATTTCTCTCTTTTCTATCTCTCTCTCTTTCTCTCCCCCACTACTTACAATTTTGAGCCTTCTTGCGGGACAGTTTATTTGCACTTGCAGTCCAGTGTTGTCAACTCAACATGAATACTGTAGCACGGAGTGGTGAAAGAAATATTATTAAGCTAGTAATAGCATTTTGCATAAGTCAATCAACGTCATTAGACCTACTTAAATTAAATTATGAATAAGTAATAATTAACCTTACAGTATTATAAGCAATATTCAAGAGACATGACACTGTTTAACGGAAGTTTGGCAACATCTCTATTCGGCAAGGTTCGTGGCCTGCTGTTTGACGTAGTGGGAGAGAAACGGGTGGAATGGGGTGAATAGAGGCGTTAACTTTTCCAAGAACGACGACAGCGCTGAAGGGGCATAGATCCGATGGTCCGACAATATAATAACTCTTTTGGAAAGATTGGGTGACGAAATAATAATGCTGAAACTGATCAGGAAGAGAAAAAGGAATTGGTTGAGTCACTGAATGAAAAGAAACTGTCTGCTGAAGGATTCACTAGAAGGAATGGTGAACGGGAGAAGATTTCGAGTCAGAAGAAGATATCACATAATAGACGACATTAAGTTATATGGATCATGTGCAGAGACTAAGAGGAAGGCAGAAAATAGGAAAGACTGGAGGATGCTGGGTTTGCAGTGACAGAACACTATGAATGAATGAATGTCAATGACGGGTTTCTAACGGTCAAGGAAACTTCCTATGATGGATTTCTGTGGAAAGATAGGAAATCTATTGGACTCGTGTTAAGTAATTTATACACTTTATTCTTGTTTTTTATTAAATCTCGCACAGTTGTAACTCCAATCTCGTATTCCGATGTGAGATGAACCACAGTTCCTCTTTTACAAAACTACTCCATTATATGCACTTCTCTTCGATACTTAGCACAACATATTGTACTGTTTTGGCACTTCTGGAAGACGTTTTGCAGAGAAATTAAGCAGGTCACTCGAACAGTAGATCATAATGTGTAAGGACAAAGGCTTGTTATATCACTCTCTATAAAAAATACGCACTAATGTATTGTGCAATACCCAATGTTTTTTCTGGAACAAAAAAGGAGATATTGACAGACGGTTAATAATCCACAATGGGTTAATATAATGATGGATAATAGGGATTCAACTGTATTACAAATTTTGTTGAACTTTCTCTCCCCCTGTTCCTCGTGACCTATACGATCTTTGCTTCTTTTTTCATTTATTCTTTAATTTTACAAATACTGTGCACGTGGGTCGAATGCATCACATTTGTTTCTCAATCAAGGTTTGTTTTATTTCAATTACAAATGCACCACGTTATTCCTAGATTCGTTGGCTACAAATACCTATTTTTACACATAGTCTCCATTCATATCTATGGCCATTTAGATATCAAGGCTATTATGCCCGTCGTGGTACTATTCTGCTGTTTTCCTTTACTTCGGTTACGATCTCTTCGTCATTGTTGTATCGCTTCCTGCGGATTGCATCTTTCAGACGGCCAAAGAGATGGAAATCAGATGGTTCAAAATCCGGGCTGTAGGGTATATGAGGAAGGACAGACAGTTTTTTTTTTAATCTTTTGAAGCATGTGCAAGGATATGTGTGTATTGTCATGCTGAAGGAGAATAATTCTTTTGACACCTTCATGGGATCGGATGCGCGTAAAGAATTATCTGTTATGTAAATACATTAATTTGTCGCGGAAAAGAAGTGAAGTAACTATTGATTATATTTTTATAAACGGCGCCGGCATACGTTTAGAATCAGTATCAACTTTTAAGGATTTATGCGTAATCTTTACTAATAATAAATCTGTAACCGAAATTTTTCTGGTAATTTTCGCTTTTCCAAAAATAAGTAGTGTTGACATGTATAACTAATCATCCTGAAACCGAAAATAGCTTTTTTGAAAGTTTTGTTGTCTGTCTGTCTGTCTGGATGTTTGTTTCCTTTTCACGCGATAATGGCTGAACGGATTTCGATGAAAATTGGAATGTAAATTAAGTTCGTTGTAACTTTGATTTTAGCTATATGACATTAAAAATACTTTATTTAAAAGGGGGGTTATAAGGAAGTCTGAATAAAATAAATCAAAATATCTCGCTTATTATTGGTTTTTGTGAAAAATGTTACACAACAAATGTTTCTTTAAAATTGATTTCCGACAAGTTTTATTCCAAGAAAATTTTGATAGGACTGATATTTAAGGATATGCAAGAGTTTTAAAATAACAATACAACACATTTTCACCGCCGCCTCAGATTATAGCGTCGTTGTTCCGTAACTCTTATGTGCAAAATATAAAAATTTTCAATAGGAAGAAAAAAACAGATTTATTCATTCTATGGCAATGGTACATAGGAGATCGTAAGTTCTTACATTTTCGAAAGAAAGAAATATAATTACATATAGGAGATTGTATTATTTACTGTATAACTATTTAAGTTATTTAATAGAGCAAAAATCTGAAAATCGATGTCATCTAAGAGTTATTGCAGGAACGGCGTCGATGGCTATAATGAAATAAAAACTAATGACTCCATCTATTTAAGGCGGCCTTGTCGTTTATCGGTATTAATATACGGAGAGTATTATTGTGTGTTTGTATGAAGTAATCTCAGAAGCTAATTTGTATAATTCCTTCACTATTTGATATTTGTAGTTTCTCTAGATAGATGTAATACTACATATGAGGACTGAGGTAAGATGAAAATAGATCTTTACGCACAGAAAACTTGATATTCTGTCGAAATATAGTATAAATTGATTATTGCAACTTTATTTTGTCCACATAATATACTTTAATTTTATACATTTAAATTTCTTTTTGTTCACAGAACATAATAGTTAAGAGTTTTGTCGTAAAGATGAGTATTTTTACTGTACCATACAGCCCATAATAAATAAGCATTTTACCATAGAGCTCACTTGAGCTGAGTTATAATAAAAGGTGTCACGAAATGGCGTTCCTGCGCTCATAATTTACCCATATTCGTTTCCTGTGTTTCTTAAAATAATATTTATGTAGGGTACCTCATTTTTTTCATTTTCATAAACAATGATATACAGCCGAGCGAGTTGGCTCAGACAGTAGCGTTTGAGACATGCATTCGGGAGGTCCCGGGTACAAACCCCCTGGCCGACCAATCTGACTGGGGTTTTTCATGATTTACCTTAGTCATAAAGGAAAATGCCGGATTGGAAAGATACATGCCATGTTTTTCTTAAAGAAATATCAAAATAAGTAAAATATAGTCAGAGGAGAGATCCTGTGATGTTATATTAGAATGGAGCTGTAGATGTTTTCAGGCCGAACGTCTGACAAGTAATCGGTGAAAGACTTGCAAAAATACAATAGGCCTAGGCCTAGTATTGAAACGATCTGTTTTCAATCCGCTGTCTTGTACATGGTATAATTTTTCTATAGGGTTGTGTAAGAAACACTGTGTAATAATTGGTTTCACGACTTGCATATCTTGGACTGGAATTGAACCCGCCACTATAATTACGAATTTCCGTTTTCATCATTACGTATTCCGTAGTTTGTGATAAATGTGAACGTTTCGTAGTAATTTATTAAAACGTGACATTAATAAATAAATTCTTTTTACGTTGACTCTGTACAAAATCTGAGGTTTCAGAAACGCAAACAACAAAGTCCATTGTAAACATATAAATTATTTATGAACGAGGGATGAACCATGTTTACAGGAAAGTATAGCAGTGATTCATGGTTCTGTGTTAAGGATGCAAATTGCCATTAGTAAGCAATTAGAGGTGCATTTTAAACAAAGGAACTGCCCCTTGTCGGCTCTCGAGTTTTATATTGATGCTGTATTTAAATTCACAACGGTTAATTCTAGCCCTTCTGAATTTTCGATGTCTTGTCTAGACCATATATCAGCCGCGATGTATGTTCTTTAGTCAGAACATAATTTTAACGTGGTGACATGCCTACAGGCGTATGCAGGTAGTCGTCAGTCTTATTTACTTACTGCTAGCGGCACCGCTCCGGCAGCTGCGTTATGAGGTTCCCTTACGCGTCTCATGCTGTGTACACTGTATAAAATTAATTCATGATTTAAGAGAAAGTTAACACAGGGCATACATAAAATAATTTTTATAACTCAGTCTGTACGTAAGAGCATTAAATTTCTTGCTGAGTCTGACAAAAGTGTGAAATTTTTGTAGTGATCGATTGGTTGGAATGGATGTTTCGCGGTTTACTATAAGACTGCGATTGTTTTTCTTTTTTATACACTTACTAACTCCACCCTGTAAGTGTAAAGAAGATTTTCACAGCATTTTTCAAGCGTTAGAATTCTTAGACGTGCTATAGTAGGCCTACATGTTTTCTCAAGTATTCTCTTCTTTCTTCCAGTTGGGGCCCTTACTGAACACCTATTCGGTAACCTATTTTGCATCCATCCTTTTCACATTTCCAAAAATTACAATTATTGTTTAGTTTCCAGAAACTGTATACGGTGAAATACCAGTATAACGAAATCCTAAGAACCTCTGAAATTACGTCGTTATAATGAAATTTAGTTTTACCGAAATAAGTTATTTTTCTAAATAAAAAATGTTTGTTCATTTACCTCTACTTACGCCGTAAATTACCCATATTTTTCATGTAGGTCTGGAAAAAATTTCCTTAAATAAATTACAAAGCTGAACTTGCATTGCTTCTGAAAAGAAATAGTTTAAAGAAAGGCTTGGGGGGGGGGGAATTCAAGTTTCTTATTCATTGCAGGACAAGAGATGCCATGTTGTGTGGGAAGGCATTTTGTGAGATTAGTGAGCTGTGATTGGCGGCGCCGTGTTGCGAGATTAGTGAACTATGATTGGTAATACTAGCATATTACGCCAAAAAAAATTAAGGCAAAACCACATCTTGTCTATTCACCATTAAATCCCGAAACCAATTCAGATTCACCTTTAGTAAAATCGAAAAGAGTACGATTAATTTCTGCCAACAAGAAGTAAAGCAAACATTGCTTTAAAAAAATCATAAATATAAATCTCGAGCAGGAAACTAAATGGAATGAACAAAAAAACAACTTCATGTGAAAACTTAACACAACATTCAGGGATATCTGCATCATAGTAAATACTTTGTATATAGATGACAAAAGCTCAATCGAATAATAACAGGGATTTCCCATATTTATTCTGCGTTTAATTTCTTCCTCTGTGTCATTTATATTTGTTACTGTTGCTCCAAGATATTTAAATTTTTCCACCTCTTCGAAAGATAAATCTTCAATTTATACTTTGTACATTAGCTAGATATTTGATTCCGCGGTCACTACGCAATTCCAATACTATTATAGTATAAAATGATCTACTTGCTAACGAAATGTATTTATATTTCATACACACACATATATTGTGTTCTGCCCAAGGCCAGGTCTTTCACTGCAAACTCATCATTCTCCAATCTTTTACTGTTTGTCTACGTCTTTGTCTCCACATATATACACACACGCGCACGCACACAGTGGTCTGTCCATGGGCAGGTCTTTCACTGCCTATTCACTGTCTATTCCCCGAAGAGAAAGATAGTTTCAGCAGGGGATCCTGGGAGACAAGTTGTCCAAAGGGCGCCTGGTTTTGAATTAAACAATACATTACAGAAAAGTTGTGAAACTTAATTTAAGAGATATCACTTGGAGAACATCCACTGTTCTTCAGAAGCTCCAAGATAGTGTGACCTTACCAGGAAATGCAGTTCACGCAAGCTGAATCAAAATCGTTTCTCAGAAGCGGGTTTATTCTAAGAATGTAAATTTTAGTGATGGATCACTGAGTCTGTAGCCCGTTGTGTTGCAGGCAGGGAGGGAACGTACTGCAGATTTCTGCGAAGAGATGAAGGGGAGAACCATACGTCAGAGACAAGATAGGGTGCCTTGGTACCACCTTATATTGTTTGCTGTTACACCCTTCTAATACGGAGAACTCAATATCATTTCGTATTTAAGACACAGTGTGAATACTGAGCTAAGTACATATGAGGCAAACACTGGGTGACATGCAGGTTTTGCTCTGCGGAAGTCACACATAAAGTCGTCTACTATTAGTGTGGAATTTTGACTTGAAAATTTTGTAATTAGTCTCTTCTCCTTTCATATGGGTAATTTTATATTTCAAGTGGCACAGTTGCCGTTGCGAGGCCTTAATACACTAAATTAAAAGAAAAGGAATTACAGACGTGGACAAAATATTAGACTAAATTGATTATATGTGCAACAAAGCTATATTTATCGGCAGAAATAATGAACAAAAATGTATTTTGCACAGAACTAATCAACAGAAAATTGAGTCTTCAGGTTACTAATATTTTGTGAACATTCCCTTATTCTTTATTAACACGTTAATTTTGTCAGGGATGCTGAAAACCAAACTTTGACACTTCCTTTGAATATCAGCATCATTTAACCAGATATCAGACAGTGCTAAAATGTGCCCATGTTTTGTTGTAAGCCTCTTTTTGTTCACTTTCTTCTTCAGTATAGATCACAGATTTTCAATTTCGTTCATGTCCGGTCTTCTTGCAGGCCATGGGAGAACAGACTGTTGAATATCTCCTGCAGTATATAATCAAAACACCAGTAATATCAACACTGCCAGACAAACTATACTTAACCATTGGAAAAATATACCAGAAGATGTAAACAATCATATTTACAACAATAGAGACTCTGTGAATTATACTGATTGTTGATATGACGAATTATATTGTGTTTCCAAGAAAAACGTTTTGGGCTAATAATTTGTCCACGTCTGTATTACTTATTTAGAGAGCTTAACATAGAGCCACGCCGTAGAACAGGCGGTTAAGGCGCTTGCCTGCCGATCCGGTGTTGCGTTCAGGCGCGGGTTCGATTCCCGCTAGGACCGATTACCTGGTTGGATTTTTTCCGAGGTTTTCCCCAATCTTAAGTCGAATGTCAGGTAATCTATGGCGAATTCTCGGCCTCATCTCGCCAAATCGCTATGATCAATACCATCGACGTTAAATAAGCTAGTAGTTGATACAGCGTCGTTAAACAACCAAGTAAAACGAAAGTATATGAAATTGATGAGGACGATTACAATTAATTTATTAACTATGCCACTAGATTCCTCATTTTACATGATGAGCATTGGATCCAGTCTTCCTTATGGGTCCACACAAAATGCAGGAAGTTTCAATATCTTCAGAGATGTGGGTTTCTTTCTGTTTCTTTGAGGTTTTGTTGTGGCATCCTGATTTCATTCTTTCTTTCGATGGTTTAGGATTAGTTTCTGACATAATTTACGTTGTACAACTTATAAAACATTAAATTAAATTATGGAAAAAAATATAAATACCACAAAATAGTATGTCCGGTACTGCCCGACTAAACAGCATCCTGTTATTATTGACCGACATGACAGAAGATACAAAACCAAAAACCATCACTTGAACAACTTGAAATCAAATCAAAAAGCATTATGTAGACTATAATTTAATGATTTGTACGAGATATGGTATAATACTTATCCATTTTCCTTTTTTTTTTAACTAAGTTTAGCTTAGATCTAACTCGACACAATTCACAAACAACAGATAAACATTTCAGCGGTGACTCACCGGTTAAAATCACACAGGCGTTCGCAATAATTGAGGGTAGCAGTTTATAACTAGTAGAGGGATCGACACAGTTGCTGCCATCTCTTGTCGGTGATAAAAACACTAGAAACATTATCGTCCGTAGGCCTACTGGCCGCCGTCCATCACTGAATGAACTCTTCCTACCCAGTATGTCCATAATTATTATTGTATGAACGAAAATTATTGAATGAATGAATACCGGGAATAATAGAAGAAGCATTTAAAATATACGCGAAAATGCGTCTTTGTAAGGGTAATTGGGACTGAGAAGTAGTGTCTACGTGAGCTCCAATCCTGTTGGTCACTTGTCTCACTCCGAATTTCGCCGTTACATACGAGGGATATGAAAGGGAAAGCCGAAAATAGATTAACTCAGTGATGTCAAAGAGAGCACAATCGTGCCTCACCGCCCGTATCCGCTGTTCAGAGCTCGTACGTCACGTAGGTACAAGTCACTGAAGAACACAAGGGTTATACATTACACATGACGAAGTCGTTCAGTAAGTTTCAGGCTGACTGGACTCTTGACTTCTTATGTAGTGAAAGAGGAGTTAATTTTCTTTTTCTGATAAGTGGGAAGCACTTAGTTGAAAGAGAAGCAGTGTGAAACGCCTGAAATTGTTAGTCGATCTACAGAATGTTGCATTCAAATTTTGTTGTTTTTATTGACAATAAATGGTAGTAAATATATGTGTAGTTGTACTGTAGAGCTTCTTTCTCAATAGGCTACGTTGTATTTACGTTTACAGAATGAAGTACAAGCAAAAGAATGTGTTGCTATTAGCTTAGACTCGTTACATGTCCGCTACGAGTTGTGTCTAAAACTTGCCCAGACATATCGTCCATAGATTTTCTGTTTGACAGTGTTCCTTACCATTGTGATATCCTTCGGTTAAGCCGAGTAAAAGTTCTGTCCAGATTCTTTGAGTTACGTGAAAAGGCTCAAGTCGGAAGTTCGCTTTGCCGGGTAATATATTCAAGGACACGAAGATTTGCGGCGCAAATTATTTCTATATTTGGCAGTACTTATATATGTGAGCAACTTTCCTCACTTACGAACCTCACAAAACCGAGACTAAGATCGAGAATATCAGGCTATGCTATTTCATACTGCAGGAAACAACAATTCGCAGGACATAACAAGGTTTATGCCGGCAAAAACCAGAAAAGCACTTCTGTGTTAGGGGAGAAGTCAGGAATTTAAATTTGTTTCAAGAAATGTGATGTTCATATAATAAGTACATGATTATGTATGCAGCAGTTACGTACATAAGAATTAATTACGTAGCCTCATTATCTAAAACCGTTAAGTTAAAGAGGACATAAATTATTATGTTTATTATTTGTTGTTGTAGGCCTATTATTTCATTTTTTCATATGTAGAATGTCCTATCATTTCTTTCACTTTTGAATAATTAAGTATAAAACTGGAAAACGGTGCTTATTTATACTAATTGGATTATTAGATAATTACGTAAAAATTAATTACATACTAGCTATTATCCGAAACTGTGTAAGTTTAAAGAGCGGTTATGTATATTAAATAATGTTGCCTAGTGTTTTATAAATCATTGTATTTATTAGAGAGGAACATGCCTTGTATAAATGTAACATATTATATATTACTTCTTCTTGTTCTTAGACATTCCCCGTTTAGGAGTTAGTCTTTTGTTTCCAAAGTTTCCGGTTATTACAGTCTCCTATTTGTAGTCCACTTTCTTCCATAACATTAGCTATGTCAGATTTCCATTTCATAGCTGATCTTCCTCTTCTTCTCTTACCTCTCGGAGAGTATTGTAAAATTTGTTTGGGCCATCGTGTTTCTGACATACACTCTACATGTCCGTAACATTCGAGTTGTTTGTTTTCCAACTTTTTTGTTACTGAACAATTAATTTCCATTTCGTCCCAGATATGTTGTGTTTTTACTGGGTCTTGTCTTTTAATTTGTAAACTTCTCATAAAATCCAATCTATTACTTAAAAACAGTTTAATTCATCGTGCAGTGGTAGGTCAATAGAGTTCATTTTGCTCACCCCTTCTTGTTCACCGCTGCTGCCTGTAGAATAGATTCTTTGCAACCAGTCAACGCTTGATCGCTCGTAGATAGTCTACGTGGTCTTGACCTTGACATAGCTTATGTAATCTGTTAGCTATCACATGAACAAAGCACGATAGAACAGTAACAGAGCAGAATCACCGAAGATGTTAAAAGTCTGATAGCGAGTGGGGACAGGGGGCACCGCAGTCCTCTCAAGAGAAGTGATCCTAGCCCTTGCGCTGTGCGAGTGACACTCCAGTACGCTTGCCCGAGGATAGGTCTAATGAAGATGAAAGCCAAGGCTCCGATTCTCAGAAGACTTTAATTCATAAAATGCCGAAATTTATGTGGTGGGGAGAGATGTAGGTCTCTAACTTATTTTTGAGCTCATACCGACAATTGTCTTAGCGCCTTAGGAAAACCACAGGCAGGATGAGTTGTCTCAATTTGGGAGACTAGCCAATTGGCTGTCAAATAATTCTAATAAAATTTGGCCTGACCGACCTGGGACATAATGAAGAGAATGGTGTGTATTCATCTCACCAAGGGTGTGGAAATGAATAAAATGAAATGTTAACGAACATTTCAACATCTGACGTCACTTGGTTAGCGATGGCAATTAATTAGTAAAGATCATTCGTTATCTCGTAAAACCAAATGCTTGCGTGCGTAGCATATAGTAAGAACCATATGGTGAGAGTAAGTGATCTCGCTAGCTACAAGTAGAAGCGTAGAGAGGAAGGGAAGCTTCTTCTCAGTCTACTTTCTTCTTCCACTGACGCGCAGCTAGGTTTCATGAGATAACGCATGGTCTGTAGGCCCTGCGTCACACTATTCTGACGTTACTTGCTTAGAATGGATACATTATTGTATTCATGTGGTGTTTGCTGGAGAGAGAGAGAGGGAAAGAGAGAGAGGGACACTTTCTTGCTTGAATTCTATATCTTATTGCCGTCACGGTGGTCTAATGGCTAGAGCACTGGATTTATAATCCTGTGAATCCACGTTCAATCCCCGGTTTATACCTGATTTATAACTTGTGTCGGGGAAGCCCGTGGTTCAGGTAACATTGGGGTTTTCTCCGGGAGCTCCGGTTCTCCTGTAACATCGCAATAAATCTCCATCATCATGTCGTCTCATCTGATCGCGAATGTAGCGTAGACTAGCCTTCAATGGCGCATCGTGGGCAACGACTCTGTTAGTAAATTGGTCTACACTACTGGATTCATATGGATGAATGATGATGTCAGACCCGCCATTAGTTAAAATATACAGGGTGTTTCTGGGCTAGTGTTACTAACTTTCAGGGATGATGGGGAAGGGCACATGTATCAATTTGAGATAAGGAACCCTGGTCCGGAAATGACTGAGTCGAAAGTTATAAGCATAAATAGTTGTGTGGAAATGAAATTATTTTATTCCTCTGTACACCTTATTTATGTGTATTTATCTGTACATCTTACACATACTGTATTCATCTGACGTTGTTTACGTTGTCTACTTACAGTATTCCATTCAGTGCGCTGTCTGAGGGATGGGGACAGGAAACTACACTAAAGCAATGCAGATAGCGTAATGTGTAACGGACATGGTCGGTCCTGATATGCACGTCTGTAGACAGCAGTGTATGTGTACAAGTTGCAGTGTCCAGTCGATCAGTCCTAGTGAAATGGAGGAGTACACGAGAGCGGAATATGCAAACATGATTTTCGAATACGGATGAGCCAATGGGAACAGTAGATAAGCTCACAGATTTTATCGGGCCTAGTACCCACGTAGTAGGCATCCGGCCCATACCATCTTTCCGCGACTGTTCCTGAAGTTAAGGAAAGATGGACCTTTGCCAAGTAACAATTTCATTTCCACACAACTATTTTTGCTCATAATTTTCGACTCAGTCATTTCCGGACCAGGGTTCCTTATCTCAAATTGATACATGTGCCCTTTCCCATCATCCCTGAAAGTTAGTAATACCAGCCCGGAAACACTGTGTATATTTATTTCTCTTATCATAGATCCTTACTAACGGCTCTTCAACAAAGCAATTCAGATTTTTTTAGTCAAGTGTCCAAAGACAGGTTGGAACCTCATACGTAACACCAACAACGCATCACTTACGAAGCAAGTAAGCCAGGGCACAATGGAGTAGAGTGGCCAGCTTCTTTTCCCTCCATTGCATGCATCGCTAACTGGTAACATATTTCAATAATCATACTTGAGATTTATGCAACAATTCGGCCTAGATAGCGTAATCGGTATAGCGCTGGCCTTCTGTGCTCGAGGTTGCGGGTTCGATCCCGGGCCAGGTCGATGGCATTTAAGTATGTTTAAATGCGACAGGCTCAGATCAGTAGATTTACTGGCATGTAACAGAAGTCCTACGGGACAAAATTCTGGCACATCGGCGACGCTGATATAACCTGTGCAGTTGTGAGCGTCGTTAAATAAAACATATTTTTTTGTATGCAACAATGTATTGCTCTTCCTCCGACACATATCGTCAAGTGAGATTTACTGCCTTATAATAAATGTATTAGCCAGAACCTCAATCAGAGGTACAAATCAAATGAAAAACACTAATTCCATTGTTAATACTTGTAGAGGTATATGGTATATATTGAATAAATAAATACAGAAATGTAATCATCAGTAATAATACAACACATGCATTATGGAGAAGATGAAAATGTGGGCTAGGAGTGTTAATATGGGTTACCTCGTTTTTTTACTATATATGGTGTTGTTACCTAGCGAAAAAGCTCTAAAAGTACATCTCGTGTCCATCAGTCTGCGTGCACAAAGAGACAAACCAGTTGCCTTTGTGGTGTAGATGTGGTGTGTCCTTTGTGTTTTTCATCAGTTTCAAAGTTTCTGCAGGTATGTAGTTTCAATTTTATTGAAAGAAATACATTTCGTGTTTAGAAATCACGCTTGATGTGTTGCACTGATTAAGAATAGATATGTCACATGGCATAAGAGTAATATTTATTTAGGACAACAATTGCTATTCATGATCTTAGAAACCTTCATGAGTCTATGCTGCTAATATGGGCTACCGCTAATGTGTCAAATATGGGATAGGTAGCCCATATTACCAGCGCATTAACACGTCCCGTATTTTCACTATCGTGATTTGCGTTATTTGTTCCAGAATATTGTCACTGATGTGACACAGGTTTCCTACTTATGTTTTTTTGTTTTTTTTTTTTTTCCCCAATTTCATTTTCAAATTTTTGTGGTAGCCCATATTTAGATCCTACTACCTATAGAAGACCAGTTCGTGTTTTTCAAAAAGTAATTGCATGCAAATATCTATTGAAACTATTGACCTTTAAGACTGGCAAAATTGTATGTGAATAATTACTCTGAATGTCAATAAAGATTTACAAGCAATATGCCACACCATTTTCCATTATTATGAGGAAAGTAAAATGGTAGCCCATATAAACACCTTCTCCTCTACGTTACATATTTTTCATTTTCAATCACAATCATACCTAATTCTTATAAATAACAACTAGTTCCTTAAAAATCTAGTTGATAATAATAATAATAATAATAATAATAATAATAATAATAATAATAATAATAATAATAATGGTTTATTTAATCTGGCAGAGTTAAGGCCATATGGCCTTCTCCAATACTCAACCAAGAGTAAAACTGCGTTACAAAAAACACTACAAATTTACAAAGTACACTACAATTCTACACACAAAACTGAATAGGCCTAAGATAATAATAATGTAATGTAAACAACAAGTAAGTAGAAAATCAGACATAATATATAACATACAGAAAGAAAGGAAAAGGCATAATAAAATGTGAACAGCAGGTTAAAATAAATGAGACAAACAAAGTGTAAAAAATAAGACAATTATTGATAATAATAATAATAATGATAATAGTAATAATAATAATAATAATAATAATAATAATAATAATAATAAAATAGTGATTATATATAGCTGAAGTTATCACATTATAGACATACCATTATCGGGAAATATGAAAACAAAAGGACAAAATAAGTTAATATCACTAGAACATAAAAAAATGTGAATACGTGGAAACATGCAATACAACACTTGTCATAATAGTAAATCACAATAATGATAATTACCCAACCGAGAGTATAAGCGCTTCATGCAATGGAGAGATCCTATGAATTTCCTATCATTCTTTTAGATAGAATTTCGACTACTTTTCCAAAGCATGCTGACTGTGGAGAGAGAAAAAAATAATTTTAGAGGTATTATTTGGTGGAGTAGAATAATATTATCTATACAGAAACCAAATAAATATCGTATATTATTCCAATAAAATAAATAAGATAGTCTATATAAAGTATAAATTAAAGACATAATGAAATAATAATAATTTAACTATTATTTGAATAAACCTAAATCTAATAGAAGCTTCTCTTAGTAGTTCGATATTCGTTTTACTCTCCAGCAATTAAAAAGAAATAACTGTCACATTATTCAAAGAGGAATGGAGCTGGATGTCATAAAGTGTTGATAAAATACCAGACTAAAAAAATACACTAGATTTACGAGCGTTTACCACGACAAGAGGCAGACAGTTAGTTCTAAAGAATCTATTTGCAAATATAACTGGGTTTTAATAGCATTTTGACGGTTCATTTGTTCAGTGCATGCAACTGAGCCGGCACGCTATGTTAACAAAATGACTAAGATACTCGCAAATGCACTATAACTTTTACCACGAGCAAAGATACTGGAAGAGTGACACAAGATGCAACTATGAAAAGCCTCAGTTTCCGGACTCTTTTACAGCGGTGGTTTATGATCCGTCACTCACCACAAGTACTCAGAAGTGTCAACAGACTTACCCGGTGTAACATTCAATGACATAAGCAAACCAACATAGTAAGCACAAGAAATCGATACCGGAATATGACACTTTACCATATTGACGTTTAAAATTCAGATCACCATCACGTCAGCTATGATATCCGTGTTGTTTGCTGTGTATTGTCATAAACTGTGATAAAAACGAATAATTTACTATGAAGGACCATCATTGTTGGGCCACCGGCGTGGCTCAGTCGGTTAAGGCACTTGCCTGCCGGTCTGAAGTTGCGCTTGGGCTGATTACCTGATTGGGTCTTTTTCGAGGTTTTCCCCAACCGTAAGGTGAATGCCAGCTAATCTATGGCGAATCCTCGGCCTCATCTCGCTAAATACCATCTCGCTATCACCAAATTCATCGACGCTAAATTACCTCGTAGTTGATACAGCGTCGTTAAATAATCAACTAAAAGAAATCATTGTTGGTCTAGTGGTTACCCCCTTAGCCGTTGAATCTGAGATTCGAAAGTTCAAACCCGGTCGAGGGAGATTGATTTTAGAAGAAAAAATTAGATCCGTAGTATAGGTTTCTCTGGAGAGAAGTAAAGCTTTGGTCCTGCCTTGTAGATTTGCATTTACTTACTTACTTACAAATGGCTTTTAAGGAACCCCTCATATAAACCCGCCATCAGTCCCTATACTGAGTAACACTAATCGAGTTCCTAGCATCATATTCCGCCTCTCTCAAATCTATTTTAATACGTAAAAGAAACCTGTAAAAGAAGAAATGTTGAGGGCTAGGAAAACGTGTCGGCCATTCCACGCTCAGGTTGAATTTCAAAACTGAATACATTTTGCTTTCGAAAGCGTTATCAAATTAAATACTACTTTTAGGGCGTACTGCTACTGTTACTACTACTACTACTACTACTACTACTACTACTACTACTACTACCACTACCACTACCACTACCACTACCACTACCACTACCACTACCACCACCACCACCACTAATATTGCAGCTGATACAATACTACTGCCACCAACTATATTATAGCTGCTACTACCACCACCAATATTACAGCCGATACTACTACCATCACCAATATTATATCTGATACTACTACTACTACCGGTATTATAGGTAATGCTACTACCACCAGTATTACAGCGGATGCTACTACCACCAATTATACAGCTGATACTACTACAACCACCAATATTACATCTGATATTACTACTACTACTACTACTATTACTTCCATCAATATTACATTTGTTGCAATAGGCCTACTACTGATACCATCGCCCATATTACTACTACTGTCATACTTATGCTACTACCACTATTTCGTTACACTAACTACTACTGCTGTTGCTACTACTATCACCAATGCGACAAATATCGCTACTCTTACTATTTCTGCCACAGCTACAGATAAGCCTACTACTACTACTATTACTACTACTACTACTACTACTACTACTATTACTACTACTACTACTACTACCATCACTATCATTGAGGCCAATACTGCTAATATTACTATTACCGCCACAGTTAATATTACTAGTCTAATACTACCATAGCTGACACTATTTTATCATCGCTACCACTGCTGCTAGTACTACTACCACTGCTGCTAGTACTACTACTACTACTACTACTACTACTACTACTACTACTAATAATAATAATAATACAATTATCACCATCACTGCTATTACCATTACTACTGCTACCACCACTACCAGTGCTGCCGCTGCTTTTACCATTACTACTACTACTACTACTACTACTAATAATAATAATAATAATAATAATAATAATAATAATAATAATAATAATATAACAATAAAAGTAAATCTAATTTGTATCTTATCCCTAAGTTCGAACTAAAACCCACGAGTAATGTTCATACAAGCACGAGTACCTTTCAGCACTACACTCATTTTGCTGTCAACTCGCTCACTGCTCTGGAACTACGACACATTTCACTGACACTATCCTGATTTCACTAACACTTCAAAAACATTTCACTGTTTAAATGCTCTACCACTATAAACTATAAAACTTCATTGACACAAACACACTTCACACTTCACTGATAATCTGACATAACACACTTCTTCAAAGATACAACACTTCAAATAACAAAACATCAATTATTACAACCTTTAAATAGTGTGGATAATATACTACCGTCTATTAGTAAAGTCCTTAAGCCTATTTTTAAATACATTTTTGGTTATTGGTAAAGCCTTTAGTAAGTCTGCAGGTAAAGCATTCCAGTCCCTGATAGTACGATTGAGAAAAGAAAACTTTCCATTGTCCGTCCTCTGTCTTCTTTCCCTCAATTTATATAAGTGGTCGTTCCTTGAAGAGTAATTTGGCGGCTGCAACATATTTTTTATTTCTCTCCAGGCAGGCTCACCTCTGTATGTTTTGAATATTGCTCATAATCGAACTCGCGTTCTCCTGTCCGTGAGTGTGTCCCATTTTAATGTTGAATTACTACGACAACGCTTGAGAGCCCGTTTTTTAATCTTTTCCAATATCTTAATGTGTTGTAATCTGTAAGGATCCCAACATGCAGCACCATATTCCATTACTGGACGAATTAGTGACATATGCAATCTCTTTGAATTTATCAGAGCCCTTTCTTTCCTATTTGCGAAAATTGGCACAAAAGAGAGATGCAATTACTAAGAGTAGTAGAAGTTCATAATGACAATGAGGCTTTGTCTTACTAATCAAGCAACCAGCAAGATCATGAAAAAAAAAAACGATGAATAGAAAAGATACGTTATGTACTTTAACCCACGAATACAAAAGTAGTGTTTGTATTAAATTATTTCAAAGTGGTAACAGTGAAAAGCATTTCATTTCTTATTACAAAGAGTAACCTGGATTATTCAAGTGGCTTCGACTGCTTTTTAAATATTTAAAGTCAAGGGAGGAATTCTGGTAATGTACTGTATTTGCGAGTTCTATGGAATAGCAGAAGTTTCAGAGAACTGGATTCCTATATTTTCACTCTGACATAAAAACTGAGAACACTTCAATATTGAGCTCTATATTACTTTACTCTATTACTACAGCAAGTATTCTTTCGCTTAAACGCGGGAAAGGAAAAATTCTTAAAACAGTTTAATTCGAATATATATATATATATATATATATATATATATATATATATACATATATATATATACATATATATATATACACACACTATATATTCTCCAGAAATAACACCATTTTGATAAAGAATTGATTCACCTAATTAAATGTTTCTAGAAGAAATTGTATCTTTGAAGAAGGAATGATTTAGACGCGAGAACGATTTCATAAAGAAGTATGTTTATGAAAGGAAAGACAATTCCATTAAGAAATATGCTTAAGAAAGTAGAGCCATTCCCATATAGGAGACGTATGTTTAAGAAAGAATAAATATTTTCGAAAATAAAATTGTTTAAGGAAGAAGAAGTGACATTTCCATTTAGAAGTATGATTGAAAATGTGAGGCATTTCCACAAATAAGAATCTTTGAAAAAGAAGAGATATTTCCATAAAGAAGTATATTTGAAAAAGAAGAGATATTTGAATAAAGAAGTAGGATTTTAAAAAGAAGAGATATGACATATGATATGACATCTCAAGGTATTAAAAATATTTGTTTAACTATTTTAAAGAAATCCTTAGGCATTTCACATAATCATTTATATAATGTTTAATTTTTAAACATTCTAAATTGCTACCTACAGTATTGATTTTTCTCTCTATTCCAAATATGCATTTCTTTAAATAGTTTTCCGGACCTATATGGTCATTTGTTATGACAGGCGGATGTATAAGTAAATAATAAATTGAATAAAGAAGTATATTTGGAAAAAAAAGAGATATTTGAATAAAGAAGTATATTTGAAAAAGAATTTATTTAGTATTTAGTAGTATTTATTTATTTATTTATCCTGGTAGACATAAGGCCGTCAGGCCTTCTCTGCCCCTCTACCAGGAGATTCCAACTGTAATACGAAGAATAGATATTTCCATAATGAAATATATTTGACAAAGAAGAGATATTTCCATAAATAAGTATATTTGAAAAGATGACACGTTTCAATAAAGATGTATGTTTGAAAAATAAGATATTTTATGAATAAGTATGCTTAATAAAGAAGAGGTATTTCCAAAAAAATGTATGTTTAAGAAAGAAAAGACATTTCCAAAAAGAAATTTGTTCAAGAAAAAATAAACATTTCCGTAAAGAATAATGGTTGAAGTAAAAGATATATTTCCATAAAGAAATATTTTTAACAAAGAAGAGGTGCTCACTCTATAAAAATGTTTAAGAAAGAAGAGACCTTTTCGAAAAGAAATATGTGCAAGAAAGAAGACAAAGAAGAAAAATAAGAACGAAATTTCGAAAAGTCTATAGGTAAACAACAGTTTACTATTTCTTATATTTTTAAACAAATACCAATCTTTTCAGCTGTATATACTTCATGTGTTGTGTTCATTTTGAGGTAATTTCCCGGAAACCATATACAGAGTTAACCGTAAGTAATGTCATTAATTTAATGGGGTTATTCTTTGGGATATTTAAAACAAATTTAAATTTACAGAAATTTTATCAAAACAAATGTAAAATTGTAAAATTCCTTTGCAGAACGAAAAGTTACATTTGTTAAGATCAAATTTCTGCACACTTAAAGGACTAAACTGAAATTCATTCAATCATTTTTACCATAATGCACTGAGCTCTTAAGTTGACTAAACATATTGGGAATTAAATCAATGGCTTTCCCAAAACACGCTATGAAACGTTTCCTATAAAACAATTTTTATCTCCAAAAGGAAGATAAATCAAGCAAAATTGTATTAAACTTTTTGTTTAAAATATCTCAAGGAATAACCCCCTGAATTTAATGGAATACTTACGGTTTATTCTGTGCAAGTACTAATACAATTAATTGTACCAGGAATATAGTATTTTTAAAAACTCTTGGTTCTTTTCTAAAGCATCTACTTACGAAGAAAATGGTCATGCAATTGCGCCTCATATTCCCTTATGTCGCGTCCTACTTCAAGTCGTCAGGAAGTCACTGTCGATACATATGCACGTCGAAGGCTGCGACGAGGGGAAAATTCTACCTCGCTCCGACACGTGTAGTGCCTGCGATATTTGACGCTGTGAGGAGAAGCGCTTTTCAAAGATGTTACAGTACGTGTCAAACCACATGAACGAGATCGCTGCTCACAAGTACCAGAAACTATTTGAACGACTGGAGCTACCACTCATCCAACGTATATGTTTGCGTGGCGGTAATGGGAACATAGTCACATTGACTACACATGGTGTAGTATCATTAAACTCTTACGCCTATGCAATACACATAAAACAGCTTCAAAATTTCCAGAAACGTTTTTGCGAAGAGGTCGTCTCGAAATTTATTTCTTCTCTATTTACGTTCCAGCATTTATATAGAAGTTACAATGCGGTTAGTTTAGTAGAATAGTTCTTGGACTGAACTAGGCTCTAGTACTGAAAGTGAAATTTACAACGTTAGTGTATTTTACAGTACAGTTGCACAAGTATTTTTTTGTACACCAGCATAATAAACTGTCTTTATTGTTAGCCAAAATCGTTACTTATGCTTTTTTTAAACTGAACGCCATGACTCCTATTATGACGGCGTAACTTGTGCTATAAAATTACGTATTAAATAATTTTCCGTACAATTTAATACATCACTGTTGTCACAACAACACTTTTCTCTTGTCGTCTAGCGAAAACTGCTTTCTTTTTCTCTTTTCTGCCATACCTGCTTCTTTAACTCTTCCCTCAACAACGTGTAGGAACAAACTGCCTTCGAAAGTTTGATTTTATTAATCCGTCTTATTTAAATATAGATTAAAATCACAACAATCGCGTTAATGGAAGTACATTCAGAAAACTCACTAAAACCAAGGGTGAATGAAGCCTAGCGATAACTTACTTTATTTTATTTTCTTTCGAATTAATTTCAAGTAATTTTTGACTGGTTTTTAAGCCTAATTTCATTAAAATAACTTTTTTTGTAGCGGGGTGAATTATATTACCTTAAACTGAATAGTTAGTTACTTATACTTTTTTTAAAATGAACATTTTTAAATGTAAATTAATAGTAAAATTGCTGGGACTAAAATATTATTTCGTTATACTGAAAAATTCGTAATTACGTCGTTCGTAATAGCGGCATTTCGTTGTATACTAATATTATTAATATTAATATAGTGCTATAACGATAATTAATATAATTGTACATAATTTATTTTTACTTAAAATATAATAGAATAATTATTTACGATGTTAATGTTGTATTTATTTGTTTTCCATTAGTGAAGTTGAGCTTCTGTGTTTTTAATACAGAGCTATTATGTTTCCATGATTTTCATTTTTATAAGGTGACAAAAAAATTCCATTGCTTTACTTTTTTTATTAGCCTATTGCAAAATGATTTATGTTTTCTATTTCTCTATTATTGCAAAATATTTCCACGGTTTTTATTTTCCTATTAGCCTACCTTAAAACATTCCCACTAGTGCGGAAAGTATTTTGACACCCACTTTCAACTGCGCCGATTTTCAATTGTTTTCCATTAATGTTACACGGCAGCAATCGCAACCGTTCAATATGACGGTTCAAACAATGAAAGGCATGTCTTAAAAATGAGTAATTTTGGTGAGAAATGTAGGCCTATGTACATTAAATAAATTGCTTCAACAAGTGAAGGGTCCAGGGGAAAAACGTACTAAGTCCAATTTTATCAATTTTTTATTTTGGATGCCATGTAATACCTCAGACAATAGAGATTTCAGTGGTTTAATTGTACAGAGTAAAAACTAGATTAAGACAGAAATATTTGAAAAATGATAACTCAGAGACAATAGAATGTAATGGACCTTGAAACTTTAAACTTGCTCTCCTGTAAAAATAGTAAAATGTGACTTAGCATGTTCTTCCCCTGGACCCTTCAAGTATTTTATTGATAACTTTATCAAACAATTAGGAATTTAATGTAATTACAAAAAACAGAGGAAATCCATGTATGAAATGGAGACCTCTCTATCTGCAATTGAATTATTTACCATTGATCTATATCATTGCCTGCTTTTAATGTGATGAAGCTTCACTATTACAATGAGGGAGAATACAGCAGTCAAGTCGGAGGAATCGTCTTTATACCAGCATGAATGAACAGCTGTCTAAAAAAAAATTGTACGACGAACATGTTAAACATTATTTTATTTTGTTCTCTAGTTGGCTACACTGTCTGCGACTTCATTTCGCAAAGAACTATACTCACAAGATAGAAAGCCATTTTTTATGCTTATGTCATAATAGTATATTATGCAACGAGCCTATAATGATAGTAAGTAAGAAGCGGGTATGGATGTTTATGAAATGAGCGCAAGCGAGTTTCATAATTTTCATACGAGCTTCTTAATTACCATTATAGGCGAGTTTCATACGACTTTTTATGCTCGACCATATTTCTAACTTGAAATTATTCAGATGAATACATTTTATTTGTATCTGACAAGATCAGAAGTCACCTTGTTCTAGGTCGTGAATTGTGAGATGTGCGCAGACGCGAAAGTATTGATTTTTTCCGAGGAACAATAATGTCATTGACCTTCATGTAATCCTGTTAAACTTGATATAACCTTGATTATTGAATTCGACATTGAAAAACGAGATGACAAATTGAATTTATTTGAATATTATTTACAATTAACGCTAATTATTATAGTAACAAAACATAACCTTCTGCGACAGTATTGGATTTCCAGCCTCCGTGACTTTTCGCTAATTCTCTTTCGATTGCATATCCGAGAATAATCGATTCTTGCGGTTTTATAAAGGTACAAAGCTGATTTGTCATTGGCTGAACACCTGTAAGCTGAGTTGTGATTGGCTGAACATCTATACTTTAATGACATGCATTAAAGGACTGCTACCAGGTGTATAATTACTACATTTCGGCATGGTCGAGCATAAATATATATTTTATGCAAGTTATGTGGCTATATAAATCTTGCAATTAAAGTATTCAAGGAGATGCACTATCACCTTTACTTTTTAACTTCGTTCTAGAATATGCCATTAGGAAAGTTCAGGATAACAGACAGGGTTTGGAATTGAACGGGTTACATCAACTTCTTGTCTATGCGGATGACGTAAATATGTTAGGAGAAAATCCACAAACGATTAGGGAAAACACGGAAAATGTACTTGAACCAAGTAAAGCAATAGGTTTGGAAGTAAATTCCGACAAGACGAAGTAGGCCTATATGGTTATGTCTCGTGACCAGAATATTGTATGAAATGGAAATATAAAAATTGGAGATTCATATTCGAAGAGGTGGAAAAATTCAAATATCTTGGAGCAACAGTAACAAATATAAATGATACTCAGGCGAAAATTAAATGCAGAATAAATTTGGGAAATGCCTGTTATTATTCGGTTGAGAAGCTTTTGTCAACTAATCTGCTGTCAAAAAATCTGAAAGTTAGAATTTATAAAACAATTACATTATCGGTTGCTCTTTATGGTTGTGAAACTTGGACTCTCACTTTGAGAGAGGAACAGAGATTAAGGGTGTTTGAGAATAAGGTTCTTAGGAAAATATTTGGGGCTAAGAGGGATGAAGTTACAGAAGAATGGAGAAAGTTACACAACACAGAACTGCACGCATTGTATTCTTCACCTGACATAACTAGGAACATTAAATCCAGACGTTTGAGATGGGCAGGGCATGTAGCACGTATGGGCGAATCCAGAAATGCATATAGAGTGTTAGTTGGGAGACCGGAGGGAAAAGAGGTCGAGACGTAGATGGGAGGATACTATTGAAAGGGAGGTGGGATATGATGATAGAGAATGGATTAATCTTGCACAGGATAGGGACTGATGGCGGGCTTATGTGAGGGCGGCAATGAACCTGCGGGTTCCTTATAAGCCATATGTAAGTAAGTTATAATGGAAGTATTAAGTTGAAGGTCTCAATATTGGGTTCACAGAAACTGCCTTTTACTTATTGCGAAGCGTGTAGAACTTATAATTTTCAAATGTACGTCACTTTTCATTACACAAATTTTCTGTGAAAGTGAAGAATTGAACTCCATTTTAGTGAACTGTTTGCCTGCATACATCTGATAAGTGACAGCTCCAGCTTCGAACAGGAACCAATGAAAAGTAACTGTAACAATTATTGTATTTGTTAAAATCAAAGATTGTAATTATTTCGGACAGTCAAATGTGACTTCACGTTCAGCTGTGACTTAAGTGTTATTGTATCTCCCGCAAACGTGTGTAATTTATTTCCGCCCCTGTTAACTAGCCTCCAGCGTGACGCTGCAACAAAAGCCACAGCTCGAAGTTTATTGAGTCGTGCACTTTTATGGTGTAATTACAAGCATCCCAACCCTCGTAACTCATGTCATTAGCGTGTCGTTTTCTTTAACAGCGGTTCGTGAGACATCTGACATTTCACACACTTGTCATAACTAGTGCAATAAATATCAGCCTTAACTAACTGTTCTATACAGTGTACACACTGATACAGAAGTCCCTCGTTATTTAGTATTTTGATCAACTGAAGTCGTTCGTCCGAACAACATTAAGATATTGCGATTATGTAACAATATTTTTTTATTTTTATTAATTTTATTAACTGCCTCCCATTGGAGATAGCCCAGAAGGACTCAGAATACTCTCCTACATTAATTTTATAATGTTTTGCATAATATTTGTTGACAAACAATTAAAATAAACATATACATTATGTAATGAATAAATAAACTAAAAAAAATTAAACAGAGTGAATATGATGACTTAAAATTTGGCAAGAACGTTTCAAAACTGACGTTGTGATGTCAGTAGTAAGTGTCTGTGGTAATTCAAAAGTCTTCCTGAAGCTTTCAAAGAACTTGGGACTCACACCACGAGCTCCAAACACCTCAATGTTTTCAAGCTGGTATTTTACTTTGAAGTAATCAACTGTTGGTAGGTAAATGTTGATCTTTTCTTGATTCATATCCTCTGGCTGGCTGCTCCCCGTTTCAATCCTTATGGTAGGATCAATTAATTATCCTTTCTTGGTAATCTGGGAATACGCTATGATGTCGATGCATCTAGAGAAGGCATTAGTAGCAAGGCAAAAAATTTCCTCTTCTACTATCCAAGACATTCTTTTCAAAGCAGCTGCAATAAAATTAAGGATGGAACATGATGGTGTCTGGCATTTCGGAGGAATAAACCTCTGGTACACTGACCTTGGACGTGGACAAAGGTTTCAGTCTCCGGGCATCCATGTCTGCATCGGGATCCGTCCAAAGAGCGACCAGGTACTCCTCTAACTGCTGCTAAATTGGCATTCATTTTAAGGGAGGTTACCCATTCAGATGTAGATAGTCCAGACTTATTAAAAATCCAGACATTGACTTTAGGTACTTGGCTGTATAATTCTACACCTCTGCCTACTTATTGCAATTATTGCAGTGCTCGCGAGATTTAGGTCCATATTCAGGAACGTCACTTCAACTTCGTTTTCACTTACATCCGACTTTAGCAGGTAGAAAATTCAGAACTTGCATTCAGAGTTACAACTGAACTTAAACTTTAGTCGTAACTTTGCCAAAAGCTAGTAAGATTCGAGATACTCGTACGTGAAGTCTTACCCTGAACCTCACTTAGTGCTAGGGGAGAGTTGGGTAGTATCGGACATCGGGTAATATCGGACAGTGCGTTTCTTTCATCTACCACAGATGATAGTACCTGAATGATATGGTTACATTTCTGTGTTGTCGCATACAGAAACGTAACCATGTCATTCAGGTACTACCATCTGGTGGTAGATGAAAGAAACGCACTGTCCGATATTACCCGATGTCCGATACTACCCAACTCTCCCCTATAATTTGCCTGAACATCAACTAATTAAACATTTATTTACTATGTGAAAGTTAAGTTTAAGGACCGAAATGAATTTAAAAGATGACAATTTCCAAAATTTCCTGAATATTATGCGTTGTGTCGTGTTACTTTTTTTATTGACAAGTTTATGTATATATAATCATAACCTAAATCTTATCTCTAGTTTTACTCATTATTTCGACGTTATGTAGCTATAAACTATATTTTATATTTCTCATTACTGTTGATTCATTCATAGTGTCCTTTCCAAGGCCAGGTGTTTCACTCCAAATCCAGCATTCTCAAATATTTCCTAGTTTCTGCCTTCCTCTTACAAGCAAACATTCTCATGGGGGTAGATAAAAAAGTCAAATTTTTTCTTCCACCATGATAATAATGTCAAAACAAGTGCTTATATAAATTTTGGCCACTCCAACGCAGTTAATAGGCCGTCCAGAAAGTTATTTTCCCTGGAGCCATTTACAGAAAAAAATCACAATTTCATGGAAAGATTTATTGGATCAGATACAGCAATTGTTGCGCTATTTTTCAACATAATCCCCACCAGAATTGTAAACGGCCCCAGGGAAAATTACTCTCTAGACGGCCTTGTAATTGCAATGGAGTGGCCAAAATTTGTATAAGCATATGTTTTAACATTATTAACATGGTGGAAGAAAAACAGAACTTTTTATCTGCCCCCAAGAGAATGTTTGCTTGTTAGTCTCCGCATATGATCCGTGTACCTTAATGTTGTCTATCATCTGATTTATTCTGCCCCAAACCTTCCTTTCCTTCACCATTCCTTCCAGTGCATCCTTCAGTAGGCAGTTTCTTCTTAGCCAGTGACCCAGCCAATTTATTTTTCTCTTTCTGATCAATTTCAGCATTATTCTTTCTCGTCCACTCTTCCTAGCATAGCTTAATTTCTTATTCTATCTGTCCATTTCACACGCTCCATCCTTCTCCATATCCACATTTCAAATGCTTATAGTCGCTTCTCTTCACTTCGTCTTAATGTCCATGTTTCTGCCACACTGCACATAAAGCACTTCACTAGTCTCTTTCTTAGCTCTTTTTTCCAGAGGTCCGCAGAAGATGCTCCTTTTTCTATTAAAAGCTTCCATTGCCATTGCTATCCTCCTTTTGACTTCCTGGCAGCAGTTCATATCACTGCTTATAGTAGCTACACCGCAAGTATTTGAAGCTGTCATTTGTTCCACTGCCTCATTTCGGATTCACAAGTTTACATTCTTTAGTTTTCTTCCGATAACCATGGTCTTCATGTTATTATTATTATTATTATTATTATTATTATTATTATCATCATCATCATCATCATCATATGAAAACGATTGAAGAAGGAAAATTCCTACTTGTAAATTGAAAAAAAAATATATATATATATATATATATATATATCTTTTTTATTTTACAATAAAAATCACTTATAATCTTGTATGTATTAATACACTTATTGAACATAAAGTTACGAATCTAATACGATCTCAATCTACTTAGTATTATCAGTAATGTATTACTTTTATTTTTTGTGCTATTCGTGCCATTTGTTCTTCTTTTTCCGAAAGCTAAGCGACATCTGATTTCTTATTTTCCACCATGCCTTTATGTTTATAAGCAAGTTCTCTGATGAGGCCTACACCTTCATTTGCTGTTCCTTTCAGTTCAGTGGATTCATTTTGAAAATAACATGTTTGAAACGAAATATAGTGAATGATTTCCGCACTTTCCTCATGGAGCAGCTATGGATTGGAAGAACTACGTCATATGATGACGTCGAACAAGAAGCTCACTTACTTTTTACCTACATTTGTCAAGGGCAAGATAAGTATTGTCTCTGTGTGCGGATCCGACACGTTACTGTATATGTGACCTAACTTCTGACTTGAAGTCAAGATGAAGTGAAGTTTAAGTGACGTTCTTGAATTCGGCCCTTAGTGTCATTCTGACGCCATCGAGAGCAAAGTCAATCGCCAGTTCCGAATGGTGTGTTACAGCATGGAAAGTATGTCATTCTGATATGAATGTGCTGTAGCACAGAGGAAATAATGTAATCTGTTTTAGCCAGTGAGCGTCAGACTGCTTGTATATAATACTGACAATTTATCTTACAGCTGTTTCGTATTTTTCACTTTTTATATTGAAATATACAGGGTGGGCAAAATAATACTGGCCCGCGGGTAATATATATATATATATATATATATATATATATATATATATATGGAATATATGAATTTATATGTATAAGACTGACGCGGAAATGACCTTGATAATGCAGGAAACCGTGATTTCGATGCAACAATGGGTTGCTGTCACATGTTCGCAAATGCGCAACTCCCGCATGCTCTGTCCCGAGCTTTGCTGTGTCATTACATTTGAGTGAGTGAGAATAGCAGACGTGTTTAGTGGCCAGTTGAATGCAACACAAAATGGTGCTCACGATAAAACAACGCGTGTTCATTGTGAGTGTTATGCGAAGCACAATTCATGGAAAAGATGTGGGGAACTGTTTGCGTAAGAGTTTCAGACTGGACGTGTTTTGGCAAAACCTCCAGCAAAGGCTGCAATGCAAAACTTAGTGGTAAAATGGCGTGAAACGGGCTCTGTAGCGAATGAAAAGCGTAACTATCCGAAAAGAGTTCGAACACCAGAAAACATTGCTCGAGTGCAGGAAAGCATGGAACAAAGTCCGACGAAATCGCAACGCCGTTTATCTGTGCAAGTGGGAATTAAGAGAACGTCGTGTCGAAACATTATCAAAAAGGACCTGCACCTGTATCCTTACAAATTTACTGTTGTGCATGCGTTAAAGCGTCCAGACGAACCTTCGCGTGTTGAGTTCTGCCGATGGTTTCTGAGTGAAGTGGAATCAGGACTTTTGGATCCTCAGGTTTTCATTTCTTCAGTGACGCCTGGTTCAGCCTGTCAGGGTATGTTAACTCACAGAATTTCCGCCATTATGCATCCGTAAATCCCCATGAGTACTTGGAAGAGCCGTTGCATAATCTCAAGATTGGTGTTTGGTGCGCAATGTCAGGTGTCGGCATCGTAACATGATTGTGTCCGAGCCAGTTTTATTTTGCCCACTCTGAATTTCACTAGAGAGAAAGAGGACAGTGAACCGACGGTTTTGTAAAACAAATATGAATGTCACAAAAATGACCCATTAACATTACTTATTACCACTTTCACACTTTATAGACAATTCGGTATCCATATCATTTTCAAGTAGAGATGATTGTTTGTATTTATTCTCTTCAATTGAGGAGATAGATCCAATAAGAGTGTTAGCCGGTTTTCATTATTATTGCTTAGAATGCTGATCTTGATTATTTCAAGCATCTACAATGTCCCGAAGTATCAGTTTTCTATTTATCCCCTAAATGGCAGGAGATGTCCTTAAATCTTTGTTTGTTTGAATTTTAAAATAATATACAATACCTTTTTTATATTAATATTACAATATTGAAACATTATACTCCACACCTGTGGAGTAACGGTTAGCGCGTCTGCCTGCAAAACCAGGTGGCCCGAGTTCGATTTCCGGTCGGGGCAAGTTACCTGATTGAGGTTTCTTCTGGGGTTTTCCCTCAACCCAATATGAGCAAATGATGGGTAACTTTCGATGCTGGACCCCGGACTCATTTCACCGGCATTATCACCTTCATCTCATTCAGACGCTAAATAACCTAAGATATTGATAAAGCGTCGTAAAATAACCTACTAAAAAACATTATAAAAGCACGAATTTTTAAATATATAACCCTTTACCTTAAGATTAGTTATTACTAGACAGTGGATGCGGGATGACATCGTTGAATGTAAGTGCACATTTACTAACTTATATGTTACATTTTTTTCATTCAGACCATTGGCTCAACAGGTTTTAAAAGTAAATAGACGACGTCAACATGCTACCGTATCTCCGTACAGTTAGAAGGAAAATAAAAGTAACGTATTGCAGTACATACCTTGCAAGATTCAGTCCCCGTCATCATTGATGCAATTACCAGCGTTTCAATAAATTACGATATATTCTTGTAAGTTGTCGAAGCTGAATCGTCTTCGCCTATCGCTTATACAGTTTTTTTTTTATCGAGGGAATTTCTGAAGAAAACCTCTAAAATGGGGATCACTCAATTTCTTTAGAGGAATATTTGTACTGAGCATCATGTTGCACGTGTCGTTAGACCCGCACAACCAGTCTCTTCCTTAGTTCTTTCTCCAGAGATCCACAGAAAATGCTCCTTTTCTGTATTAAAAGCTTCCTTTGCCATTGGTATCCTCCTTTTCACTTCCTGGCAGCAGTTCGTGTTACTGCTTACAGCACACACCAAGTATTTGAAGCTGTTCACTCGCTGTACTGCCTCGTTTAGAATTCGCACGTTTACTTTTTTTATTTTTGTTCCGATAACTGCGGTCTTCGTTTTGTTTGGATTTATCTTCATCCCATACTGCTCACAGCTGTCATTTAGCTTCAATAGCATATCCCTTAATATCATCTCCTCTTCATTATATGTATATATTATATATACATAATACCCATATACCAGGTG
Organism: Periplaneta americana; assembly: GCF_040183065.1. NCBI lineage: Eukaryota > Metazoa > Arthropoda > Insecta > Blattodea > Blattidae > Periplaneta > Periplaneta americana. The sequence continues at coordinate 75,381,385 of NC_091128.1, read as the reverse complement.
TTTCAGACCAACCGTACCAGCCTTTTTTCTCGAAGACTATGTGATACTGGTTTTTCATTTAAAAAATTTGATAACGGAAACCTATGTAAAGAATCGATTGGTGGTAGTACCATTTCCCGTAACAAACCGGAAGTAGAGTACCTGTGGTCAACTTCGAAATTTCATGGGTCATTGAAGGTACCATTAGAAACCACTTTTAAAAAGAAAAAACTTTTACTGAAACTTTTTTTTCTAACTTTTATTGTTTACTCACAAAGAAACAAAAATGGTGCCGGTGTCTTCTGAGAAATGCTGTCTGCTATTTAAGTACGTACACTCTTCATAATAAGTGTTCAAAATGTACGCCACCCTGTGCTAAACAATGTTCTGATCACCTCCTAACATCCATGATTGCACTTCAGCATAGCTGAGAGACACAGGCTTCTCTAATTATTTGTTTCATGTCTTCTGTAGTTGTTGGACGCACCTGGTAGAACATGTCTTTAATTTATATATATGGAATTATATTATTTTACTTGCGTTTCTTTAAATATTATTCAAGGATATAAATTATATTACTTAATATTATTGTGATGTGCCGAAGTACATATCGTATTTCCGTGCAGGAATTCTGCATTACCATATGGTGAAGGATGGGTGGAGCGGAGAAAAAATTCTCTCCGGCACCGGGACTCGAACCCGGGTTTTCAGTTCTACGTGCTGACGCTTTATCCACTAAGCCACACCAGATTGCAATTCCGATGCCGGATTGAATCCTCTCAGTTTAAGTTCCACCTCTTTATTTCCCTTTATTGGCCAACCCTCATGCACTCTGTCACAGATGTGTGTAGATATTGTGTATGAACAAAAGTCGTTACTTAAGTTTGGAAGAAATCACAGCACATAGACAGATGCCAAGAACCAATTTTGCAGTGTCAGAGATACTGAATTACATGTATTTCCGCGAAACTCCCCAAATTGACTTTTTTCCATCCTCACAATACTTTCTCTAAATAAGGAAGTAAATAACATAATGGCGAATGTCGCTTCTTTATACACTTGAGGTTCTGTTACTGGCAACTGGCCACGTAGGCATACCATGTAAAACACAAGGCAACGCCGTGTTGTTGCCACGGTAATGTATATAAGTTGTTGTAATGGAAATGGCCATCTGGTTACGACAAAACTCTTTCACCCGGCCTCACAAAAACTGTTAGAGCCACACTCTTGGCGGCAGTACTGTACTCTGTTGGACCGATTCCATGAGTGCCCCTAGTTGTAAGGGTGATATTCACTTTGTAAGCCTCAAATCTCATATCGTAAACATTGTTAAATTTGTTACAGCGTGAGAGTATTGAATCATAATTAGAAAGAGTTTACAGCATCTCCTGTTCTACTAAATCAATGTAGCCTATCATGTAAATTCACTCGCTGAGCCGCGCACACAGACACAAACAGGGGTGAGGGCGATCCTCTTTCCTAGAGGGGAGAGTCCTGTACATGTAATAGACTTAATGCAGGCAATATGCAGCTCCATTTCTTGCAATTCTCCCTTTGGCTTCGTTCACAAAGAGAGTTACTCAAACAAGATGCAAATTATTACACTTACGGGTAGGAATGGAAGATGTATATTTCGACTTTCTCTTCTTCACTGCAACCAGTAGGCGTATCTGCCTGTTCCGTCTTCACAGTATCTTTCAAGTCCATCTTTTCCTCGGGCAACCTAAATCTCTTCTTCCCCTACGATTATACTTCTTACCGTAATCATTACTGATGTGCTTGCAACTTCCATTCTATTAATGTGCTGATATCAATTTCCTCTGTAATTGTCTACTTCCTCATTCAAATTATACGTAATGATTTCATTTTTGGTATACGTTCATCTTTAATATTTTCTCTTCTTCCTAAGAAATCTTATTTTGGGCGCTTGTATTTTACTGTTATCTCTCCCTCCCTCCCTCCCCCCTCTCTCTCTCTCATAACCTGTGATTCATTTCTGTATGCTTTGGCAAGAATAGTAATTACCATATAAAACGATGTTTTCGTATCTTGCTTGCTTTATTTTGTAAATATCTATGTATTGTCCTCCAGTTGTTTGATTGAAATTTATTAGTCTTATTTTTATATATTTATCTCCTTCACAGCTTACATATACACTTTCAGTATTCTAAAGTGTTTCATAAAATTAATGGTGTTACTAAATGGCTTAACTTCCAATGCAGAAATACTAAGTTTTATAAAAGGGAATATTTATACTAAAGAGTGGCTGAAATATATAGCTGCCGCGTATATGACGTATCGTCCTGGGGAAATGACAGTGCACTGGTCTGTAGTCCTGTTCCGCATTCTTGCATTCTCTACAGCCTTCTTTTCCTTCTCCATTTTTCCTTTCTTTCTCCGTTTTTTAATTGATCTATTTCTTATTTTCTTTTTTGGTGTCTTCTTTCTCCATTACATTTCTTCCTTTACTCTTTTCTTTTTAATGTCTCTTTTCACTCTCCATTTCTTGATTACTCTATTTTTTCTTTCTTTTTGTTTCATTTTTTCTAGGTTTCTTGACTGACTTATTTCTATTATTCTCTTTTAATTCTTCTCTTCTTTCTCCTTGTATTGATTGCTCAATATTTTCTTTTCTTTTTCCATTTCCCCTTTCCTTCTTTCTTTCTTTCTCCATTTCTTGATTGCTCTGTTTCTTCTGTTCTTTCTTTCTTTCTTTCTCTCAATTTCTCGATTGCTCTACTTTTCTTTTTTTCCTTCTTTCTTTCTCTCAATTTCTCGATTGCTCTACTTTTTTTTATTCCTTTTTTCTCTCCATTTCTTGATTGCTCTATTTGTTCTTTTGCTTTTTTCATTTCTTCCTACTTTCTTCCGCCATTTTTCTTTCTTTCTTTCTTAATTATTCTATTTCTTCTTTTCTATTTTCATTTCTCCTTTCTTTGTTCATTTCTTGATTGCTCTGTTTCTTTTCTTTTTTCATTTCTCCTTTCTTTCTTTCTTTCTTTTTTTCTTTCTCCATTTCCCGATTGCTCTAATTTCTTCTTTCCTTTTATCATTTCCCTTTTCTTTCTCTCTTTGTTTCTTCCTTGATTTTTCTATTTCTTCTTTTGTTTTTCATTTCTTCTTTCTTTTTTCTATCTCCATTTCTTGATTGCTCGATTTCTTCTTCTCTTTTTTCATTTCTCCTTTTTCTTTTTTTTTCCATGTTTCGATTGCCCTTTTTCTTCTTTTATTTTATAATTTCTCCTTTCTTTTTTGTCCATTTCTTGATTGCTCTATTCCTCCTCTTATTTTTACATTTCTCATTTTTTCTCCACTTCTTGATTGCCCTATTTCTTCTTTTATTTTATCATTTCTCCTTTCTTTTTTCTCCACTTCTTGATTGCTCTATTTCTCCTTTTCTTTTTCCACATCTCCTTTCTTGCTGCATTTCTTGGTTTCTCTATTTCTTCCTTCTTTGGTGTCTCTTTTCTTTCTGCATTTCTAGATTGCTCTAGTTCTTTTTTTTTTCATTTCGGCTTCTCTACACATTTCCAAGTTCTTATTTTCGTTTTCGGTGTTTCCATTCTTTCTCCACTACGTAATTAGTCTATTTCTTGTTTTGTCTTTTCAATTTTACTTTCTTTCTATATTTTGTGATTTCTCTGTTTCTTGTTTCATTTTCCAGTGTTTCCTTCCTTTCATAATTTCTTGAATTATCTACTGTATTTATACTGTTGTATTTTCTCTTTCTACATTTCCTAATAAAATTTCTCTATTTATGGGGCAGTTTGAAAGGCCAAGTGTTTCGCACGAATCCGCACACATTAGAGGAACCCCGGACTGGTATTGAGCGTGAATACAAATTTCGGTTGGTGAGCTTAGGTAAGTGACAATACATTCTCGCGATATGAATCTTGTATACTCGTACGAGCAAAAGGGTGACAGTTTCACATCTACTATAGGTTTCATAATCCATATCTGCTTCCACCGTTGTGGCCAGCATTTTACCGGCTGATGCTTGACCTGTCGCCCGGGTTTCAGACCCTGTGCTATGGTAGCCATATATATTAAGGACCCTGTATAATAGAGAAGTATAGTCAGCGGTTGAGCTCAGGCTGCAGCACGTTTTGCTACTCATTCTGAGCTACACTTGGGTGTGGGTTCGATTCCCACTTGGGCTTATTATCTGGTTGGGTTATTAAGGAAGTTTTCCTGAACATTAAGGCGAAATTGATTTCGCCACATAGCATGTCAAAATCACCAATCCATTGACGATAAGTTAATAGTTGGTAGAGCGTCGTTAAATAATCGACTAGAAAGAACTATAAATAAATGAGTTCACCAATGATGCCCGTTACCACAATTACACTTTAACATTTACATATATTGACAGTGCTATTAAAATGACAGCTTATTTTAAAGCAAACGTGACAAAAATTAATTCAAAATACAATTTTAATCGCGTTCGCTGTGTGTTTATATATTGAAGGCAACATGCAAGTAGCGACTTTTAATTGATTAACATAGGTGAAATCTATGATCTTAATGCATGAAGAACACGACAAAATAGATGTAAGATAAAACATTATAATAAATTATAAAATAATGGAATATGTAAATAAATTAGTTTTTAGAATTTTATTGCCGATGTAGATATAACAGCTCATTCATGTATGTGGCACAATCAGAGTAACACTTAAAAAAAAATCTTACAAAGCAATGACAGTACCAATGCTTAGTTACGGTTGAAAGATATGGACCATATCCGGTAGGCAGAAACAAAAAAATAGAAGTGGAATCAACGGTCCTGGTATACAAAGAGTTCGTATGCAGACCGGTCCTAGGCAGTAATGTTCCATCGCTTAATGACCATAGTGCAGTGCGCCCGTCCCGAGGAAGGGGTGGAGTGGGACGAATCTGCAAAGGGAAGCGAGCTCGGATCTGCCCGTACGCCGACGTACTACTTTTCGTCGCCCGACAACAGATTTTTTTTAAGTAGAAGTGGGACCGGTTTGCATAGGGAAACTCTCTGTATTGAGGTAAATACGATTTTGTTCTTAAGTTAATTTAAAGAAGATAGATGTGATGCTGTGTGTACATAGGATAATGCAACAGTCAAGCTATTGTTGTAAACAAGCTGCAAGCGCATTTATTTGTACAATTATAAACCTGTGATTTCCAAACTATTTGCCCATCTAGTTACTTAATTATTGAAAAGGTAATGATTGGGACCTAATACTGTATCTTGTGGTACTCCAGTATCTATATAAATTTCTAATTTCACTTCGTTATATTATTTAAATATGATGTAGTCGGTATATTGAGTATCCGAGGCGTAAACTAGTGTAAAAACATCATTTCTTAAAAATATAATAATAATAATAATAATAATAATAATAATAATAATAATAATAATAATAATAATAATAATAATAATAATAATAGTAGTAATAATAGACATAATAATAATGATAGCCTAATATGACTAAACTACGTATTTGAATTGTTTTGCTTTGGTAGAGTCTACAAGCGATCCTTGTACTTTCATTGTTTATCTGACAACATTTCTAATTTGTCCTCCTTCGATATTCTTGTAGATCTCTGCCAGAAATCCACTCCGTAGAATGTAGTTTTGTTAACTGTCGTTGACTTGAGATACCATGTTTCTGAGCCGTATGATTTTGCGCTTTTAACAATTGCATTATAATGTGTTTGTTTTTGTTGTGACATCTTTATCCCATAGAATGCTGTTCAATTTCGAAATTTCTGATCTCCCATTGTCAGTTTTTCCATTTATATTATTTTCGTGATTTTCATTTCTAGTTATTTTGACTACTAACTATGTCCATTCATTAAAATGATATTATATGTCTCCTTTTCCGTTTTCTTGAATCTACATCTATTGCCATGTAATGTGTTTTCCTGTGAGTAATATTCAGACCTATTTCTTTGCAAGTTTAATGAAACTACTACTGCTACTGCTGCTGCTGTGATAAAAATAATAAACACTCAAGTCTTCCATGGACAAGGCTAGCTGAACCTGTGTTGTGCAGGTTAGTCATCATAGCGTAATAGTTTTATTTGAACCAAAGTCTATTTGCGGATAGTTTTAGAATCCTGTCCACGCTACTTTGCCGATTCTCTAGTTAAAAGAAAATCTCTCAGAGGTAAGAGTTAAGTGAAAACAAAAGTGTAAGTGTGGCTCAGATATCAGATAAATATTTATTCTGCGCAAGAGTGCGATATGACAAATTTATACTTTTAAGTAAAATAAATAGATAAAAGTTATGAGTTTCTAAAATTAAAACATAATTAATTATTTATATTTCTCTACCTATATGTTGAATATTGTAGTAGGCCTATACATATCACAAGTAGGTCTAAAATTGGATTAAGTACAGAGTGTAAACAATATAAACTGCCAAACTTATATAGACAGTAGACTACATATCGGTTTACTGTACAAAATATCTAGTGAAATTTAATTATATCTTATTTTATTTTAATTTGTAAAATATCATGTTTTTAAGACTGATAGTAGTTTGTTTACATTTCTACTGAACGTGAATACCTTTGCCAATGACCTTGCGACCAATACAACCCAATACACAAAAGAAATAGTACAGAGTAACAAACGACTGCTTCAGCGTATTGCTCAGCAAGGCGAACTTCCTACTTGGTCTTGAAGGTCAGGGCGTTGCAGTCGACTGTTTGTTAAAATACGTTGACGTCACAGCGTGTTACACATGTTTTACGCGTCGCAAGTTCGTTTCGCCGGGTAGTACTTATCGGGCAAAGTAAATAAAGACTGTCTATTCTCCTTTTTAAAAAATATTAGACTCACATGATTTTTTTCTGGGAAAACCGTAACAGTTCAGCAAAATATATTTTGACTTCTTTCTTCAGTTATTTATGCTCTACGACCAGTATTTTTTGCCAGTGCATATTGTTTACACCCTGTATAGACAACGCAGTAAACAGTACTCCTTGTGCCCCTTCTTGACACTCATCGGAGCAGGTAATTGCTTTTCGTTTCGATCATCAGTTGCACCCAACATTATTTCAGCTGACGTTGCGACAATCGGAGCTATATGGAAGTGAGCACATTATGCAGCTTTCTATTTTTGTGGTGGGTTAGCCCTTTCATCACCAACTCACTCTTCCAATTGCAAAAAAAAAAATGGCATTACAATCAGATAAAGTTCGTCCGCAGGCTTCATGGGAGGGGGCCGCAAGTTTGCTGCAAGAAACACAATAGAAACTGGGAACATCTCTGTTTCAATTTCCCCTCGAGTACGTGAGGCAGTACAGCGGACCTTCTAGCAAATTACATTATAAACTATTGAAAATTGCTTGACCGGGGAGGTGGACAGCTTCGTGATCGGAATGGCCTGAGGTTTAAGACCCTATCATGTTCCCTGCATGGTATAACTGCTCTTCAGTTAGCCCGAACTAACTCGCTGGAAGCGACCCACCAGAATGCAGAACAACTTTTCTTTCTGCTTCCAAACTTCTTCAGAACAGATAAATATTCCATTCAAAGTATTTTTTGTGTTAATTTAAAATCTATACAATGTTTTATGATAGCAAGCAAAAAGAGGAGACACTGTGAGGGTGAAGTACGGTACACAGCAGTAAACTACGGCCAGTATGGGCCGTATTCATAGACATTCTTAGCGCGGGCTTTCGGTGGATGATTAGCGAACTAATGTTTTTCGTGTTCATAAACCAGTGTCAGCGATATGATATGATATGATATGATATGATATGATATGATATGATATGATATGATATGATATGATATGATATGATATGATATGATATGATATGATATGAATCCTGTTTAGCACGCTCATAGCCCGGGCTAGCGAAATGTCTATGAATAGCATCCTTAAACTTTAACGAAGTTCATTGGACATTACAAATTTCACGCGGTATTAGGAATACTGCGAATGTATATTCGTACATTCACAAAGCCTCTTATATTTAGCCTACCTCAAGCTGTCAGATCTTCAAACACCTTGAAAACTGGTAAACTTGACATTGTATAATTCGAACTGGGCATTATTCTCCTTGAATTGAAGACCAGAATTAACAAATATCCAAAGTCCAAAATTTATCGGATTTGACTTTTTATTTGACATTATGTTGTTTTTTGCATAGGCTACCATTCTGTAAAAGGGAATATCCAAAGTCCGACTATGTTGTTATTGTTGTAGTAGTTGTTCTTCACTCAACTGTCCGAAGACAGGTCGGAACCTCACAAGTAATACCAACAAGGCACTACTTATGAGGCAACTAGGCCAGGAGATAATGGAGTAGAGTGGCTAGTTTCTTTTCCCTTCCATTACATACATAGCCGACTACACTTAATACCAGATGTTTTTGGAGCAGATATAAACAACGGAACGAAATAACGAAATGCAAGAGAGCGCGGTTCACACGATACTAAATGTCTGTGCATGAATTAAGTGACCAACTACATTCATATAACGAAAAGTGAAAATTAAAGTAATGTGTCTTTGAACATACCTTCTTGCATCAGTCACTAGTTGTACTGCTGACGTCTGCTCATACACCGCACAGATGCTAGACGCAATAGAACTGTAGTAGTGGACGCGTCTCTGAATACCGTCTGTAACCAGGATATGCACGCGCTAGTCTCTACAACGCTCTCAGCTAAGTAATGACTCTCCGACCAATGGGAGCGCAGTGATAACATGAGATGCATCAAGACCCTTGTTATGGTCTGCTCTAAAGACATCTGGTATAGAGTGTAGCTACATATTACATTTGTCAAATTTCAGAAGTCCAACTATAACCCCGTGTATTTGAATCATACAATTATTTATTTCAGTACTCTTATATTGCAAGCCTAGGTAGTTTTCTTGCTCTCCTAAAGAATTTACTTAAATGGATTTCCTATGTTGTTCAGATCTGAAGTTACATAGTGCCAATTAATCAATGTTAAAATATAATATTTACTTGCAATTTGAAAACGAAATATTATTTTGACAGTTTGAAATTTAATTATAATAGCTACAGATGCAGATTCATAATAATAATAATAATAATAATAATAATAATAATAATAATAATAATAATAATGGTAATAATAAATATTAATAATCTTTAGTAATAATCTATTTTAGGTGGTAGAGTTAAGTTCTCTTTCACTCAATCAGTGGAGTTACTTATGAATTAAACTGTATAATGCCATAAATTATTGATTAAACAATTAAATACAAACTGCGTAGCAGATTAAACTACTATACCTATAGAGTGTTAATGTATTTCAAACAAGGCTAGTTTATAGAAAGAAATACCATGAGAATAATAAATAAAATTGTAAATATATTGTAACTTTTATTCAACAATAATGTGACTTTTATTTCTCTCTTTAACCACACACCCGTCAACAATGGGTATTCCACTCAGCACAGAAACACAGTAGTCGTTATTGCACTCCACAGAATGACAATGACAACTCACGTGAATTATTGAGAAGAACAACAACGTACTCCTAATCTCAACTAATGTTCACAAAGCACTATGTACAAAACAAAACTGTCAGTTCTCAGTTCACAGTTCGTTTGCCTTGGCTAGTTCTTCTGGCTCACTTAAGTTCGCTGTACGTCGAACCCAAGCCTTCAGATACAGTTGTCCACGCCTGTGGAGTAACGGTTAGCACGTCTAGCCGCGAAACCAGGTGGCCCGGGTTCGATTCCCGGTCGGGACAAGTTATCTGGTTGAGGTTTTTCCGGGGTTTTCCCTCAACCCAATATGAGCAAATGCTGGGTAATTTACGGTGATGGACCCTGAACTCATTTCACTGGCATTATCACCTTCATCTCATTCAGACGCTAAATAACCGAAGCTGTTGATAAAGCGTCGTAAAATAACATACTAAAATAAAATTCAGATACAGTTCACTGCACTTCGAACCCAAGACTTCCAGAGACAGTTCACTGCACTTCGAACCCAAGACTTCCAGAGACAGTTCACTGCACTTCGAACCCAAGACTTCCGGCAGCGTTGCCTTCGCCTGATGCTGTCACAGTTACTCAAGTTCACTGCATCTCGAACTCAGGTTCACCTTGCTTGAAGACTAGCTAGCTCTCTCACAGCTGCCAAACTAACTCATTTCGAAGGCTGCTCGCGCTTCTATTTATTAAATCACACATTCTCGAACCTTCAGTTCGCTTGGCTTTGCGGAACTTCCAGAGAGACACGTTTCACCTCCTCTTCCTCTGCTCCGTGTCGCACCGAGCCTTCCCTTGCACTAGATGCGTGCGCATCTTCCGAGGCAACCAGATCTTCCAACATGCCGCCACAATATTTTAATGTTATCAGAATGAATGTCTAAAAATAAAAGGAAATTATCTTGTACTTATTGACCGTTTTACACTACGATACGTTCGAAACATAAAGAGATAATTGAACAGTCAACGGCTTTTCTTAGAATTTTTCTTGTAATCCGATCAAGAATAACTGCTAAAGATAGCCTACGTATAGTAGGTAGGCCTACTGTCTTCAGAGTCGTTCTTCAAGCTTGTGTCAGCACTGTCGCTGTCCAACTCCCGTTACTTGAATTTCTCTCCACTCTACTGCTTTCTGCAACATGTTTGCGACACCCACTCCATCCTCAAACCGTTCGAAATACAGTACTCATCGGATCTCTATTTTTGTTGGGCTAATTATAATGGATCTCATTTCTTAACTTTGTGTAAGTTTTGGAGACACGAAGAAGTGAAAATACTAACCAAATCTGCCGTTAGTTAAGTGAAAGAAAGATGGTATGGAGGGACGCATGCGTCAGTTCTGAAAAACCAAGTCTTAAAGCAGTATTTATTTTATTAATGTTTGAACATGAAAAAAAATATATATATATATATATATATATATATATATATTACAAATTAATAAATTAGAGTAAGATTAATGTTCCAAAACACAATATGCAGTGCTACGTTTAAGAAAAAATTAGGTTTAAAAATAATACGATTTTCTTTTTAGAAATTGGATTTTCACTAAGAAAATTTGAAAAATAGTAATAAAACGAAATAAGTTGATGTTTTAAAACAGTGTTTATGAGAAAAGATTGAAATTTAGGTACAATGTGTGATTTTGACATTAGGCTAATATGTATATTTAGTAAAAATTTCAATTCTCTAGCTTAATAATTGTGGATTTCAGAAATTTCAGTACCTGATCGCCTTAAGCAATTTCCATGGCTCGTACTGTAAAAATCAGACGATGTTATTTTCTGAAAAGTATTCAGGAAATTTTTGTGAAACTGTAATTCTAGTTTTCTCGCAATTTTCTTGCAGAGACCTGCCCCCTTCCCAATATTTGAAAGAATTTGGCGCTTATGGGAATTAGCATGGTTTGCTAAGTAGTGTTGCAGGGTCTGCCTTTTGTTTCAACCCCCACACTGTTCCACCTATCTCGAAGCTGTGCTTTCCCTTGTATTTCGTAGCCTGAACAACCCTCATGCGCCGTGGGAGCCTCGAATGTATCCCAAGTTCTTTCATCCAACATGAAATGAATTGCGGTTGCAACTGTCGTCTCCACGCCCGCAGCCGTCTAGCGTGTCTCATTGTTTGGAATGCAGGGGCCTGCGGGCGTACACGCTCAGATTGCATCTTCGAGGAAGCTGCGCGACGCTCCCTGTCTGGATTGACACAACAATGCCGTCGTTATGCTATTAAATGCGAGTCGCTTGGTTTCAACTTAACCCGCAAGTTGTCGTCGTCTTGAATATGCATGTTTGTTAACTTGATTTAGGAGTGTTTCAGATGTCTTAAACACAAGATATAAATTGCAGATCGACTAAATTAATTCCAGGGAAGGTTCCATAGTTTACAGTCTACCACGAATAGTAGGAACTAGTTTCAAATTCCGGTAGGTTCGAGGAAAAATTGTGTTGGTTTCACGAGATATTGCCGTTTTCTTAGTCGTTATTCTACGTCAGCGGTAACCAAAACTCGAGCTGCAGTGATTACATGCGACAGACAGCCTATGAAGTAAGGAGACTGAGGAAAGGTACTTGGCATGAAAACTACAACCAGTGGTTGCTCCTGTACTTAAATCTTGATCAATCCCGCGGATAAAAGTCTCGAGTTTTGCTGTATCAGTAATATCACTGCGTCATCAAGAACCAGTGAAAAATATACAATTTTTTTGCATTTTTGTAACCTTCCTCTTGAATATAATCAGGAATTTTCTAAATTCTTTTCTCGATACTTGGTCCAGAAATTCGTATGGAAGGAAGGAAATATCTTTCTCTCTGCGCGTGTTTGGTTCATTTCTAATCTTCTCAGTTATAGGTAGTTAGTAAGACGAATGGATAGGCTGACGGGTGGGCATATTTATAGGTACATAGCTAAGTAAATATATGAGTAGTAAGGTAGATAATAATAATAATAATAATAATAATAATAATAATAATAATAATAATAATAATAATAATTAATAATAATCCGTGGCGCTACAGCCCGTGAAGGGCCTAGAGCGACCAGCCGGCTGCTGACCTCACACCCACATGCCGAAGCAGAGGTGGACGATCATCCAACCAGAATGGAGGTATCTTGTGGTTAGCACGATGATCCCCCCAGCCGTTATAGCTGGCATTCGCAACCGGATTTCGCTACCTATCGTAGCTCCCCAAGTGCATCACGATGCTGGGTGGGCACCGGTCCCATACACTGGCCGAAATTTCGTGAGAAAATTTCTTCTCCCATGAGGGTCCGAAACAGCGCGCATTCCGTATCGCGAGTCCTAGGCAGGATGCCTTAGACCACGACGCCACGGCGCCGGACTAGAAAGATAGAGAGGAAGTTAAATTTCTATTTAGCCGGCGATTTAATGACTTCGTATAACTACTAGATTATTTAGGGTCCATGGAATTGATGGTAGTGAGATGGTATTCCGCGGAATGAGGCCCGGAATTACCTGACATTCACCTTACAGCTAGGGAAAAATTCGGAAAAATTTAAGCGGAATCGAACCCACGACCGAGCGTAGCCTCGGTCGTTAGATAGGTGGATAGGTATTAAATGGGTGTATCGGGTAGCTGGGTAGATAAATAGATCGGATACATGGATATTTAAAACATGACAACCATTTTGTTCTGATAGTTCTTTAATAGCTTCTGTTCCTGGCTCTGTGCAGCATTCAGAAAGAAATCCCTCGAAACGTTCTGAATTTTCCGCGTGATGGATCACTTCAATTATTAAAATGTATTAAAAAGGTAACGAAGAAAAGTCTTTAATTTTACATAACCCCATAAATCATAAATTGCTGGGATTTATATCTGATGTTCGTACAGAGTAGATTGAGGGAAACCCTGGCTTGTGATTAGATTCAAACAGAAGAGTGTTACTTAGGGGTTCTTTGCTGATTAATGAGAGGGAAGTGGTGCGCCGTGTTGCATAAAGATAAGGTTATCCGAAGGACTTTTTTATCTGACACGTAACCCAGCGCTTCAAATTTACCAACCAGCTTCCTGAATGAAGACAGATTACAGTGTCCACACCCCAAACCATTTAGTTCTAAACGCTATTATGGCATTGAAAGTTTTCTTATTGCATTCATAATAATACACGATAATACCAGTTCTCACTTACAGAGGCAGCAACTTTTCGGAAAAATAGGAGATCCGTAGTCTAATACGAACAATTTGAATAAATACGAGTAGCTACTCTCGGTGAATGTTACATCTCGAACTAATGGTTAAAAATACAATTGAAAGCAAATACTATGTCTCTAATCTATATTACTTTTTCTAAAGGAAATTTTACTACTTAAGATTAATTTATGTTAGCTTTAACTGCAAAGTTAAGTTACGGCATTGAGTTTAATTTTTCATTCATCCGCCGGCACGTATTCCTGACGTATAACCTTCCATCAGCTTGTAGATGGAAGTGGGCTTGCATAAAAATAGCTTTTCCAAAGCCTCCTTAGCACTGTACCATGTTACAAAATATCTGTAGATGCAGTAACTAATGTTTGTGTCACTATGACAGTTATCTTCAAATAACTTCAAAACGATTAGAGATATCTCAAAGCAGATTGTACCGCCGTTTTTTTTTTTTCAGAAAAGTTTACATGATTTTAAGTACCTACATGAGCCCTTTTCCATTTAAAATTTCAAAGTTGCATCCAAAATGGCGACTTTTGAAATAGCTGAAGGCTAGAATCGAATGTGTCACTGGTAGAGCATTTGGTCTTACAAATACTGATAACAGCTATAGTAGTCCAAAATCAAGCATATGGAAGATAGTTATATATTTTTTATTTGTACTATTTAAATTTAAATAAACAGAATACAGATTATAATTACAACAATAGAAATAAAATAATACAATCAATATAAAAAAGAAGATACAGTAATATTAACAAAATTTGAGGACCAAGACAAAAAATAATTTTACAGAAAAGTACAAATTAAGTTGGATTTTAAGTTGTCTATTATATGTGGTTTGGATTCGTAAATCACAATGAATCACAATGACACATTATACTAACGATGCTGAGAACTATCACATCTGATACCCAAATGAAGAAAATTTCATTCAAAGAATTGGGCTCTGGAAAGAACGCCAATAAGCTCGCTGCGTTTCCACGTTGGATGGCTATTTCTTTCGTAGTCGTAGACAATTTTTACAGCAATGGTTTCCAGTCACCAAACTTCTTCCAATATCAGAAACCAGGTCTTTTGCTTTTCTACACCAGGAGACTATTCAACAGCAATAACGATAAAGATGTAATTATCTATTAGATGTCCGTATTTATGTCGTTTACTGCTTAACAGAATAATAATTGATATTAACGACTGAAGTAATAAAAGTGATGTAATGATAGTACGGCGATAGGTATGAATCTGGTTAAAGTGAGATTTTTTTTTTTTTCATGAGTAGTAGCTTATTCCGCATGTAAATCTATTACCATCTTGCCTACTGTCCGTCCTCATTTCACCGAGCCACTCTCTTCTCCACTTGCAAGGAACTAAGACAGCGTTGTCAGACAGAGACTAAACGGAGCGGAGCGCTCCACTAGACTGGTTGCGTGCTCCGGTGTTTCCACAGACATAAGCAAGTTCACTCTCCGATCTAGCTCCACAACTGGTTTCGGAGCTTACAACTCTGATACTACTGAACTAAGACCTCATAACTGCACAGTATACGAGCTCCAAGGCTACTGCCCACTTATCTTACTATGATGTACGCCTCCCACTGAACAATAAATTTTTACTTTGTGTCTTGCTCCGAAATAAAAACAGGTGAATATTATTAATATGTGTGCCCTAAATCTGAATTTAAAATCTAAATTGCCCCATCACGTGCCACTTTCCGGGAAAAATGAATTGAAATTTTTATGACAACTTATTTGTTTTTCATTTTTCACTGCTACTGATAAAAGTACAACACATTAGAAATTCAAAATTCCTCATAATATTTGAAAAATATGTACTGGATACAAAAATGATGTTACATAGTTTAAAACAGAACAACAATAAAAATATTTCATGCGTATAATGAGAAAAATCCCGGAATTTTAACTTACATTTAAAATAATTTTCTGGATGACTTCTGTTTATAACTAGACCCGGGACTATATTTTAGAAGGAACCAACAATAGTCCGTAAGCATGCTGGATGATGATCTTCCTTTCTCGCCTTTCCATTTCAGATATTTCTTGATGAAATCTTTCCCCTTGCTCGTCGTTTACCGCTCCAAAGTTAGGAGGAAAGAAATCCAAATGAGTATATAAAAAGTGTATTTTGAGAGACATGTTACACTCCATTTTGTCATATGCACTGAAAATGGTTTCCACAACAAGTTCTACATAGTTCTCTGCCCTCGAATTTCCAAGGAAATTTGAGCAAACATCTTTGAAAGCGCGCCATGTCATACGTTCTGTAACGGGAAGTTTTTCCTCAAACAAAGGGTCACTCATAATTTGTGAATTTGTGGACCGATGAAAATGCCCTCTTTTAATTTGCCTTCACTCAACCTGGTAAACTTTTCCTTTAAATACTGAAAACCACACCCTTGTTTGTTCATTGCATAGACCTCACTTTGAACTGTTATGAAATTTACTTAACAGAAGGGACCAATATTATCTGTTTATTTATTAAAAGTACAAAAGAACATACCAACAACTATAAGAAGCCGAAAATAGTTATAAACTCATAAAATTCAATAGCTTTTGTTTTGGTTTATACCCCCAACCCGCGCCAGATGGGGGGGGGGCGCTTATCGAAAAATGAAATCATAGTATATCTTAAAAACCTTAAGTGATGCAAAGAAAGAGATGCATTTTCGGATTCAGGACACATCAAACCATAAGGGACACATTGTTTTAAGTTGAAGCAAAATTTTTGTTTTTCAGTGTTAGTTTGAAGTAGAACAGACGAATAGCATAACCTAATAGGAACTTAATCACGATCACCTTCTCCTTTTGACGATCGTGACCACTTGGGGTTTGAACAATGAAATAATATCTTCAGGAAGTTCCAAAAAATTGACACTTGAGGCCTGAGAAGTTGTTCGGGATACAGATTGTGGCGGCCCAGTTGTTATCGGACACGAGTGTCCTCGAGGGAGATGACTGCGGATAATGCAGTAAGTAAGTTTATGCGTGATCCCCTTCACACGTGTACCGGCTATCATTCGCTGATTTACAGCCGAGTTGGAACCTGTAGAGCGGTTACAGGGTGACCGCGAGGCTTTGCATTGTACAGTCTGTGTACATCGAACCGGCGGACTACAGCGACTTGCGTTCTGAGTATGAGTGCGAATTTGATGCCAGACGGAGGCAAAAAGAGCTACATTTCGCCGTAACTCCCAGGAAGACTCTGAGGTCACTCAGTCTTTTATCAAGTTACTTCTCTGTGGATAAAGTAACTGGGGAGGTATACTTCCAGCATGACGCAGTATGTGGGAGGCGAGGGGTACTGCCGTCAATTGTCAAAAGCACCCCAACATCTGAGTCTACTGAAAGCCAGGTTATGAACCGACTAAACCGGAAGCAACGTTCTGTTGCTCGCTTTCTGAGCTCTATTGCCACATAGTGGCGCGAAATTCAAAGCATGTTCAGCGTTTGTCACCGATATGTTTAAAATAACTACTGTATATAGTTCTCGATAACACTATCAACAATATTAGTAATTAAAATTACTGTTTTTAAGAAAGCACGAGCTAATGACGCTGGTACGAAATGCGATCCGTAATGAACGTGGTACTCCAAAGGAACTGGGAAGTTTGGCTACACTGTCTCCGTGATTCCGTTGCCAGATTTTCGTTAGCAGACGACATTTTCACGTGAGGTCCAATGAAAAGCTCCGTTCTCCTTCCCCCCTCCGCCACGCCATACTCAACGTGTCATCGCTGCACAGGCTACCCCTCTAACCCGCACTTTCCTCTCGCCCTGCCAACTACTTCCTGTTTAGTCGGTTCATAGTACAGGGTTTTGGGTGGGAATGGAGTCGTTTACTTGAAAGTCAGTGTTGGAAAGAATTCTACGTGAAGTCGGAGTACGGTGTCAGTCAAAAGTTTAGGATATTATGGATTTATTAATTTGTCCTACAGAATAAGATCTGTAATATTGACAATTAATATTTGAGGAGAAAAATTCGCTCCGTCGCAGAGGATCGAACCCGGGTCCTTGGTTCTACGTACCAAGCGCTCTCACCACTGAGCTACGCCGAATAATGGCAGTTGACATTGGACATAAAAAACATCAACATGTATGCCTAACTTGGAATAAGGCCATAAAGGGAAACATTGAAGGAGGAGAATTCGATCCGGTGCTGTGGATTGAATTCGGCGTAGCTCAGTGGTCAGAACGCTTGGTACGTAGAGCCAAGGACCCGGGTTTGATCCCCGGCGCCCGAGCGGTTTTTTCTCCTCAAATATTAAAAGTTTAGGAACTCCAACTTATTACGTTAACATTCTACAATTAATTTTGTACCTAAATTTATGACGAAATATATTAACCTTTTAACAAAACGGGGTACAGTCTTACACCAATTTAGTAGGCATACCAAAATTTTCATAATATTTAACTTTTGATAAAAATTCAATCAGCTACCGACGTAGCTCAGTCGGCTTGCCTGCCGATCCGGAGTTGCGCTCGGTCGTGGGTTGGATTCCCGCTTGTGCTGATTAACTGGTTGAGTTTTTCCGAGGTTTTCCTCACCCGTAAGGCGAATGTCAGGTATTCTATGGAATAATTGATTACAATTCTACATTTTATTTCAGAGTAAAGAGCTGTTTACCCAAAGCTTGAATCTTCGCATACCGGTAAATTTGATACTCTGCTATAATACCGAGGCATTCAAGGAGATTCTGTGGTAAAGAAAGATTGTGTTAGAACAGATCTTGTCGATGTGCCTCCATGTCTTCTGCTATTTTACTACCTCTTCAAACACCTTCACAGGAGATCAACTGCATTGGATTTCTAGGACGAACGAAGACAACTCACTGAAGTTGACCCTATTCCTCGCGCAATAAAAAGCGTTATCAACTTTATTAATGACTGAGTGATTCTAATAAATTGAGTTACATACTCTTGTAGATTTTAAGATGTGGAAACATTGTGAAATTATAAATTAATGAAAATAATTTCAACTTTTCTCAATGTCAAACTTCCAGAATGGCACCGGGTTCCTTTCTGCTTCTTGTCAATGTCAAATTCATTACCAAATTTTTCACAGGAATGAAATTACAGTCAAAGCGTGCTGTCGATCACATCACCTCATTTAGTAGCTTACCCAGATCATAACGGCACTGAGCTCTACATCCATGTATAGTGTTACCAGATGTAAATAAATGAAAAGCAGGACATTTTTCCCGAAAAAGCAGGATTTTCCACAAAAAAAGCAGGACGTACTTAAAATTGTGACATTAATTTTGAATAATTTCACCCCAACTCTCGAAAAAATAACGAAATTTAGTTTCCAAATTTTCAAAAAATTCGCATTTTCTTTTACTAGTTTCATCAGCCTTCGACATCTGAATAGAACTGAAGATTGCATATTATAACGTTAACTTAAACACATACACTACAGAGATTCACCAAATGAATTCAAACTTACATGGTCAGAGGAAACCAAAGAATTTGTAATACTTACTAGAGACACATACCCGTGAGTGGCAGGCAAGAAAAATGTCACAAATTGAATCGACTAGCATCCCCCATTAAACGGAGTGTTTGCGGCGCGAAAATCAAAAAACAGTGCCACAATACATTGATGTAGCCTGATGATAGACACTGTTTTAAACATCTTTTAAAAAGGATGAGTCATGATGAAATAAACATGAATGGCAGAGGTGCGCTATATTTATTAAAGTATTATAATGATTCATCTTTGGCGACATTCTAAAAAGTAAATTAAATCACCCATATACACTCAGGATAAGTATGTGAAATATTGAATAATGGCAATGTCAACAGTAATTTTCAGTATTACTAGTATTGTTTTAAGGACATAATAATGGATATTTACTGTAATATTTATAAAGATCTATATTTCAGTCCTTTAATGCAAAGGAAGAGGAAGTTAGCCTATATGGTGCTTAGAATATATTTAGTGGTGAAATATGAGAACATAAAAATTCTGGAAACTGATTTAAATTATAATGAGAATAAATTTTATCATAAAACAATCTATTTATTGTGTAATTGATAGTTGATGACTACCAAGTTAGAGGTCAGTACAGACTTTTTAATACAATTAGTAGCGGTAATAGTAGGCCTAGGAATAGTGGTAATACTAGGCCTAGTAGTAGTGGTAACTGGTAATAGTAGGCCTAGTAGTAGTGGTAACTGGTAATAGTAGGCCTAGTAGTAGTGGTAACTGGTAATAGTAGGCCTAGTAGTAGTGGTAATAATAGTCCTAGTAAGTAGTAGTGGTAATAGGCCTAGTAGTAATGGTAATAGTAGGCCTAGTTTTGGTAGTATTAGTAGGCCTAGTAGTAGTGGTAATAGTAGGCCCAGTTGTAGTGGTAATAATAGGCCTAGTAATAGTGGTAATAGTAGGCCTAGTAGTAGTGGTAATAGTAGGCCTAGTTTTGGTGGTATTAGTAGGCCTAGTAGTAGTGATGCCTAGTTAGTAGTAGTGGTAATAATAGACCTAGTAGTAGTGGTCATAGTAGACCTAGTAGTAGTGGTAATAATAGGCCTAGCTAGGCCATCAGCTATATTTTCACTAATTTCTTTGCATTTAATAGCACCAAAAACTAGAAATACATACTGTACAGTACGGAAATTACATGATTAATTCATTTATTGTGAAACAAAACTGTTTTAGACAGATATAGTCTGAGGATTTTTTTTATGCACTCTGCTATTATAATCCACTGTAATATGATGGCACCTAACCCTTACATACATTGTTGAAACCAACCTTATAAACCTGATTAATGTGTTTCTGGAGAAACTTTTATCCAAGAAATATTCCGACATTGTGTAAACACATTCAAAGGAGGAACTGCATTTGGAACATTCTTCCAAATATTAAGATATGCATGCTTTCCTGAGCATCCTACAATAGTAGCTATGTTCGAACAGTTATTTGCGGCGCAGTATTTCACCATTTTCTTATTATTTCCCTTCAAGTGTACTTATATTTATTCGTACTCCTCAATAAGCATGAAATGCTTACACTCCCGGCGAAGCATCAACTCCCTTTAACGGCGGCCGAACAGCGGTTCAATTTTGTACGCGAAACTAGCGCCGTTGGTGTCTCTAGTTATATATTACAAACTCTTTGGAGGAAACGGATAGACCGGAAGTACACTAATCGATAATCGAAAGCTGCGTCCGCACCCTGTAATCGATATTTCTCCATGATCGAAGCTCTACCGCCTGCTAGATCACGGTTATCATTCGAAGTTCTTTGGTCATACCACAGTCTAGTTTATACATTCACGAAGTTCAATACGTAGGGAATATACATCCATAGATAGTTGCTAACCACTAGGATCGCTACTATCGCCTCATCGTAGACAATGCGAAACAGTACCGGCACAGTTTATTGTTCCTAGTACCCTTAACAACTCAATCTTCGTGACTGTATATACTAGACTGTGGTCAGTTGGGACGGTCGTTCTGTGCCGGTGTGCTTGGTTACTTGAGCAACAGAGTGAGTTTATAGAAACACGTGACTTACCGCCTCGGCTGGGATCTGCAGCGTGTAGTGACATCATCATGCGCAGTTGGTTCCAGGATGTGCGATGAACGGCGCATTCCACTCACAGTTGTCCAGTATCACTTATCACATCACACGTGTTATCATAATAAATACAAACTGATTATAAACATAACATGATATCCATGGTTCAATTATATAGCAATGAAGAGAAACAGACGCAATCAATATATCTAATCATCAGACAAACTTTCGATCTTCATCGTCGTCGCTTTCACTACTGCTGTCTCCGCCCGTAATTATGAAGCTTTCAATTACATTTTCCATAATTCCTTCCTGTTCAATATATTCATCTTCGATTTTTTCAACATGTTCACATACGTTTTCCCATTTTTCTACACTGATGTCATCAACCCGTTGTTGGCACAATTTCATCACTTGCTCTAATTTAAAAGTTGTGTTTTGACCGGCTACCCACTGCTTGATATCTGCCCAAATCAATTCCAATGGATTTAGCTCAGGTGAATACGGCGGCAGTCTGAGTACACAGTGTCCATTCATAGCTAAGAGATTGTCAATCACGTAAGTTTTATGAAGTGGCTTATGTGCTTTAATGAGCCCGTAAAGCTCCACTTTCAGCATATTTTCCTGAAACTGCACATTGTTTCTTCTAAGCCAGTCCTGCATATCACTTTTCTTTGAATTACTTGAGGGAGCTTTATGCAACTGCACGTTATGGTAAGGTGCGTTATCTATTATAAAAACAGATCTAGGGGGCAAATTCGGAATCAACTTTTCCGTTATCCACTTCTGGTAATTGTTGGCATTCATTTCATGATGGTAGTCTCCAGTTTTCCTGTTCGATTTAAACATCAGAAATGCGCCAGGTACAAAACCCGCTCGACCCCCCTGCATGAACAATAATAAGCCTAGGTCCTTTCGAAATAGGCGCCAGTAAACCTGAGGTTTTGTCATCACTCCAATTTTTTGGTCTTGTATGCGTGCTATGAATATATGTTTCATCCTCGTATATTAGAGGCCTACCTTCTTCTCTGTATTTCTTTATTGCGCGTAAATATGATACGCGCTGTTCTCGAATATCATGCCTTTCCTGTAATACCGCTTTATTATTTCTTGTCTTCTTCCATTTAAACCCCATATCACGTAAAATGATCTTTAAACTTGTACTACCGCCGTTAAAGTTTATGGCATCTTTTAGTTTAGGTAGCAGTTTACTGACAGTGGGCACTGTTTTGTCATTTATATCAAAATTATAAATTGTCTGTCGTATAACTCTTTTATCAAAATCATCAACATCTGTGATGCGTTTCGGTACACGATGAACTTTACCGGGCGCTCCAAAAGAGGTCCCTTCTTCCTCACACTGTTTCCCTTCTTTAATTATCTTTCTTATTGTTCTTTCGGGCACTTTAGTTGCTGCACTCACTCGTTCTTGCACCTTTTTCAGCGGTATTAAAAAGTCTCCAGAAGCCGCTTCACTCTTCATGAAAGAATGTATATTGTTCACAACTTCCCGAGTTTGGCTATACGGTGTTTTTGCGCCAAGTTTAGACTGGATAGGAGGCATTTTAGTCTACACAAACACACAACTGCAATTTGCCACGACAATAAATAAACAATATGAATATGAACTAACTAAACTAACAAACAGCAATTATCACGCACGTGGCAGGACGATGTTACACAGCCAAGGCTTTGTGCGAGACTGGCCACTTGCCATATTCTGCGCATACGCGAGAGTGTAGGCTCACTGGCTAGCTACCACATGATTCTCACCGGCACAGAACGAACGTCCCAACTGTACGTTATAAACGTACATCGTGCGAAAATTTGTGTCCAGTAGCATTAAAAACCAGGACAATGTACGATTTTCTACAATGTCCGGACGGACACAGGACACACACCTTAAAGCAGGACATGTTCGGAAAGGTAGTTGTTCATTTTGAAAAAAAAAAGTTAATATTTGCAGCGGGTCTATACAATAGCATTAGTAGCCTTTACACTACAAAAATAAGCTTAACTATTAGTTGCAAGCATCTAGTACACTTATTGTGTAGGTTAGATCTACTTGAAACATTGCACCACTAGTGTTTTTATTATTTTAAAACTATATTGATTACTGCGAAAATTATTATGTGTTTGTAAATAATTAACTAGTGTATGTTTAATGCATTTTTTGCAGAAATTTAGCCAAGTTTAATATAAGTTAAATGAGTCTATTTATTATATTGTTTTTATCTCCTGGTTTATAAAATTGAATAGCAGTTGTGTTCTTTAATTTATTTGTATATTTGCCTTCAGATAAACATAGATTAAAATTAAATTTAGGAGAAATAAAATATACGAAAGAAGAATATAAGACAGTTTGACAGTTATTCGGTTAAATATTAGACTATTAACAGCCATTATAATAAAAAAAGACTCTGTAATGGGACCATGTTCTTAAATTCATCAATGACTTCATCTGCGCCGATGGATGGAAAGCCGAGTCTGGGAACATACGAACTATACCGATCCGGTCCGAAGTAATCCTTCATGCATAACCAAATGTTTATTAAGAAACAAGAAGTTGTTACAGAATATTTTTCAGTTTGGTAATTTTTTGGATATTTCTTATAATGCACGTACTTTGAGGGATCCATAGGTTCATTAGGATGTGCATACTTAGGTACACTTGCCCCCCCCATACCACCATCTATGCATAATGAAACATTTATTGTGAAATGGGACTAATTTCGTAATATTCCTTCATATAAACAGTGCCGAATTTAGGCCTAGGCAACGTAGGCAGTTGCCTAGGGCGGCAATTTTCAGGCGGCGACATTTTCTCTCTCTCTTCCCTCTTTTCTTTCCTTTTTTCTATTTTCATTTTACACTGAAATTTGTTTTCAAACACTTGTTGGTAAATCTTTTTGAAGTTTGTTCTTGAACACCTTGTGGAAGTCAGGAAGTCGCATTGTCAAGATCGCGGCGAGAGTAAAAGGAAAGTGTGCAGCTGCATAATTATATTGTAGGATATCACGTTATTATACTATGAAACTGCTTAAATTTCACTGCTTGTATAAACAAGAATGCATTGTTGAAAATCAAATTGGATGTGTGTTTGTTATTTATTGCTATGAATAGTAACCACAACTCTCAGTTAAATTTTCAATATATAACGTCAACAGTACTATTTAATAATTTTTCAGCATGTGCACTATACAATTCGATATGAGAGGTTAATTCCGCAAAAAGTTGGGATTTATTTTTCAATTTACTTTATACTTCCTGTCGAAGTAAGAAATACTCGTAATAATTATACCATCAACAAAACGAATGCTTAAAAGTAAACCACAGCCTGGCTTTCACAAATCAATTTTATTTCAACACTGAGTAAGTTTGAATATGTTTATTTGCATCGCGTCTGATGTGCTTCGTCACATCGACTTTGATGACATCATCAATGCTTTCTCTGTGAAGAAAGTGTGAAGGAAATCTTTATAATTCACAAGTAAGATGCATGTATTTTGATTCCGGCAATTTATTGTTTTCTGAATTGTAATATTTCATTTAAACTAAACATGACCTGTATAATAGCTGCTTATAAATTGTTTGTGGAAATTTGGGGGCGGCAAATTTTAGCATTGCGTAGGGGCTGCGTTATACCTAAATCCGACTTCTACATATGAAGACAGATATATGGTAACCTCTGCACCAAAATGAAACTAGTAATAGATCATGGGGTGAGGTTTGAAAAATCGAAATAAGTTTTTTTCTGTAACATTCACCGTTTTATAAGAAAGAGTTACGTTCCTATGAAGCATTTGGCAACATCACGGCTGCTGCAATAACTCTAAGCAAGCGCGGCCTGCACTATGTACCTTCCCCTCCTCCCCTGCTGTGTTCAGTTGTTAACACGCGACGTGCGCTGCGTTGCAAGATTTATTACAACGATTTTCGCTATTAATCAATTTAAATTCGTGGCTAAACGGTTTAGTTTGCAAAAAAAGATTTAAAACATTAACTGTTCAGATTATTTTTACCTATTTGGTTGTATAGCAATCAGCCATTTCTCTCGGGGCATTACCGCAATAGAGCGCTGCAAACATAGGGCGAAGACTAATTTTCTCTTAACGGTGCTTCATCGAAGGGAAAGTGTAATAAAAGTTCAGTTATATTTAACGTAGAATCACCTGTTAAATTTTGGTACAGAGGTTAAATTCATCCTGTATTGCATTTCTGCAATAATTGTTTCTCTTATTACATCGCACTATCACTCGAAAATTGTGATTTTTAAAGATGTGCTATTTCCTAGTAAAATACTGCTGTAAAAATGTATATAAATAGGTACCAAAACTTTATTGATTCACTATTTTATTATTATAATTTCATACCTGCAACCAGTAAAACAGTATCGGAAATTATTTACTGAAGTAATATGTGATTTTCGACATACAACAGTATTTTACTGGCTGTGAGATATATGCATGTTCTCCACGTTTGTAAACTGTGTATTTTGGCCATTAACATTTTTATCTCCATTTTCATCCAGGATTGACATTTTGAAATCTTGCGCTCGAATTTCGAGATACCGTGTGTAAATAATACAGCAATTTATAAAATTAGAGGCATTATTCTTGTGTACAGAAACACACTAGGATCAAAATTTTAACACGACCTATGTTCGCTTTCTGAATTGAAGCGTGGACTAACAGAAAATTCGATACTTCTAGAATTACTGCAACGGAAATGAGATTTATGGGACGTGCCGCTGGTTACACAAAATGGAATCGTGAACGAAACACGGACAAAGTGGAAGAATTGAAGATAAAGCCACTACTAGAGTACATTGGTAAATTGAGACGAAAATGGAGGGAACATATCAACAAAATGGATGGAAGAAAAATCTCTAATGAAATCATGCAGTACCTACTTGGAGGAAAGAAATGTGTAGGGCACGGAATAAGATCTCAACAGACCACATAGTCTAATACAGTGGCTTCCAGACTAGGCGCGACAGACTTTTTGGACGATCCCCACACTAATGAACTAGTAGGATACTTAACCCCATTCGAAAAATATAAATCCCTTTAAAATCGAAAACAACGATTACTTTACTCAAAATTAGTGGATAACATCCAAAGAAGACTAAAATAGAAGAACATAGTGCAAAAATAACACGAAATATTACATGAAAATCATTTCTCATAGCATACTTTGCTGATATTTTCGAACATTTAAACACTTTTAATAATAGTTTGCAAGGCCAAGATGTTGACATAATAACAGCCGGGGATAAAATCAAAGTATTTTTAAAGAAGTTTTATTTCTGGTCGATATCACTTGACAATAGGAATGTGACGTATTTCAGTGCATTAAAGAACTCGTGGAAAATTTAGCTACATAATATTATGATTCGACAAATACTGAGTTTGGTTTCTGAACATGCAATTAAGTTTGCACTGCAAACAACAGCTTATTGGATATTTTCCGGAAGAAACTCAAAACAGTACTACAGGCACTGGTAGATACCAAATCCATTTTTTTTAGTTGTTTATTTAACGACGTTGTATCAACTACTAGGTTATTTAGCGTCGTTGAGATTTGTGATAACGAGATGGTATTTGGCGAGATGAGGCCGAGGATTCGCCATAGATTAGGCTACCTGGCATTCACCTTACGGTTGGGGAAAACCTCGGAAAAAATCCAACCAGGCAATCAGCCCAAGCTGGGACCGAACCCGCGCCCAAGCATAACTTCAGATCGGCAGTCAAGCGCCTTAACCGACTGAACCACGCCGGTGGTTCCAAACCTATTTTTAGACAGTTGCGTTCGACTGGTTGAAAAAAAAGTGAAGGATAAATTCAATTAAATATGTATAGTTCCCCAAAAAAGGAATGAGACGATGGAATATTCCTAATTCTCAGGTGTAAGATACTGCACATGATCTGAGATTGATACACAAGATAACGAATATTTGAGTTATTTAAATTCAGGCTATTTGGTTTTTTCCACTTCCCTTTTCTTCCTTTTTGGACTGCCTCATTTTCTCTACCTTACCTAGCCTTTCTTTTATTATATTTCATGTCTGTCTCCATTTTGTTCGAGTTCTCTATTTCCCTTCTTTCGACTCTCTATCCGTTATTTCTTTTCCTGTTTTTTCTACCGTCCTCCATTTTGTTTCAGTTTTCGTTTCTTTTTTTTTCGTTTTTCTGTCTTTTCTTGTTTCTGTCCCTTACTTTTCTTTTTCTCTGCTTCCTGCCTGCCTCTTTTTTTGTCCTACTTAGTTTCCTTTTTTTCTGTTACTTTTGTTCCTTTTCTTATATTTCATGTCTATCTCTTTTGTGTCCCTCGCCTCTTTTTGCTTTCTTCTATTTTGTGACTGTCTTCCTCTAATTTGTCTGATCTCACTGTCTCCTTACATTTTTAGGTTTATTTCTTCCTTTCCTTGGTCCTCTTTTCTGATAGTCCTCTTTACTCTGTCTTATTTGCCTTTTGCCTTGTTTTGTGTAGCCATTTATTTTCTTTTCTTTTTCTCATTGTCTTCTCTTATTTGCGTTCCTTCTCTTACTATTTTCTGATTGTCTCACTTCGTTCTCTCTTTCTCCTTTCTTTCTTCCCTTTTAGCTATTTTTGTCTCCTTTCTTCTGTGCGGCTCTTCCTTTCTTTCTCTTTTTTATTCTCCTTGTTTTTATGTTTCTTCAGTCATTCTCTTTTTTCCTCTTTTTAATATCTTCATTCATTTATCTATATCTTTCTTTTTTTACGTCCTGTATATTCGTCTGAGTTTGTTCTGTCTTTTTTCTTTCTTTCTTTTTTTTCTTTCTTTCTTTCTTTTATTCAGTTTTCTCTTTCTTTCTTTTTTCTTTATTTCCTTTTTTCGTTCTCTCCTCCTTACTTTTCTTTCTTTATTTCTCTCTTCATTGCTTTCTTTCTTTTCTTCATTTCTCTCTTTCTTTCTTTTTTCTTTCGCCTTACTATCTGCATATTTTTTTGTCTTTCCCTCGCTACCTATCTCTTGCTACTGCTATATCGATTAAATCCCCAATGAGAAGAGCACAATAATGTGCGTGTTCCTATCTCAGTACGATCAACAGCTTTCATTAGGTCGATGAACTTCAGACATCTTCCCGTGTTTAGGGTACTATCCAGGATATAATATCGGGTCCGGTCAAGCAAGTTGCGTCAAGATTCCCCTTCATATCAGTGTTAATAAATCCCTGTAATATCATAATGAATCCAGAAGAGCACTTAACCACTTTGTCTCTTCCGTGTGAAGTGCTTAAAACTTTTTAGATATTTGCATAATCTCTTTGCAAACGAATCAGCTCTCACGCAACAGTACAGGGGTGGCCATCACAATCAATAGTAAACTAATGAAACACGTAGCAGACACGTTATTTTCTAGTACTAGTCTTGCATAAAGAATGTAGCGTTAGTGTAACTGAAATGTATTTCGTACACATCAGACAATTGTTACAATAAAAATACATAGACATATACAGCTCACTTATTTTCAGCTTCCTAATCAGTTTTTCGTTTTGAATATAAGATTTGAATCCTTTTTCGTGGCAAAGGAACGCTTGTTATGGGCTTGATCACTGATGAGACATTATTTGTCGTTCTCTTCGTGGTGTATGCTTAGAAGATAAGAGAATTAAGGATTTTTCTTGCAACGTATATCAATACGGAATTCAATGTGAATTAGGCGCCTTAACTCAAAATGACAGTAGTATGTCATATAGGAAATACTCAATAGCAATTATTGTCAACAATAATTCGATGGTGTTTGAGTGAAGGGTGATAAATCATAAAAATAGTGTTCGAGATAAATGAAAATGAAATTTTGGACACACATTGCAAATTATTTTCTACACTAATAAAGCACATTAAATTATCGTAATACTCTATTTTGTTTTTACATACCCACTTTACATCAGTTATTCATAGATTCAAAAAGGCATATGACTCGGTTAAGAGAAGTTTTACATAATAATCTTATTGAACTTGGTATTACCAAGAAACTAGTTAGATTGATCAAAATGTGTCTCAGTGAAACATACTGTAAACTTTATTAGTTACAACAATGTAATTTATTCGTCACAACAATAATTCCTTTCTACAATTCACCTTAAACGCTCTCGTCAACAATTGGATCTTCACTCAACACAGTATTCGTTATAGCACTCCACCGACGACAATGACAATTTACTTGGACTATTACGCACAACAATGAACTATTAATCTTAACTAATATTTACAAAGCACTATTTACAAATCAGAACTATCAGTTCTCAGTTCACAGTTCTTCTATCTCAGTCACTCGAGTTCACAGTATCTCGAACCACAGACCTTCAGAGACAGTTCACTGTACTCGAACTCGGGTCCCTCCAACTGCGGTCCACTGCACTCGAACTCAGGTCCCTCCAACTGCGGTCCACTGCACTCGAACTCAGGCCTTCGGATGCTGACGCAGATGCGGACGCACACTCGAGTCGAACTCCGGCACACAAGACTGGCTTGCTTGCTCTGGCTTTCTCACTGACTGGCTGACTAATCAACTGAAAACTCAGAAACTGCTGTCGTTCCTTCGCGACCGTAATTTATAACTACAGCGACGTAGCCTCGAAGGTTCCACCCGTCTCTAGAGATGGCATTCCAGAGAAATCCAGGGCCCTCTCCTCTCTACCAGCACCAGATGCGCGCGCAAACTCGTCGCGTGACGTAATACCCCCTCTCTCTTCTCTCCACCGCGCGACGTCACTCAATGTTCCGTGCAGCCTGTGCGATCTGCTTTCATGCGGGACGCTGGTCGTGAGTTCGATTCTCACGTCGCTGTCACATTGCTCCCTCCTTAGGACTGCTCGTCTCGGGCAGTCCCTTGGTAGGCTGCTAGTCGGTCCAACGTTTGGGGTCCTCCGGCTGCTCCCTCCTTATGGTGGTGCCACCCCATCCTTGGCTTGGCTGGGCAGCAATACTCGTACTGCGTGGGCGCCATCTTGCTTTTCCCCTTGGCCCTCCAAGGAGAGCTCGCTGGCCACGGGTTGGTCCTCGGCGTCCATCAGGAACACTTCATCCCGACCAAGACGGAGTATACGGCGCCAGACGTCCACCGTCGCATCGAGTAACCGCATGGCGTCGAGTCCCAGGACGACATCCTCGGTGATGTTGGCGACGAACACCCACATCTCCAGTTTCCTCTTCCCCAAGGTCAGGTCCAGGAAGACCTCTCTCTGGATGGGCAAGCTCTCGCCTGAAGCAGTCCGTAGCTCGTATTGGCGCAGCGGCGTCCTCCCAGGTAGGCCACGCACGATGTCTGGTCTGGCGATAGTGAGCATCGCCCCGGTGTCCACCAGTATTCTGCATGGACGGCCTCTTATCCGTCCTTCAGCAATCAGCCCATTGTCGCACCTTCTGTCGACCGGTTCCAGGACGAGCCGAGGGGACGGTGATGATGGCGCCGACGTGCTCCTCCTAGCATCGGCCCCCTCTCTCTCCTGACTGTTGCCAGGTCGGTCGCAACTCCTCCGCATTTGCCCAGGTTCACCGCAGGACCAGCAGGTGGGCACCCGTCGTCCCCGTTGCTCAGGCGACTGTTGATTCCTCTCGGTGCCAGCCACCTCTCTCTCCGGCCGGTGGCCAGAGCGGTCGCAGTCCCTCCTTAGGTGTCCCGGCCTCCCGCAGGACCAGCAGATGGGCGCCCGTCGTCTCCGCCGCTCCGTTGACTGTTGGCGCTCCTCGACGGATCGGTCACAGTCCCGTCTCAGGTGTTCCGGTCTGCCGCAGGACCAGCAGGTGGGCGCCCGTCGTCTCCGCCGCTCCGTTGACTGCTGGCGCTCCTCGACGTCGGCCACCTCTCCTGCCTGTGGCCGGATTGGTCACAGTCCCTTCTCAAGTGTCCCGGTTTGCCACAGGACCAGCAGGTGGGCGCCCGTCGTCTCCGCCGCTCCGTTGACTGCCGCTCGGGTGGCTTCGGTTGGCGCCCCCCAGCATCCGTCGCCGTGACGCTCCTGATCCAGTGCGGTGCTGAGACTCCCGCCGCCGACTTGGCCGCCTCCATCCTGAGGGCCGCCGCCAGAGCTGCGTTGATAGTGCGATGCTCTGCCAGGAGTAGCTGTTGTCTTATTTCGGGGTCTCGAACTCCGCTGCCGAAGGTGTAGGCCGCCTCTCCAGCGATGAAGTCATTAGGTAGGCCCCTGAGGGCCTTATGGGCAAGTTGTTCCACCGCCATCCCGAATTCTTGCAGGGACTCTCCTGACTGTTGGACCCTCGTTTTTAGTTGGGTCCTAAATGCTGCAGCAAGTTGATGGTCACCATAACGTCCCTCCAAGGCCGCCATTATCTCAGCGGCTGTCCCATCTTCTGGAACGCTGTGAAGAATCTCCGACGCCTGTCCCTGAAGCGCGGCCAGCAGCTGAGTGGTTTTCTCTGCTGGCGTCCACTCATTGTGCTCTGCGATGGCCTCGAACTGGCGACGGAATATCGCCCAAGACGTCGTACCGTCGAATTTTGGCGTCTTGACGTTGTTATGTCTGGCTGAAGGCGATGGTTCCCCAGGGCCACTATATGAGGTCCTCCATTCTGTCGCCGATCTTTCCACGGCCCGTTGAACTTCCTCGGCAATTATCTGTTTCTGTTCTCTAGCCTGGCGATCCACCAACGCGAGGATGTGCTTGTTTTCTTCAGCATGTCGGTCCATCAACGTGAGTATGTGCTTGTTTTCTTCGGCGTGTTTGTCCATCACCTCACTCGTCTTGTCCAGCAACTCGCTCGTCTGCTCTTGACGACGCTCGAGATCGCGGATTTTGCCGTCGAAATGGTCTATCTCCTGTCTCAATTCGGCTACTGTCTCGTTTATCGTTGTAAAATTCTTGTTTAGGTTGTCAAGATCGGCTTTGAGTTCGTCTTTCACGATGGCGACAATTCCACCTACATGGGCCGAAACGCTTTCAATTTGCGTAGTGACGTCATCTTTCACTCCGCTTATGTCGCCTTTCACTCCGCTTATGTCGCCTTTCACTCCGCTTATGTCGCCTTTCACTCCGCTTATGTCGCCTTTCATCTCCGTTTTCACTTCACTTATGTCACTTTTCAGCTTACAGATGTGCTTGTTCATTTCGTCTTTCATTTCCGCTTTCATTTCCGCGATGGCTTGCAGGATCTGCTGTAGGTTCTCCATTGTCGATAATATCCCGATTCTGACACCAGTGTAAACTTTATTAGTAACAACAATGTAATTTATTCGTCACAACAATAATTCCTTTCTACAATTCACCTTAAACGCTCTCGTCAACAATTGGATCTTCACTCAACACAGTATTCGTTATAGCACTCCACCGACGACAATGACAATTTACTTGGACTATTACGCACAACAATGAACTGTTAATCTTAACTAATATTTACAAAGCACTATTTACAAATCAGAACTATCAGTTCTCAGTTCACAGTTCTTCTATTTCAGTCACTCGAGTTCACAGTATCTCGAACCACAGACCTTCAGAGACAGTTCACTGTACTCGAACTCGGGTCCCTCCAACTGCGGTCCACTGCACTCGAACTCAGGTCCCTCCAACTGCGGTCCACTGCACTCGAACTCAGGCTTTCGGATGCTGACGCAGATGCGGACGCACACTCGAGTCGAACTCCGGCACACAAGACTGGCTTGCTTGCTCTGGCTTTCTCACTGACTGGCTGACTAATCAACTGAAAACTCAGAAACTGCTGTCGTTCCTTCGCGACCGTAATTTATAACTACAGCGACGTAGCCTCGAAGGTTCCACCCGTCTCTAGAGATGGCATTCCAGAGAAATCCAGGGCCCTCTCCTCTCTACCAGCACCAGATGCGCGCGCAAACTCGTCGCGTGACGTAATACACCCTCTCTCTTCTCTCCACCGCGCGACGTCACTCAATGTTCCGTGCAGCCTGTGCGATCTGCTTTCATGCGGGACGCTGGTCGTGAGTTCGATTCTCACGTCGCTGTCACAATACAGTAGAGTCCGTATAGTCCAGTTTCTATCTGATGCTTTTCCAATTCATTGCGGGCTAGAGCAAGGAGATGCACTATCACCTTTACTTTTTAACTTCACTTAGGAATGTGCCACTAGAAAGTCCAGAATAACAGAGAAGGTTTGGAATTGAACGGATTACATCAGCTCTTTGTTTATGCGGATGACGTGACTATGTTAGGAGAAAATCCACAAACTACTAGGGAAAACACGGGAATTTTAATTGAAGCAAGTAAAGAGATAGGTTTGGAAGCAAATGCCGAAAAGACAAAGTATATTATTATGTCTCGTGACCAGAACATAGTACGAAATGGAAATATAAAAATTGGGAAATTTATTCTTTGAAAAGGTGAAAAAATTAAAATAACTTGGAGCAACAGTAACAAATATAAATGATACTCGGAAATAAATTAAACGCAGAATAAATATGGAAAATGCCTGTTACTATTCGATTGAGAAGCTTTTATCATCCATTCTGCTCTCAAAAAAGCTGAAAGTTAGAATTTATAAAACAGTTATAATACCGGTTGTTCTGTATGGTTGTGACACTTGGACTCTCACTTTGAGAGAGGAACAGAGATTAAGGGTGTTTGAGAATAAGGTGCTTAGGAAATATTTGGGGCTAAGAGGGATGAAGTTACAGTAGAATGGAGAAAGTTACATAACACAGAACTGCATGCATTTTATTCTTCACCTGACATAATTATTAAGTATTAAAATGGATTTGTGGGAGATGGGATATGATGATAGAGATTGGATTAATCTTGCATTGGATAGGGACCGATAGCGGCCTTTCGTGAGGGCGACAATGAACCTGCGGGTTCCTTAAAAGCCATAAGTAAGTACATACCCACTTTCAGAATTTAACTTGGGTATTCACCTGGGGTACAAAACTCCACTTGCAGAAAAAATGACTTAACCCCCTTTATCCGTACACCATCAAATTTATGTACTCCTTTATAGAATGAAACCTTTTTTCAATTAATAATAACTTACATATTATCAGGATCGCATTATTAGCATTAAAGATACTTGAAATAGAACGCCGTTATGTTACTACTATTACTGCTACTGCTACTACAATTTCGATTAATAACATCTTGATAGTGGTAATTTAGAAACATAGTTACATTATATTGTAACGTTTATTTCAACTCAACAACAATGTAACTTTATACTTCCAACAATAACTCTTCACTTTCTACACAGTAACACAGTATTCGTTAGTGCACTCCACTGACGACAATGACAATTTACTTGACTATTACGAACAACAATGAACTGTTAATCTTAACTAATATTTAAAAAGCACTATTTACAAATCAGAACTGTCAGTTCTCAGTTCACAGGTCCTCTAGCTCAGTCACTCGAGCTCACAGTATCTCAAACCACAGACCTTCAGAGACAGTTCACTGTACTCGAACTCGGGTCCCTCCAACTGCGGTCCACTGCACTCGAACTCAGGTCCCTCCAACTGCGGTCCACTGCACTCGAACTCAGGCCTTCGGATGCTGACACAGTTGCGGACGCACACTCCAGTCGAACTCCGGTACACAAGACTGGCTTGCTTGCTGTGGCTTACTCACTGACTGAATAAACTGAAAAACTGCTCAAGTTCGCTCGCGTTTCTTTTATAGCAAAATCATAGTTGCGAGAAATTTCTACGGGTGTGCAGAGATAGCTCTCTCGAATTATCTGGATATCTCCACTTCGACGGACTTCTGGAAGAGTCGGGAGGGTCCGTCCCCCCTTCACTCCGCACGAAGCAGTTGCGCGCGCACCCTCCCCTCGTCGCGTTTACGTAATACACCCCCTCTGCCCTTCAGTATGCAGATGATCCCCGTACTAGCGTTTCGTCTGCCGCGCGCCCTGTCGGACCCGTGTTCAAACCCCATTGCAGCTGTCACAATATTTATATAGGCTTCTGTTATGAAAAGTTGAATTTTTAGGATGTGTTTGTTACACTTAATTTTGCTATTTATAGTTTATAATGTAATTTTTTGGCATTTTAAATCGTGTTTAATATTATACCAGTCTTTCAAGAAGAAAGACAACTTTTATACCGAGTAATTTTTATTCCGTATATTGCTCACATCTCAGTGTTGGTTCAGAATGCTTTGAGTGTTCCTTAGACATAGCAATATATAAAATATTTTTCAGGAAACGAAATAGTACTCTTCTCTTCTGTACCTAAGGTATTTGTGTAATACACTCGTCGAAACACGTCTGACCTAGAACGAGTGTATTATTGTTTCTCCAGATTGTACATACATAACTCAAAATTTCTGTATTTGTGAGATTCAAGGAGTTTGAAAAGGAAACGTGGGCCTTAAGAACGGACCTGTCTATGAAGTTTACCGTAACATTACATTATTTGTTGCTCACAAGAAATAAATAATATATATTTCTTTGCCTTGATTTTGCATCTTTGAGGTAGTAGTTGTTTTGTTATTTTTTTAGGTGAATGAAATCCATACTAACGTATTTTTTTTATAATTGATGAAAATCGATTTACGTACATATGTAGTAGAACGAAGTGCAAAATCCTGGCATGGTCGCATGTTGTCATCGTATTTTACGGAAAACGGCTTGAAAACGATTTTATTCCGAAGTAAGAGATCTGCCGTGCAAAGGCTCGCTTCTTTTAACCAGACTGTAATGACGAGTGCAACAAAGCAACTGAAAACAGGAACGGTCGTGCATTAAATCTCGCGTCTGTGCAGTCCAACTTCCGGCGTGTGATCACTCATGCTTCCGCAATGGTTGTGATGTGTGCTGCAACGCATTGTCATACACTCTGCGGTGCATATTGTAAGAGATTGTATCGGTGGAATGAACGTTGATCTCGTCTGCGGAGACACGAACACACAGGCAATTCATTTTTACTTTCTTATTATGACGTGCAATATATTATTATGCTATACAGGGTAACTCAAAATTATCTACACAACCTCAAAGGTAGTGGTTCCCAAACTTTTTGAAGGCGTGAACCTTTTCGGGCGAGATATTTCTTTGCGATCCCTCATTACTGTACCGGTACTTAACTCCGTTCGAATAATACAAATAGGATAGGCTGGAGCAAAGGTGCGCACTTAGTACTTTTCTGTTATTCACTGCTGCTTTTCTGATTACATGACAATAAAAATTGTTAACAACACACCTGGAATCATACCTTACATGATGCCATAAGTTCAAAACTGACTGTATGATCTGCTAAAAATATATTTAAAATAATGTCAGAAATGAAGAAAGTATTTCTTTGCCCCTGACCTGAGGTAAATATCCTATTGCTATGGGGCAAAATTCCACAAGTGCACAAATTGTAATTATAATAGACCAGAGTTGAATTGCAGTATTTATTTGTCGGGTAGTAGGTTTCATAACTTTTATAATGTTTTATATCGTCGTTGTCGTCGGCATCATGATCATCGTCGTCGTCGTCGTCGTCTCCATCATATAATAAAACATGATACTAGTATAACTAATTTACATGCAAAAACACTTTAACATTAGGAAACACATGGAAAATGAAGTAAATAATTATGACAAATAAAGGTACAAACAAATTAAACATCAAATACAAGTGTCAGAAAACAATTTGCTAACAGGACCCAATGATGCCACTCTATAACTTTCTTTAAGTCTTTTATAGGTTGTGGACGTTTTTCTTTCATAGTTCCTGGAGCACGAAGTTGAAGCTAGTTTTAATAATAATGAATCAATGTATAATAGTTAACTGTAAATTAAAACTTATTAAATGTGCTCAATAAACCTGCGTGTTCAGCGTGAAAACCGAGAGAAAGAAAAGAGAGATGTTTTGGCCAAAGGTACACGTGCGGAAGGAGAAGTGAATGTAAATTTCTTTTCTTATCTAGTTTAAGCCAACCTATTGCTTCCAGGGATAGGGTAAGATGATCTAATTTACGAACATTGCTTACAAAACGTACAACACAAATTATGAGCACGTTGAAGTTTCGTTTTGTTGTCGTTGGATAGGTCGGTCAGCAAAATGTCGGCATGGTCAAAATAAGGCAATGCAAGTGTCTGTACAAGGGATTTTTATTTAGATCTAACGTTCCAAAAAAGTAACTCATCTCATATTTCCAAAGCTTGAAAGCACAAATCACTCATATAACACGTCTGACTCTTCCACCATAAGACCTCTCAACTGGAGATGCAGAACTGCCACATCACGCTCAGAAGTAGGAAAAAAAACTAAATTCGAATCTTTGCCTCATGCGCACTTTTGCCCTTGACTACTCTATGTGTAAAATCGAAAACAACGATAATTTTACTAAAAACCAGTGGATAATATTAGAATTCTAATGTACCGGTACCTGCAAGACGAG
Organism: Periplaneta americana; assembly: GCF_040183065.1. Lineage (NCBI taxonomy): Eukaryota > Metazoa > Arthropoda > Insecta > Blattodea > Blattidae > Periplaneta > Periplaneta americana. The sequence goes on along the minus strand of NC_091128.1, from coordinate 75,343,909 downwards.
AAATCGGAATATGGAGACCTATTTTCTAATTATTCTTCCCTTCTTGACCGGCCTTCCTTGCTAATATATTTTTCGAATAGGCTACCATACTTAAGCTCTTTTAATAGTGATTTGTAAGACCAAGATGTTAGTATAATAACAGCCAGAGTTGAAATCGATGGATTTATAAGAAAACCTGATTTATGGTCAACATCTCGTAAAAACAATAAATTTTAATCATTCCAATATACAGGGTGGAAGGCAAGGTAGCACATTAATTGTAGGATGTGATTCCTTAAAATATAACGAACTAAAAAGTCTAATACTATTTTGCTCGTTTTTGCGAGGTTTTTGAAGAAATAATATTTTTATGCCGAAATATCGATCGCGAATTTTACGAATACTGTTTAAAATACGGTTTAATTTATTGTATAGGCTAACAACGAAGAGAACGTTTGTTATGTTCATGTTGCAGCAGTATTTTAATTAGAAAATTCACAGGTTTCAAATTAATCGATTGAAGAAACATTGGAAACATTGATTGTCGAGTCACGTACAGAAGGTCTAAAAATCTGGCATCGCTGTCGAGACGGCAGACGGTTTGCGTAGTACTCGCAACTGATCAGCTGTTATGATGTTTACATTGCATTAGTGTGCAGTTGGAAGTACAGCGATACAGTCTAGCTTTTTCAAAACTACGAGATGCCAGAGTTCACAAATCGTGAGTACTTAGACATGATCCAGGCCGTGGAAGAAATTCGGAACAGTGAAGAACTACTGGCCAGAGTTCCTCGTAATTGGACGAGAAGATATGAAAGCTGCACGCACGCTGATAGCGGACATTTTGAACAATACCTGTAAGATGTGAGTGGAATGTGGTTTATACTGTTTATTACTCTTTATTTCATTATTAGCACCCAGAATTAGTGATTCGTAAAACAACAAACTGTAATGTTAATTACATCTTATTCCCAAAGTTACAACAGTTTTCTTTTTTCATTAATTTTAACTGAAACTTCAATCTTAAGTGTTTTCACTAATTTGGACATAATTTCCTGATTTTCACGTTATTTCTTGTTATTACTGTACGTATTTCTTGCTTACATTAAAATTATTACGCCATACTTAGTATTGAATTGTTAGTGTATTGCATTGGAAGTTGATAATTCTACATTCATTATTGAACTGCGCTCGAACGCGAGCTATTTTGTTCATTCGGGTTATTAATTTACATTTTCTGACATTAAATTACACAAACTAAACAAATAACAGTTACGTCCCTATATGGAGTTCACGTAGGACAGTTTTGCAAGGTATACAGTGAAAGATAATTGAACTTAATCCATTCCCTTCAAGTCGCTGACCGCATGGGGTTTGGGGTACTACTTATGCGGCGTTGAGACATCTTGCAATTGCCGTCAGCGCTTTCGAAACACTTGTAATTATCTCACTATCCGTAAGTCCTATAATTTGTTTTATTTGACAAAACTTACTCTAAATAATGAGATCTATGGCTCCTGTCAATTAATGTACTACCTTACCTTCCACTCTGTATTAAGTAACTTGTGGCAAATTTATCTATGTACAGGTACCGTATAATACGATAAATACTAAATTTGTTTTGCCGACATGCAGTTAAGTTCGCATACTTTTAAACAGCTTTTTGAATATTTTTCGGCAGAAACTGAGAACAAATTACGAGAGTTACAGATGGATACTGATTCCAGTTATAAATTTTACTGCACGTATTTAGTGCTTACTGAGCATGGACAGTATGTTATACGCGCTCTAACATGGGTTCCAACCCCGTTTTAAGCTGATTATCTCGTTTGGAATTTCAAGAGATTTTCCTCATCTGTAAGGCTATTACAATGTCAAATTCTCAGAATAATCAAACTTTCACCAATTCTATCGGCGCTGTGATACTGTGCAGGTGATCCACTTCGTAGGTTTGTTTCAGTGAAATGAGCTTGAAAATTTCGTACAAATAAAATTGCAGCATTCTTAGAAATTATACGTGAAATTGAAAATAATCCGCCATAAAAACACTTTAGTGTTCCTTGCATAGAATGTACTGAAGAGTTTTGCTCATCACGGAAATTGAATTCTTTGTTCTATATATTATTACAGCAGAGACCGCTACCAACTGAAGAATTCCAATAAACCAGGCGTTAGTAACAAACGAACTTAGGTTTATTATTTTAGATGGGGATTGTAAAACAATAAAACAGCCTGAGCAGGTCCACACAGCCATAAAACAGGGAAACAGATGAATAACTTGGAGGCACAGTCCCAAGAGAACTTTAATGTCGCAATGTGTTGGTTTGTTCAAGTAATGGGTTTGTGCTACTGAGTTGAATGGCTAATGCATTACGAGTCTTTCATGTAAGCGAAAATATCTTCCTGGCGCATATTTATTAATGTATGCAAATCTTGGCTATTCTTGGGGGCATTTATATCAAACTTAGTACTTATACATTTTAAAATTAATGTAATTTCCTCGTTATTAAACATGATATGGTGTTCTTGGGGTTTGTTCCAAATTATAACTCTGAATACATTAAACTTGTCGGAACTACATGTGGGTCACGACAAAACTATGTATTGTACCTAATATCAAGGACATTACAATTCGTCCAGAATAAAACTTGTGCCGAGGTAATCTGTCCTAGATTATTTGTCTCGAGATAAATTTTGTATCGAGCTAATCTGACCCAGATTACTTCTCCCGAAAATAATTTTGTACCGAGCTAATCTGTCCTAGACTATTTCTTCCGAGAAGAATTTCGTACCGAGGTAATCTGTCCCAGACTATTTGTCCGAGAAGAATTTTGCACCGATATAATATGTTCCCGACTATTTGATACGACAATAATTTTGTACCGAGATAATCTGTCTACAACTAGGTCTATTTGTTCCGAGAAAAATTTTTGTGGCGAGCTATCTCTCCCAGACTACTTGTCCCTAGAAGAATTTTGTACTGAGTTAATCTGTCCCCGATTATTTGTCCCAAGAAAAATTTTGTACCGAGCTAATTTGTCTCGAGAAGAATTTTGTAGCGAGCTAATCTGTCCCAGTCTATTTGTCCCGAGAAGAATTTTGTACCGAATTAATCTGGCCCAGACTATTTCTCTCGAGAAGAATTTTGTACCGAGCTAATCTGTCCCAAGTTATTTGTCCCAAGAAGAATTTGGTACTGAGGTAATTTGTCCCCGACTGTTTATCCCGAGAAGAATTCTACACCGAGCTAATCTGTCCCAGATTATTTGTCCCGAGACGAATTTTGTACCGAGCTAATCTGTCCCTGATTTGTCTGCAGGAGAATTTTGCACCGAGCTAATCTGTCCCAAACTATTTGTCTACAGAAGAATTTTGTACCGAGGTAATCTGCCCCAGACTATTTACCCCGAGGAAAATTTTGTACCGAGCTAGTCTGTTCCATATTATTTCTCCAGACAAGAATTTTCTACCGAGCTAAACTCTTCCCGACTATTTGTACCGAGGTAATCTGTCCCAAATTATTTGTCTCTAGATAAATTTTGTACAGATATAATATGTTCCAGATTATTTTCCCGAGAAGAATTTTGTATCGAACTGATATGTCCGAGACTATTTTCCCGAGAAGAATTTTGTACCTAGCTAATGTGTCCCAGACTATTTGTGTGGAGAAACATTTTGTATCTAGGTAATCAGTCCCAGACTATTTGTCCCGAGGAGAATTTTGTACCTTGCTAATCTGTCTCCGGCTATTTCTCTCGAGAAGAATTTTGTACCGAGCTAATCTCTTCCAGAATCTTTGTCCCGAGTAAAATTTTGTACTGAACTAATCTGTCCCCGAATTTGTTCCGAGAAGAATTTTGTACCGAGTTAATATGTCCCATACTATTATTTGTCTGGAGAAAAATTTTGTATCGAGCTAATCAGTACCAGACTATTTGTCTCGAGGAGAATTTTGTACCGAGCTAATCTGTCCCCGGCTATTTCTCTCGAGAAGAACTTTGTACCGAGCTAATCTCTCCCAGACTCTTTGTTCCGAGAAGAATTTTGTACCGAGTTAATATGTCCCAGAATATTATTTGTCTGGAAAAAAATGTTGTACCGAGCTAATTAGTCTCAGATTATTTGTCCCAGGAGAATTTTGTACCGAGCTAATCTGTTCCCGGCTATTTCTCTCGAGAAGAAATTTGTACCGAGCTAATATGTCCCACAGTATATGTCGTGAGAACAATTTTGTACAGAGCTTATCCGTACCAGCCAATTTGTCCCGAGAAGAATTTTGTACCGAGCTAATCTGTCCCGGACTATTTGTTCTGCATTAACGTCTGAGTATTGAAGATGGTCTCTGACTTGTCACGATAATAAAATAAAATATTCTGATTTTCCATGTCGACAAGAATAAAGCAGAAAAGTGTAACTTCCCTGCCGATTATAGCCTATTGCAGCGTTCTCGTGAAAACTGTCGAAATCTAATGCATATGTGAAATAGACGATAAGACCGCTTCTTGTTTTGATTATTATCTCTTCTTTTAATCTCAACTTTCATTCATCATAAAGTCCCAATATTATACATCTGCATAGAGTCAGCAATGCATTTAAGTGTGGAGTGCTATGTTGATTGCCGCGGAATTGTCCACAGTGATTCGTCGACAACAGTGCATTGTCTGCATGTTGTCAGTGCGATAAATAATAGAACTAATGTAATATGTTTCAATGTCTGTTTATTTTGTATTCCATTTTACCGATTTTCCGTATTCTTAACTTTGGTTTAATGACAAATATTATACACTATAAAATCTTGACTTTGGTTGCAAATAAATTGAAATGAATTTGTATGATTGTGTCATAGAATTTGCAAGCAAGGAATAAAACATTCAAATATGCTGAAATCCGTTCCCTAATTAGTATACTGTGTTGATTGTAAATTTATTATGTACAACTGCCACCTATTCTAGGACAAATTTTCAGTCCAATAAATGTTTACATACGGTAGTATTGAAATATCCATTTTATATTTTCTTAAATTGTCAAAATAAATTTCATGTAATTAAAAATGGCTTGCGTGACGTGCAGAGTTGTAACACAAGTGGCACTACGTGTGAGTGACGTAAGACATTGTAAGGAAATAAAGCGTAATAATTTTATGATGAAGTGGAGCGGAGAAAAATTCTTCTCTCCTGCAATCGGGATTCGAACCCGGGTTTTCAGCTCTACGTGCTGACGCTCTATCCACTAAGCCACACGGGATCCCTTCATCATATGATAACGCAGAATTCCTGCATATAAATATAATATGTACTTCGGTTCATCGCTATAATATGATATGAGTAAATAATCACTTAGGGCCGTATTCATAGACATTCTTAGCGCGGGCTTCCGGTGGATGATCGGCGAACTAATGTTTTTCGTATTCATAAACCAGTGTTAGTGATATGATATGATATGATACGATATGAATCGTGTACAAGTAATCAGTCTATAGCCGGGACTAATTTAGCACGCTCGTAGCGCGGGCTAGTGAAATGTCTATGAATAGCATCCTTAGTGATTTAAGACGGCGCTCATTCTGTCGGATCCCGGCCACTTAGTCACTCGTAATGAGTGCACCTCTGCACATTAGTGCGTTGGACATTGTGGCACTGTCACACATCTGTGACGCAGTGCATGAGGGTCGGCCACTAAGGAGAAACTAAGAGATGGAGCTTAAACCATCGGCATCGGAATTGGAATCCGGTGTGGCTTAATGGATAGAGCGTGAGCACGTAGAACTGAAAACCCGGGTTCGAATCCCGGTGCTGGAGATAATTTTTCTCCGCTCCACCGATTCTTCATCATATGATAACACAGAATTCCTGCATGGAAATATCATATGTACTTCGGTACATCGCTATAATACGTAATAATTTTGTTGATTGTGAGGCTGGTAATAATTTTTTATAGACAATAACAAAATCGAAAGGAGAACGCACCTGAATTGTTGTTTGGTGATGAAGGCAACACGTGCCTGTTTAGCATGATTTATCTCCGTCGAAGTCTCGGTTCGGATTGCTGGTCTTGCCAGCTAACTAATGACCAGCCGCGTCTCGCTCGCAGCCACAAGTTTCCAGACTTAAATAGCTTCGCAATCTCATGAAGATCAATGCTGTATGAATTATGGTTGGTTTCTAATGTGGATTCGCTGCTAGCGATCAAGGCATTAGTGATCCTGCTTCGCAGTGTGTTTGGATGATATCTTCAAATTTTAGGACTTCACACTTTATGTTCCTTGTCCATTACTTTTTTTTTTCTCCACACAGAACGCAGTTAAGCACATAAAATACAGGGTCCGGCATTTTGTTACGGCGAATTTCTGTATGCTCTTCTAAAGTGATCATAGTTTTAAAAATATCAAAATATTACAGGGCAAGACTTGAACAATCCAAATTTATTCTGTGTAAATATTTTTTTTTAAATAACACATTTCAAGTGATATCCATGGTGTCTTATAGTTTCTTGCAATCTTATTCCGAAATTGTTCATGATACCGTGGTTCTGAGTTTGGCAGAATTGTAAAATAAATGAAAGCAGCAATAACTAACGTTTCGGAATATGTATTATGTGACTTTCTTGTGTTAAATTCTGTCGTACCTGGTTTACATGTTTCGATCTTTTATGGGTCATCCTCAGAACTGGTCGTTGTTGGTCTTGGCGCCTCTTGTTTTATTTTTCCTGTGAGGGTGTGTTCGTGTGGTGTAATGTAGAGTCAATGAATGTGTGTATTCTGAAATTGAGTTGTGTGTTGAGAATTTCATTGGGCCTAGTTTGATGTAGGCCTATGTGTTATTTTGGATAGAAATTGAATCACCAACAAAGTTAAAAATATTGGAATGAGCGGAATAAAATTGAGAATTCAACTTCGAATGGAACTGAACTGGTTGAACTCGTCGCAATGAAACATATATTTTTTTATACCAATGTGTGGATGTACACTACAGCGCCATCTAACTGCGCCTTTAATAGAAACATTTTATAGCACCGTCGAACTGTAAGTGACCTTTGATAGAAACATTTTATACGTCCCGATGTCTCTGTGTAAGGGAGCCTATTCGAACGCGAATTGAGGAGTTGGGTGCAAGAAGGGCACTTCTCTGAAATGCAAGTTTTGAGAAAATTGATGTTGAAAATTCAAACCGTAGACTAATAATTTTACTCAATCAATTTTTATAATAACGAATCTTACGCCATGTTGAATATAGTTGTCTTTAGTAACTAGGCCTACCAATAAAAATATTTTGTAACTCAAAAAATAAATACTGAACATGAGTAAAATAAAAGACCTTCTTGCAGAGATTACTTTAAAACTAGTAAACTTTAAGTGTTGTGAAAACATACAAAGCTTTAGCTTTCACTAGCTTTCAATACGTTATACCAAATTAAAATATTGAATTTCTATTACAGTTGTGACCTCATTAAAACAAATACAAGTACTAGGCCTTCAGCGAGTGAGAAAAAATAATTTACATGTTATTGTGAGCACTACTAGTATGTTCAAGTATTACAGATGTTGATCCTCACAGTCAGTGTCTGAATAAATCTCTATTTCGACATTTTCTTCATCGCCATTTCGAGAACTTGAGACAGAAATGTTGCTATCACACCACACACTTTCTTCAATTGACAAGAACTTCATAAGATCTCTCAGGTCGTCAAGCTTGTCCTTATTGATAGATGGTTCTTGAAGTTCTCCAAAGTCAAGAAGTTCTGGCATATGGGCTTTCCAATATTTGAAATGCTAAAAGACACCTGCGTACGATTTGGATGCAGACATTATGCCGAAATGAGAATAGTGTATCCGAACACACTTTTGGATTTGAAAGCCTACATTCTAATATTACTAATTTTGCTTCTTGGTTGAGCTCTGAATAGACCCTCAATTGCTTTTCTTGGGAGCCAATGCAAAAAAATTTTGGGTGCGAATTCGGACATCATGTATTTTCTTCTCGGAGTCAATTCGGATGCAGTCCTGTGAACACTGCAGAGCACCGTCGCATTTTGGTGGAGGTTATTGAATAACTCGATGATGTAGACCAGCGGTGACCAAACTGGGTATCATGATTACATCGTGTAATCAAAAACATTCATATTGTTAAGGGGAGTTTCCTGTACATTGCTCTCTGTCTCGCTCACGTACTGAAGGTACGCAGTGTCGGTACCATGTCGCTCTACAAATCCTCTGTCTCTACGAGTACGAACAGAAAGTTTCGTACAGAATGGAAAGAGGAATTTATTCGCTGTTCTGTCGGAGAAAATGTAATATGTTGCTTTGCTCAATTAGTAGTAGTATATAGAAGTGACATCACAGGGCATTACGCTGAATACACAAGCATAACAGATATTAATATTATTATTATTATTATTATTATTACTACTACTACTATTATTTTTCAGCAAGTGTTACCATAATCATTATATACATGCCTCAATATAGGGAGTCTACATCTTCCCTTGGATTATCAAATAATTACTACGCTATATCTTCATTTTAATTTCTTTTTTAATCTTTTGATGACTATTATCAGTTATTTACTAGTTATTGGTTTAATAATAATAATAATAGCTTTATCAGTAGCAGTAGTAGTAGTAATACCAATAATAATAATAATAATGATAGCTTTATCAGTAGCAGCAGTAGTAGTAATAATAATAATAATAATAATAATAATAATAATAATACCAATAAGAATAATAAGAATAATAATGATAATAATAATAATAATAATAATAATAATAATAATAATAATAATAATAATAATATAGAGACTGATTGAATATTATGTGCTAGTGTAGTGACAACAAGAGCTATTTAACTCTAAGAACTGAAATCAGCCTTCAATCATCGTCATGAAGAGAAAGATGACAAATATAAGGAAACCAGAATCTAGTGGCGAACGAAATAGCTCGTTCTCTTAAGCCTTCCAACGAAGGAGAGTTTTATAAAACCGTAATGATCAAGGTGGCTGAAATAATTTGTCCAATGAAAAATTGTTAATTTTGAAAATAAACTGCACATTTCTCAACTAAATATCAAGAAGAGAATTCAGGAAATGTATTGCATTCATGAGGAATATTTAAAAAAGCAAGAGAATTAGTATATATTTTAATTGGTTCTTGATGACAGTAGTGACATCACTGATACAGCAAACCTTGCTATTTTTATTCGCGGGGTTGATGAAGAACTCAACGAACCACCACTGGTTGTAGTTTTCATGCCAAGTACCTCTCCCCCGTCTCCTTACTTGTTAGACTGTCTCTCGCGTGTAATCACTGCCGTTCGATTTTTGGTCACCGCTGATGTAGAGCTAGGTTAAGGATATTTTCAACAAGACTGTGCCACATGCCGCAAATCAAACGAATCCATGGAGCTAATTGAAAGTTTCTTAGACGATCGGATAATTTCCAAGAACCTATGACCACCGAGGTCTTTGGGTTTGACAACACCGGACTTCTTCCAATGGGGTTACTTAAGTGCAGAATTTACGCCACACGCCTCCAGACATTGGACGATTTGAAGCAGACATTTACACACGAGATCAACGGTTGACAACAAAGTTCTTCAACGAGCGGCCAGTAACATAGAACGACGTATTAACATGTGCCTTGAGCAGATGGAGGACATTTTCAGTATTTTCTAATAGAGGTAAGTAATCCCCCAAAGATACTGTAGGCTACATTTGAGGTACAGTATAACAAATTCTGATTTGCATCATTCTTGTTGAAATAAGGGAAGTAATAAATGTGTTAGTTTTATGTTAATCGCTCTGTATTAACGTTATATTTAAACTTGAAAATTTAACCCTGCATTACTCAGGTGGGGTGTGGTAAACCCCGGTGCGTATATTTCAACGAAAATCTAAGAGATGGAGCTAGTGTGTACTCTGTTGCATTTGTATACTTTTCAATCACATCCAGAAGAGTTCACTTAAGAAATTGTTTAAGTGATATAAGAATAGTATATTTAATTGCTTTTATCTGATTTCTGAAACTTGCGGAAAAAATATATTAGTTATTTAAAATGGGGTTTGTGAAACCCCACCTGAGCAATGGTGAGAATATTTATAACATGAGTAACGCAGGGTTAAAAGGCGCTACAAAATAATGCGTACTGGCGGAAGCGGATTGATAAATAAAATCTGTACTCCTCCGCAAAATTAAATAAATCCTGAATTCTTATATCCATAAGTACAAATGACGAAGTTTTTCGACTTCTAGACCTGCTTGAAGTGTGCACAACATTTAGTATTGTTCTGACAAGGAGTTCGAGTCTCACTTAGTGCATTGTTTGAAATTAAACTAAGAAATGAAGGCTTGCCAAATAGAGAGAGCTGTTGCGAAAGAGGAATGCAAGATAGTACAGTAGAGCGTCTCGTTTAGGCACAGTGAAAACGTAAACAAAGTGCAGGGAACGTGTGGGAGAGGGAAGGACGAGCCGTACGATAAACACGAGGGATGCACAAGGTTTTAGTTGCAACATTTATGGAGGAGCATTAATTGAAATTATACAGGGACATTATTTTATTTTTACTAACATTTCTGATATTAACCTGGCTATACCTTTGAATCAACGGTTGCTATCCCCTTCCACGATTGGAGTTCGATGGCGTAATATACAAACAAATCACTTTACTAGGTATATGAGGGAACAAAAGTAATTCATCCATTTACGTAAACTACGAAATATCACGCTTTTGAGTTTGATAATTTTCATTAGGTTTTTGTTTAATCAGGATACAGTACAGTATTAACAATGAGTGTTTTTACTCACGAACTGAGCTGTCCATACGGACGTATTCATTATGCAGTGTATATTATAGTGTCTATAGCACATTAGCGTACACTATAGAGAATGAAGTTAAATTGAAAAATAATCATAATATGGATATTTAAACACATTTTTCAAAATGGTGGCGGTTCATTTCGATACAGGCTTCAGTTCTAATGTGTGTAATTCCAATTACCAGTTTCGTCCTTCGTACTAGTAACTCATGTTGAAATAATTCTGTACCTACTCTCTAAAAGAGTACCTTACGTACTGTAAATTCAATCTTCACTTCTGCACGATTCGAAAAGATAAAATTACTCAGACATGCTATCTACTGTCCGTCCAAGTGGTTATGTCGCAGGATCGTAGAAAGGAGGGAATTCACGTGACAGTTAATTACTTAACGAGGCCCTTTTATTTAAGTTATTTTAAACAGTTGTATGGGTATAATATTACGTAGATATCCAATTCCTAACAGAAATTAATGTTCTCAGAAAAGAGCTAAGACAGCCCAGCCACTAGTCTTTACAGAGAGGGAAAACCGGAATGCGACGTAGGCAAATGGACGACAGTACCTGTGCGAAAATGATGCAATATTGAAAGCTCTTTCGTCATTGGAAAACGCGAACATATTTTTGGAACGTACTGTGACGGTAAGGATAGTATGACTGTATATGCGGTCTTGGATCTGTGTGGAAGACGGTTGAACTACATTAGTAGAAGGGGTGGGAGTGAAGTACATTAAAAAACTCAGGTACAATAAAAATTGAGGTAAAAATAAAATGATGTCCCTCTATTTTATATATTTATATTTTCCGAAAACACACAAAACAAAAGAACACAAATTGCATAACTTTATCATACATACATATTAACAAACACGCAATTATAACGTTGAGATAATTAAATATAACAAATCAAATTTTGCTACTTACATGATGCTGCTTTCAAGCAGCAATTTTTACGGTCATGAATTTTTATTCTCTGTGTAAGTAACATAATATCATCGTCTTCTGTGGCCGAATTAACAAAACTACAGTATATTGATCTGAAGTGACAACATTATTTCCTAAACATAATAATTATCCCTTCTCAAAGTCCAATTTATTCAGGTACAGTACAGAAGACGGTGATATTATGTTAGTCATACAGAGAATTAAATTCATGATCGTAAAATGGTGCTTGAAAACAACATCATATAAGTATCAAAATTTGATTTGTTATATTGAATTATTTCAACATTACAATTCCTTGTTTGTTAAAATGTGTATATGATAATGTTATGCAATTTGTGTTCTTTTCTTTTGTGTGTTTTTGGAAAATATATCAATTAATGTTAATTAATATAATTAATTGTAACTGAAACCTTGTGCATCCCTCGTGTTTATCGTACGGCTCGAACTCCCCCACACGTTACTTGCACTTTGTTTACGTTTTGACTATGCCTAAACGAGACGCTCTACTGTAGCATAATGAATGATTTATATATACTGGCTGCACATTAGCTATAGAGATAAACGAGAATTACAGCTTAAGCAAGTAAATAAATATTAAGGGTTACAATACGAGTATATTAGAGTGGTTGAGTCTTGCACTAAAACTAGACGTAAGTGCAAGATAAGACAACTTATATGAAATATTAATTCTAAAAATTGTGTTAAAAATTGTATATTTATTGTGTAAAATTACTAATTGTATTATGTTAGTTTTAATTAATATCCAGAAATGCATATAGAGCGTTAGTTGGGAGGCCGGAGGGAAAAAGATCTCTAGGGAGGCCAAGACGTAGATGGGAAGATAATATAAAAATTGATTTGAGGGAGGTGGGATATGATGATAGAGAATGGATTAATCTTGCTCAGGATAGGGACCGATGGCGGGCTTATGTGAGGGCGGCAATGAACCTCCGGGTTCCTTAAAAGCCAGTAAGTAAGTAAGTACTATTTTGTGAACTATTAATAAATATTATTATTATTATTATTATTATTATTATTATTATTATTATTATTATTACTATTACTATTATTACAATTATTACATTGTTTGGTGTCAATGTAATGTTCTGCATGTTCTCGAATAAATGTCTGGACTTGTGCCGATTCTACGTCGTAAAATTAGTCGTATATTTTCTGTAATACAGGACTGAAAATTCCTTACTCGAAAGAGTACAAAACCCGAGAAGTATAGAAAAATTTATTTTGTTTTGTGATTTATATTTATTATTTAACACAATGTATGGCTTGGCGATAAGTCCGTTACAGATAGTTGTTATTGAATCTCCACAACAAAGAACCGCAATCAATCGTCATTGTTCCCGCCTGTTTATGTGTTAGCAGACCGTAATTATTCCATCATTGATATGTCAGCCATTAAACAAGCAGGACATGAGTGTATCAGCTGATATATCAGCACACATTTCCCTCGATATAAATCAATAATTATACACAGGATTTCAGTGCACGCTTTCCTTATCCATGACAGATAAATGAGGTGGTGTCCCGTATTTGTGGTTGCTGTGAACATAGTGTAGAATTGTCGCTTTAATTACACTGATACATTCTATAGAGTTGAGAACTATTGAAATAGACATTTTGATGGACGTTTTAAGTTTTTTCTGGACTTAATAGAGGATGAATCAAACCACTTATATTTTCTAGCTTAGTATTTTCATGGCAAGTAATGTGGGCACACAAAGAATTACGAGTATTAAGATAGTAGAAGAATTGTCTTAGATTATCACAACACTCAATGAAATGACTTTTAATACTACTACTATTGTGCAACTAACAAGCAAACATTCTGATGGGGGCAGATAAAAAAGGTAATTTTTTTTCTTCCACCATGTTGATAATATCAAAAGAAGAGCTTATACAAATTTTGGCCACTCGACCGCAAATATGAGGCCGTCCAGAAAGTGTTTTTTCCCTGTGGCCGTTTACAGAAAAAGCACAATTGCATGGAAGGATTTATAGAAACAGATACAGCAATTGTTGCGCAATCTGTCAACAGATCCACTGGAATTGATACATTTGTCATACCATGAGATCAATTTTAGTATCCTTGTGTACTAGAAGTCAGCCGCCTGGGATCGAACCAGCTTTTGACAGTCGTCTGCATCTCTCTGTTGATCCCATGATATGACAAATGTCTGAATTCCGGTGGGGATTGTGTTGAAAAATAGCTCAACAATTGCTGTGTCTGTTCCAATAATTTTTTCCAATGAAATTGTGTTTTCTTTCTGTTAACGGTCCCTGGCGAACCTATTTTTACGGCCCTCGTAATTGCGGTCGAGTGGCCAAAATTTGTACAAAAACTTCAGTTGGCATTGTTAACATAGTGAAGGAAAAAAAGCCCCCGTTAGAATGTTTGTTTGTAAGTGAAAAATGACACTAAACCATACACAAGAGCTAAGAAATCTTTACAATTTTATTATATGACGAATTTCATGTTGCCTAAGTTGCTAAAAAGAACCAAGCATTTTTGGACCCATTTTTTTTAATGTAACGTTATTTTGTTCACACTTTCCGTATGTAGACCACAATACTAAAGTTCTGTGTAACATTTTTGGGACCTTCTATTAAAAAACTGCAAATTTAATTATTTGTGAAGTATATAGGCTAATCTGTAGTAAGTTGAGCTCCTCTGAACTTTCCTTCCGAAACAAATTGCTGATCTGTCTGCATCGCGTGATGATTTAGAAATATCATCCGGGTTGGAAAATAAAAAAAAATACTAGGTTATTTCAGAAGACTATGTTTACTATAAGTCGATCATGCATAATCTCAGCACTAGGAATTGTTGACAGAACATTCATTATCGAAAATATTAAAAAGATAACTTATCATGAAAAGTCGGATAATACTGACTTCACACTTTGTTTTTTAAACTTCCTCCCATTTTGTAGAACACCAATCATATTTTTATACTCGTGTAACTAAAATGTCGAAAATGCAGATTGTAACAAAAATCTAGTACATCGTCGAACCTTGGAGACATATTCCTGATAACAAAATGAAGAAATATAGTAGGGCCTATATAATGTAGGCCTAAGTCTTGAAACGGTTTTTTTTTTTTTTTTTTTTGGTAAATTTATTTAAGACATAACTGTATACTGTATACAGCAAATTATATTAGCAGTCAGATAAAAATAATCACTAGTTCTCATTCCTTATGAATACATTTTATTGGTATTCAAACCTTATATTTATTTACCTCTGTTAATCTTACAAGAGGAAATGTAAGAAGTCGTACGCAAGAAATAAAATATGTTGTAGTGTGAGGCTTGATTCTCATAGGAAACGTTCAAAAGTCTACTTTAACAATGATACAAATTTCAGCACGTTAACACATTGGCTCCAGGACGCGATTATTTATTCCTGGAGCATTACTCATTCTTTCAAAACAGTCACGAAGAATTCTAGCGTCCTGCACTCTTCATTTTAATATCTGTATATGGTGTAGGTTACTTCACCTTCTAGCGACGTCCATGATGAACATATTTGACTTGAAAATGCGACCCCTATTCCATATTGTGTTCACAGCAATGGTATCTTAGTATTCCTTTTGATTTACTATTTGCGTTAAGATTGGTTAAGTACAGTGCCTTGGATGACATTCCAAATGGAAAAGAAAAAAAGTTCATTGCTGTGACGTCAGACTGGTAGTTCATGCGCCTAAAAAGAATACTTGAGCAGATATTAGAAAAAATTGTAAACGTGGAAAGAAAGCGTTGTAGGTACCTACAGTATGTAGTTCAAGTACAAGAATATGGTATCTTGAACCAAGGCTGCTCTTGGGCGTAGATTCGAATTCGGTTTGATTTATTAACGTGATGGATTTTTCGGAAGTTTTCCCCAATTCTAAAGCAAATGTCAAATGTCATGGCTAATTCTAGATCTCATTTCGCATTCACAAATTTCACCGACTTTGAATGATCTCACAGTTGATACAGCGTTAATAAATAACCCCTAATAAAGTGTTTCGGGTCATAAATGTATATGATATTATATTTATATTTGAGAAATATTGCCCAAACTTTGGCTACGAACTTTTGTTACACCCTGTACAGTGTCCGTTTTTTCACAGTTCAAACAGTTGAGGAAAGAAAATAATAGCAACTAGAGTTAAACGACGATCGAGAAAGCAAGACTAACAGCGCCCACAAAGTCGAAAACCCGCACGACAATGTTGTACACATCGCGTCGATGACGTAAAGACTGCTTGTGAGTGTTTCAAGACTTCGGGAGTGGTGCACTCTCGAGCGTCAACCAGCCTTGAATCGTCACAGTTTATACCAGACTAAACTTTTACCTAGTTTGGCAGCTGTTATATAAACAATGAAGTAGTCTATTTGAAACATCATCTCTACCTTTCAGTGTATAATAATCCGTTCCTCAATCTTTATTTAATTACTGGGTCCTTATTAAAAGGCTAGAAAATTTATTTTCGTATATTTGAGATGAACTGTACAATCTCAAGTAAAAAATATATTAACGGTATGGTTTATGTTTCTTAGAAATGCAAATTTATTTGAGAATTGTTTTTTTTTTCTATTTATATAACAATAGGTAATAACATACTTATAATAGAACCAGAACATTTTGATAACTAAGATACTGTTCTGTTTTGTCTTTTTGTCTCAATTAAACATTTATAATGTTATTTATTTCAATGATGTATGTTATTCAAAGTTACGAAATCTTTCCACGCCGACCAAATGCTATTTCAAGAATGATAAGCGAGACTCGAAGTGCACGAGAGTTTCGAGACGAGACTCGAAAGACAAATGCAACGAACACAGCGAGCGAGAGCGGCAGTTAGGTTTGTTCACCTCTAATAACACATCTAGATGCTAACAAGTTTCTCTTTTTTCTGTTCAAGTGTTAAGTGATGTTAGAGAAAGAAGTGTGTGGAATAATTTTACTTTGCAGATTATTTGCGGTGACATTGTGATAATCTGTTTATGAATCTTTTATCGCGTTTAAAAATTCCTGTTTTGTAATTTTTACCAGTTATAGGTAAAATTTTACTGTTTTTCAAATGTTGGAAAAATGGATGGAATTATTGGCCTTGTTTTTATGGTCCATCGCTCGTATTTAACAATATTTGTTCAGTGTCGAGTGAGTCTGTGTTATTGTACACTTTTTAGCATCACTAATGAGTGAAATGTTTTCAGTAATAGGGGTAGAGTATCAGAGCTTAATTTCATCCATAACAACGGTGAAATGAGTGGGTTCAGAGTGCCATCATCCAAAATACTTTTCAGGGCAGTAGAATGAGTGGGATAACTCGGTAAATGGTTTACAATGTTCTGTTTTAAGAGCCTCAAATTCTAACCGAGATATATAATGCGAATATTTCAATATCTGTGTATGTGCAGTATAATGTAGTAAGTGCGTGCTCATGCTAAGATCATATTTTAATACGTATGGTAATTAAATACTTATAGTAGGCCTATATTATCTATGAGAATTTTGACATGTAGCACAAATTCTATATCATAACAACCATTAATGAGAATTATTAACAAAGTATTCAATTCCGATATTGTTCAGAAATATGCAGAAATGAGAGCCTATACAGAAAAATTACGCCGTTTTGTAGTTATAACCTGGATCAAAGGAAAGTTTAGTGCGATTTATTATTTTGTAGACGGAATAATGGCCCACTCTTTGTTTTTCTGTCTCCCCAGCATAAAAAATATGTAGACTATTTAAGATTCTTCAGCATTATATTATCAAATGCTCGAAAACAAGAAAAAAATACTTCTTTATGTAATTATGAGTATTGGATAGATGAAATTCAACAGCAAAAGATTAATTATGATGAAATTATTTATTTCCAATCAATATATATTATTGAATTCTGTATCATTGAAAACACTTAAGAAATTACAGTTTTATGAAAAATAAACTATTCAGAAAGCTGTAATGATATTATGAAATTATAAATGTTCACAAATTGAATAGAGGGAACTATTATCTATGACTGCGATAACCAATATAAGTGCAGAAGATTAGGAAATCCCATTTCTTCTTTCTTCCATCCATTAAGGGGTTGGGTAAAGCTTACAGCAGTAAAATTTTGGAAATATTCAACATTTCTTTCCTCCATTACTGTATGTTGTACAATAATGAACATTAGTATGTGTAAAACACTGTCCTTCTGCTATATGGAAAAAATATTTTTACGATTTAAAAAAATTATTTACATTTTTTTTTTCAAAATTCAGTTCACTGTGCAGTGATGAAGCGTTTCCCACATAACTAAAAACTATCAAACATTCTGTGATGAAATTGTTGTGTGTATTTGTGCATATCATATGTACAACATGATGCAAGATCACTTCTATACCTTTGATAGATTGTCTGATAAAAAATAAATTCATTTAAAAATGGTCAAATATTAGTATTTTCTTCTAACATGAAATAAAAAAAATATTATTTTTTAAGGAATGCAGTTGAAAGAGCATGATATCGTAAACATGAGTTCCAGCAATAAAATAAAAGAGAGAGAACATGAAAAGTTAACAAGTTTATGAGTTATGAGGGAAACGCTTCATCACTGCACAGTGAAATATCATCATTACGAATTTTGAAAAAAAAAAAAATTAATAAATAAAAATATATAGAAACTTGGTTTTATCCGAAACTATTCAAAATCGAACACATGTATATATATGAACTGTTTTCATTAGAATGATGTCAGAAATTACATCCTAAAGTACTGCACAATCTTCGTGAATCACTCGTGAATATACGTGAGATGTCGGTTGTATAACGGCGATTTCTCAGATCATTACCATCATAATAATCATAATCATCATGTAGCTGAGTTGGTAGGGCAACCAGCAATGGACTGATAGGTTCTGGATTCAATCCTGGGTTGTGACGGAATTATTCTCGTTGCCAAAATTTTCAGAACGGCTCCAGCTTCATTCAGTCTTAAATCAAATTAAATAAAATTTCAGACTTTCGAAGTTGTAAAAAGATATGCATCACATAAGCCCTCTCTTCTTCTTCTTCTTCTTCTTCTTCTTCTTCTTCTTCTTCTTCTTCTTCTTCGACAACCGGCCTAATTATTATTAGATGCTAAAGTACAGTTCACTCAGTTCCCGTAAATTAATGGATCATGATGGATGCTGCACAGATACAACATAAGTCGTGTTGCTTGGCAACAAGCCGTTATCCACCGATCTCATCGCCCATACATCAGCAAATTAGCGCCTCCTGCCACAGCATAATTGATCGGTGGTGCTACCTCAGCGATAGATAGCGCCTACAGATTCGTGCACATTCGGGAAATCCTCAGATGAAATCTCAAGACCGGTTAGCTGTTTGGCTTGCCCTCGTAGTAGTCTTGTTGATTCAGGCGATGAGGTTCGAGTCTTTTTATGCCCCTCAGCCCAGCGGTCGGAGAGCTTCTTCCTCATTAATAGTGTCGAACCTCGACAAGATAAATTCGGAGTGGAGACATAGCCACAGGTGAAGCGTGATGCCAGTACCAGCACACAGTATATAGAAACTCGCAACAATTTTTGCATTCTGTCCGCTAGTCTTAAGTAGGTGTAAATATTATACAGGATGGAAGTGAAATAATACTGCAGATTTTCAGAGCGAATCGCTCATTTTGTACGAGTATGTTACAAAAAGTGTAACACTATAATGGTGGAAAGTTCATAGTTTCTCAGAAGAAAAAAATGTTTTTTCCAAATGTTTAACATCCTCTTATTCGGTAACTGTTGTGATTTTGGTCCATATCGATAGAAAATTTAATAAAACAACATTTATCCCTCTTGCGTATTTTAATAACTTGGACGGTTTTAGTCTAAATTTAATTTTAAAACCATTAATTTCAAGCCACTGAACGATGCGAGTAGATTGCAATGTTGTAGTCAGAGAGAGAGAGAGAGAGAGAGAGGTGACAGTTAGTTCACTTAGGAAAACAGATCTAAGTTCGTAGACCTCATACATCTGTATTACGAGATGAAAGAACATTGTGTTTTAGGCCGCGCCACCGTTTTTAGTATGTCAAATAAGTAATGGGAACCTTAAGTGCGAGTGTCTTACTTTTGTAGCACAGTATGGGCAATAAAGCTGACAATTGTGATTGGCAGATTGTTAATGTGACGTGTATTTAGGAGAAGGTACCGTTCTCAGCTGCAGTGACAACATAAACTCACTGACTGGACACTGTATTGAAGGATACACCGCAGGAATGCTAGCGTAGAGAAAGCTAAGTGCGAGTATCTTACTTTTGTAGCAGAGTATGGACAATAAAGCTGGCAATTGTGATTGGCAGATTGTTAATGTGACGTGTATTTAGGAGGAGGTACCGTTCTCAGCTGCAGTGACAACAGAAACTCACTGACTGGACACTGTACTCAATCATACATAGATTTATCGTACCAGGACTGGACACTGTATTGAAGGACACACCGCAGGAAAGCTAGCATTGGGAAACTTAAGTGCGAGTATCTTACTTTTTCCGCAATCTGGGCAGCAAGACTGACAACTGTGGTTGGGAGATTGCTGACGTAACGTGTATAGAAGGTGGTATCATTCTCAGCTACGTGATCAACAGATGCTCGCAGACTGTGCATTCAACTCAAGGACACGCGCCAGAAACGCAGGCGTTAGCAATAGCGGCAATATTGCCAGAATGCTGAAAATTTCAGCTTAATTTTCTAATTAATCGTGTATTTAATTACAAAACGTAATATAAGTTTTGTATTCATTTAAGTGTAACTTATTGTCCCTTTCAATCTCCAGGATTATTTCACTTCTACCTTGTATACAGTCATTTAAAATTATGTTTAAATACGTCGTTTATCTGTTTCTTGATAAAAATGAAAGAAAAATGTTTCCATACAATCCGTTGAATCAGATGCTCAGGATTTAAGTCAAGTCGAGGATGATGGATTTTATAGAACGATAAAATTTTTAACATGGCTTCCTCATGGAATAACATAAAGCTTTGAGACCCTTGTCGTAGATATACGATACTTGAAAGAACCTGACCCTGTTAGAAAGCTCCAGTAAAAATTCGTTGAATTTCGACACTCTCCACCTTTCCCTCAGTGGCTGATATTTCATGAGTAAATTTCATTTCGCCATGAGGACGTAAACCAGTGCCCATCCAGTATTGTGAAGCATTGTTAAAGCTACGTGAGTAACTAAATCTGGTTTCTTAAATCAATTAGGCCTGTAACGACTGGGGAAAGCACCGGATACACAGACAGTACGTCCAGTATATTTCGTCCAATGACATATTATGGCTCATGAACATTTCATCCACAAACAATTTCGTCCATCTTATTATTTTGTCCCGTCGAACATTTCGCCCAGCGCAGTGTTTTGTCCGTAAATGATTTTGGTCCATAGCAATCATATCTTTCATTGTTTTTGAACTATGTTAAAATAATAGTTCATGTCATTTTTTTTGTTTACAGATTTCAGAATTAAGGCTTGTCCACAATAAACCGGGAACGGAAACGAGAACGGAAATATTGAAATAAATGTATTTAAATGTGAGAATTTAGAATTAACAAGAAGCTTGCCGGAGCCCGGGAACGGGAACGTGAAAGTTAATTGTGAATGTTCACATTTAAATACATTTATTTTAACAGTGTTTCCGTTCTCGTTCTCGTTTCAGATCCCGGTTTATTGTGGACCAGCCTTTACGGTCTTAACTCTGAATCGGGAAGTAATAACATGTGCCATGCTCGATCCATTAAATATTTGTACGGTCACTAAAAATTTGTACGGACGTAGTAATCGAGACTACTAACAATAGGCAACACAATGTAGATAGTATATTTTTATTCTGCTTGGAGCAAAAAGATTGATTTTTTAAAGTACATAATGGACGAAATGCAACATCGGACGAAAAATGATCGTGTAGGTAAGGTAGTTGACGAAGTGCAGTACTGAACGAAAAATGATCGTGGACGAAATGTTCGTGGACCTATGGTAGTGGAAGAAGTATCAGTGGCGATTCCTCCATGAAGGATATGAGGATGGTCCTGCAGTTTAATTTCGTGCCTCTGAGGATAGCAAGCATTTCAATTACAGATTTTGATTTTCAATGCGTCCCGATGTAATAATTTTCTTCAAACTTCCGCTTTCTGTCGTGAGTTGTCTCCACTGCACATCTCAGATCTTAGAAGTACTTTCCGAGGAACCATCCAAATATCTTACAACAAACAGTTTTTTCTAGCAGTGAAGTTAAGGACAGGAAAGGGTGCGGAGGGCGGTTTATGGCTTGGCTTTAACCGCGTTTGAGGATGTGATCGTATATCCTACTACGACCCTTCTTTCCAGGTGATGGAATGGAAACCCTGTCAGAGACTACAATACGAATTTTCAAGCACCTTTGTGGTCTCCATAAATGCAGCTCATTGGTCATTTTAAAATAATACAATAAACGAAATAATGAATCATTTAAAATGATGTGATGTAAAAAATAAAATAAAAAAACAAAATTACATAAAAAATAAAATAAGCTATAATAAAGCACAATAATTAATAGGACTTTGAGGTGACAGGACTGCCGGAAGAATATCTGAAGTTGTATTTGATCATTTAGAAGAATTATCTCATATCCTACATACAAAAAATATCACGAGTCGCCACTGAAAAGTATAGTACTGGACGAAAAATGATCGTGGACGTAAGGTAGTAGACGAACTAGCATTGCACGAATAATTATCGTGGACGTAAATTAGTGGACGACACGTCCTGGATACGAAACACCGTGCTGAACCCATTACCGTCTTAATAATCGTATGATCGTCCACGTGCTGAGGCACGTGTACACCAAGTCAGCGGTAGGTTTCTTGAGCTTTCGCGGCACGCATAAAAATTTATGACAACCCCATCTGTGAGGTTTTCGTCGATTTTGAATTCAGAATTTTAATTACAGATTGCTGCTGCTTTAGCTACAAACTGGGAACACGAATGACGTGAGTGAGTCATAGAACAAAGAAATAAATATTGAAATAGTTTGCTTTGTTGTATTTTAATTTCTATAATTGCAGGGAGTTCACTTCGAATTGCTGTTATGTTGTTGCGTGTCAGGTGAATGTCGTGTGGTATGATTGTCGTACAGTCAGTTTAGAAAATTGTCACCAGTGCCGAAATACGACGGATTTTATACTATTTGAAGAAAGGCATTAGATTTATAAAGAGAAATATGAAAAGCAGGTAGAAATGAAAAATAGACGGAAACGTCAAAATAGATATTTTTAAATCACGTAAATCTGTTCAGTATATTCGGGTAAGATAGTTACAAATTCCGGGTAGTTTACATAGAAAGTATCAATATGAACAAGTTTTACGGGATCTAATGAATTCATACCTGGCGACCTTTTCTTACGACGCTAAATAGCCTTAAAAAGCATCGCACCTAGAGTAACGTTGTCCTGAATGGTGGATCTGGAAATGAGGTCCTACTTTTTGGCCACCACACTGCCCAGATATCAAGTTTTCCCCCAGGTTCTTTTGAAAAGTATACATAAGAAATACCAGTGAACAATGTAAACTTTCAGAGGGAATCTTATAATTATTTATCCGCTTGTGATAGCATCCAAATGAAACCAAACATCTTCCAATAAGTTCTAAAGTAAACAATATGACACTGCTATATTTGCAACAAATTGTATGGACGCAATTTTCAGAACTTTCTCTGAACTATTCAATTTATAATGTTATCAACACTTAATGTCGAATCAGTATACTGCCATTAAAACACAAATAAGGAAAAAGAAGTAAGAAATAGATTTTGTGTTCATAACAAGAAATACCATTTACGACCTCACATCCTACTGTATTGTACAAAAGAGCAAATAGGTTACCTAATGACGAGAATTGAAAAATAAACATACAAGAGTTGTATGAGAGCGCCGCTGAGTTTGACATCTTACCTTCTCGCTGCAGCTACATACTAAACCACCGGCCTATCACGCAGGTTATTGGGTTTCGAATCCCGGTAAGACCTCGGATTTTTTTTATCTATAGTGATATTTGTGATGGGCAAAGTCGCAGTTAGGATTTTTCTCGAAGTTCCTTTGTTTCCCCATGTTAGGCATGTACAATCATTCCGCCACGATTTCCATATCATTACTATTCCATATATTTCCCCGATCAAAAGCAGAAATGTGAAGGTCCACCAGAACTATAAATTTTGAAGTTTGCTGACAAATAAATATCAATATCAATATCAATAATTTCCCGATCAACAGCGGTGGTGAGTGGAGAAAGCTCGATTTGGCACGCGTGCACAGGGAACCTTAATTCAGTCAGTTGATGTTGATTGGTAATGCTTCTGTACGAGATAGGTCTAATAGGCCAGAAATGATTTCTCTACTGGTTTAAATGTCATTTATGTTTACTTTTAAAGCTTTGTGAATTTTTAACATTAGGACTTCATTTTTCAGGATTTATTAAATATGGTGCTTAAAGTTCACCTGAAAATTCTTGAGCGCCTCAATTGCGTAAAACCTTTATGCTCTCGGCTGGGTGTTATTGTTATAACTTGTGGGTGACCAAAGAATCAGAATAAGTGTTGATATAAAATCAGATCACCTCCTCCTGCTGGATCAAAAAAGGATGTATTTAGCGTATTTAGATTTTTAAGGAATTAGTTCATATTTGAAGGGTACAGAACAATAGTGGGCCAAGCGCCATTTATTAAAAACGGAGAATGCAAGGGTTAAAGTAAACTGAATACCATAGTTTAATGAAAACTGACACATAATTTAATTTTAATGTGCATACATTATATTACTTGCTATCTGTTTCGTTGAATTATGGTATTCACTTAATTTAGATCGTTGTTTTCTCCGTTTTTAAT
Source organism: Periplaneta americana (assembly GCF_040183065.1). NCBI lineage: Eukaryota > Metazoa > Arthropoda > Insecta > Blattodea > Blattidae > Periplaneta > Periplaneta americana. Next base: position 75,319,284 of record NC_091128.1, on the reverse strand, counting down.
ACATGGCGCTTGGCCCACTATGGCTCTGAACCTTTCATTTATAAAGGTACTGAATATCACTGAAAGTGAAGTAAATTTAATGTGACCAAGGCTTCTATAATTGCCAGCGTTGTCTCTTAGCCTTCTTATTTGCATGAATGGCAAGCGTGATGGCACCATTTGTTCAGACATTACATACAAAGGAGGGGGAAGATTCGGATATTCTGGATAAACAAAACTATTGTGTCTACAAATGGTTGGAGGAATGTTGCGTATCGCACGTAACAACCACTTTAAATTCACTTACATTTGTATTTGAGAATCAGTTTCTAACAACACACGTGCTCATTTTGTATTGGATGTAAACTCTTGTTGATATAAAAGTTTATTCACATACAGACGTAAATTCAAATTTATTTTCAATAAAGAGTGTAAACTGAAGCATTATTTATAACATAGCTGTCTTTTACAGGTATAATATTTACGCTTACACACCTTGTATCAAAGTCGACTTTCCATAACTCCTGCAAGAGTTTCACTTTATAAGGGTGATGTTTAGTGCTGTGAAATATTTTCCAGGCAGTTGCTTTCGAGATATAAAGAGTTTTCCAATAAGAATTTCACACTTTTAAAATTAAATAAATTGCTTGAACGAAAGAGGTTTATTTATTTAATTACTATTATTTTTAAGCACACTTATTGCCGTTACGTATTGAAGAGAACGTCAGTTAAATGGCCGTCCGACTTCTTTGGGTTGTGCGTGTACAAGTCTTTAACGACAAACATAAACCAGGTCCAATTTCACGAATAACGCATGTGATATTGTTTCTTATGCCATTAACCGTTTCTGACTTGTTGGCATAAACCTCATAAGACGTAATCTAGCGGCTTTAATCACATGATCTCGGATGCCAGTTAACATCACCACCACGCGAAATGTTGAAGCCTCTGAACTTCTCCCTCAAAAGGTCGACTCTTTCGTGAGCAGTATGACACGTGGTGGCATCTTGCTGAAACGAGGCGTTTCTGAGATCCATACCTTCCATTTGAGGTAAAAAATAATCCCTTGTCATAACCCGATATCTCACACACACCGTACACTTCACGTAATCCACGGAATGCTTGGCGAACGGATGACTCTTTTAATAATAATAAATTTTAATGATTTCTACACGTTGTGGAATGGCGTAACGTTCCAGGATTATTTGTCGACAACAACTGTCACCATGGGAAAAATATGACTGCTATAGCTTCACACACACACGCTGTTATATGTTGAAAATAGGATACACTTATTGGAAGACTCTATATAATTTAATTTCTATTTCCGGGGAAGAAGAATATGGTTTCTCTTTGACTACACAAAACGTCAGCTTTACAATCGTTGTCTTTGTACGTCTGCCACATCATTTATGTCATTGATATGTCCACGATCTCTGAATTTTTCTTATATTCTACTCACAATTTACGGAAAAACAGATGGCCGATTTGAATGAGTTTCGTTAAAAATTCTACATACTACTTGTTTTGCACTTCTTCTGTTAGTAATTGTTATCTGGTTCAGTATCTCAGTTCTTTAATTTGATGCTACTAACATCATCTTATGTGTTGATTTCATCAATAAAACTGCTTTCATGACACAATTATTATGGAAATGTGTCAAAAATAAAATATAGCCTATTGTTACCATAATGGTCAATAGTTCTTGTGTATGAAACAAATGAAGTATGGTACAAAAATGCTCTTTTAGGCGGTATTAAAAGAAGAATTAGGTCCAGTTTCACCAAGCTTCGTTAAAATAACGCTAACCGCATGTTAACTAATGTGTTATGCAAATCAAGCTTTCAGGTATAACTTCCTGTAAAGTTGATTTGAATAATTTCGAGGGAAAAATTGTTCCGGGGCCGGGTATCGACCCGGGACCGTTGGTACGTTTAACCAAAGGTCCCGGGTTCGATACCCGGCCCGGAACAATTTTTACCTCGAAATTATTCAAATAACGTGTTGTTAAAATTTAAACGTCCTGTTATTGTAATAGTGGTTTACCAACCATTTGAGGTAGGCCTATTTTGGTTAGGTAACATGATGTTAAGAACAATATAACAGGAATCGAAGAAGCAGTGGTTGTATGAAAGTCTACTGAATAGTAGTAGGCTAGTAGCGAAAAATTGTATTTTTTACATTATGGAAATATTAAGAGACCAACATATGTACTTAATTAGGACGGAAATCGAGAAAAAGAAACTTATAAGGAGCAATAATTTTACCTTATGTGAAGAACAATTATTATTTTAGTAGAGCTAGCAATTAAAATATAAGAGTGAAATTGAACACACACGTAGTGATGGAACTTTCATTAGGAAAAAGGAGCAAGCCTGGGTTTCTTTAACCCAAGATTTCAATCGGCATTTGAATGTGGAAACGCGAACTATGAAACAAATCAGTGTTATGAAAATACTAAGAGAAATTCAAAGCAGAATCATGTACAAGATAGGTACAGTGGAACGTCTGAAAACTAGCAGTGGTACTTTCACTCTCAAAGTTTATATGGGTTAGAAGATTATTTCAATTATACAGTATCAATTACAACCAATAGAAAATGAAGATTGTGAAGCTAATACAATGGTAAGCGTTAACATTATTTTCACATATTAGATACCTAACATATTTTCACAAGAAATTAGTCATAATTACATTTGAAGTAAAGAAATATCGTTTTCAAAATCTGCAGTTATATCTGAGTAGTAATATGGAATAATAATCACATAAATGTTACGTTAATAAGAGCCACCGGCGTGGCTCAGTCGGTTAAGGCCCTGACCTGCCAGTCTGAAGTTGCGCTCGGGCGCGGATTCGATCCTTCCTTGGGCTAATTATCTGGTTTGGTTTTTTTATGTTTTCCCCGGCCGTAAGGTGAATGTCAGGTAATCTATGGCGAATTCTCGGCCTCAACTCGCTATCACCAATCTCATCAACGCTAAATAACCTAGTAGTTTATACAGCGTCGTTAAATAACCAACTAAAAAGGTTAATAAACACACATCTTCTCTTTATTGGGTTGAAGTGCTAATATTAGTATAAATCATTTTAGTATTTATGAACATAGGCTATCTATTCTATATAATTGAAAATGCTGAAGTAGTGTTTGCAGTTAAATTTTTTTCACTGCAAATATATCGCGATATAATAATGCGGCTTGTAACATATGTTCCCTGGCAGCCATTATTCACGCTGTAACAGGACGTTAAGGATTTAACTGCAGGAGTATGCTATGTTAATTTAACAATATGTTTTCATAACGTTAGCAGTAACAATAGTTGATGAAACATCTCTTCCATTAAGTTTACTGTAAACTGCCTTAAAGACATGTTAAATATTTAACAATGGTTGGTGAAACTGGGCCCTAGTAATGCAAATTAAAATTTTCCCGATGTCATAATATTATCTCACAATAATTTTATTTATTTATTAATAATGAATTATTAATTATCAAATTAACCAATTATTAATTAATTATGTAACATTTATTTATAATTTATTTATGTATTTGTTATATTATTAATTAATGTATTTATTTAATTATTTATTCATTTATTTGTTTTTCTGTCTATTTATTTATTTGTTTATTTGTTTGTTTGTTTATACCAAAAACATTTTCTTTCCATAAAAAATATTCCTTTCTAAATGAAATATTATTTAACGTGTCTAAGCTTTCGTCCAAAATTCTTTCATCAATTTTTGCAATTATTGTGTACCTTTTGAGAAACCCTGTATGCCTATTGAGATGACAGCCATAAAACCTTCTTTCCTCAATTTTCTGTAACAATATATACCTATTGAACGAAGTTGTGGCGTTTATTTGATACGGGCTTCCAAATTTCGATTGTGAATGCCGAATGCTCCTTCTCCAGGTTATTGTCACTTAATGGAGTCCATGCGGAGGTTTTGTGTGAGTGTAGATAGATTTTCTTAGCAGTTCCCGCTAAGAAGGTCACGTGAGAACCACTAATGTTCATACAACAGTACAACCTGAGTCTCTATCAGTCTGAAGAATGTTTTTGACATTCCGAGAGTGAAAAATTAATTTCAGAGACTGGATATACTATGACTTTACAAATTAAGGCGAAATTAAATCCTTCTGACTTTATTGTGACTACAGTGTGATGGTACTACATATCATACTGCACATTCATTGTTGGTTTCTGAAAAATAAATATTGAAAAATTTAGTCTTCCATATCCTAGTTAACAAGGCTGGCTTTCATTTGTATTCGATCGCCGTTGTGCCTTTTTCATTTCAGATAATTTCTCATTAAATTTAGTGCACATTATTGTAATACAAGTGACTCATTAGGTTATAATTGACTCGTAGATAATGACTATAGCAAATTGCGGCCAACAATTCTGAAGAATTTACTGTACACAGCGGCAGGGCCAAAATAATTTGATTTGTGACAAGGTGCTCAAAACGTGTATTAACGTGAAAATCTTGAAGTTATTGCTTTTACGGTATCACAAGCCTCCTATTTGTAGTTCTTATGAGAGAAAGATAGAAATGGTCACCATAAGTTCAGTTTGATACAAAGATTTATGTGTGGTATGTCGTATCGAAATTAATTGAAATAAAATGATTAGCCTATGTGCTCAAGTTGAAAGATCCCTTCAAATTCCTCATATTGCTAGATCTTCAAAGAAAACAGACTATGTGGAATATTATCTGCTCAAACTAACTGTAGCATTGCAAAATTATAGCTTGTATAAAAGGCCCTAAAAACGTTTCAAAAGTTGAAAAGACATATTCATGTGATACACTTTATCTTCGGGCACAGTCATATTTCTCAAATATTTTTACCTTCTAAATTGTCTAAATTGACTATGTGGAATATTATCTGCTCAAACTAACTGTAGCATTGCAAAATTAGAGCTTGTATAAAATGCCCTAAAAACGTTTCAAAAGTTGAAAAGACATATTCGTGTGATACACTTTATCTTCGGGCACAGTCATATTTCTCAAATATTTTTACCTTCTAAATTGTCCTTTGACCACCGAAAACAAATAAAATCCACTACAGGGAGACCAAAGAAGTACGAGAGATGTTAAATAAGTTAAAATCAAACGTTGTAAATTACATTCATAGCTATGAAGTTTTTATGAGGATGAGCGTTGTCTTGATGGAAGATAATTCCACGGCACTTTATTCCTCTTATTTTTATCTGATGCAGTTACTTATATGATTGATTAATGCTGCGTAATGTTACTCAGTAATCGTCTGACCTCTTTTCAAATCGCCAACCACTAAAATATCTTTAGCATCCCAGGACATTGTGGCAATAAATTTCCCTGCTGAGTCCTGGGTCCGAAATTTGCGAGTTGGAGGAAAACTCCGATGCCGCCACCCCATGCTTTGAATTTAGCCTCTGAATAAACGTAATGTCACATGTCGACCAAGTTCTTACATATTCTGCATAAATAAACTCAAATTGGCTTGAAAGGAAAGTATGATTGAACGGTTTTGTTACAGAGTTAACACTCTTGGCATCCACCGAGCTGACCGTTTATGGACACAAATTAATAATTTAGAGTAATTTCAACTGTGTAGTTTAAGAAACCTGCTATTTCATAAATAACTGGTGAGCTGTCCACCTCCCATGATTAGGTCGTTCATTCGAAAATCTAAACTACATGTGATAATCTATAAGGGCTGTATTCATAGACATTCTTAGAGCGGGCTAAATAGCTACTTCCGGTGGATGATCAGTGAACTAACTTTCTTCGTATTCATAAATCAGTGTTGGCGATTGTACGCGTGCTAAGCAGGGTTTGGCCGGCTAAATTTTAGCCTCCTCCAGTAGGGTAGTTTAAAAGGTGGGCTAATACTGCAACATGGCTCGCTATGAAGTTTATAACGTGACTTTTTTTCGTCGAATTCGTGAAATGAGACGAAGGAGAAAAATATACCTTAGAAAATGAATGTATTTAGAACGTCTCACGATATTAATTTTAGAAACTTACCTGATTCACTATGGTGAGAGATTGATAGTGTTGCTGCGTCCTAACCTATATGGAAACGAAGATGATCGCAGTTACCAATTTCAATTGAGACACAATTTCTAACTGCAATCCGTTATTACGCTAGATGTAGTGATAAAAATTTAATATCGGAAGGTTCTTCTCAATATTTCCCTCTTATTAAACATTTTTAATCGTACTGTTTTCTCTGAGTTCTATAATTGTTCTGATATAATTAGGCCTATACATTATGTTGTTGCCTGCGTCATCAATTTCGGGAGCAGGGCATCCTCCACCAGTTGTTTTTAGTTATTTCTTCAACTAAAAGTAAATAAATATACACTGAATTAGAATAATTTATTCTTTGAAGTCCAACATTTCATAATAGTTACGTCTAGGCCTAACCTAAAAATATTACATATAATATTATAACATTTCTACTTGCATTTTGGACATTTTTTCTTGTATAGTCGAATTACCCTCACGCTTCCATGTATATTTCTTGCTTTTATTACCACAGAAGAAAAAATAAATAGTTTATTGTAGTTTAATATCGCCAATTACCTCACAAATAAAAGAAACTATCCAGAATCGCTTGCGTCTGAGCATGACAACTGCCAGTCTGCACATGCGCAGTAACATTTCCAGCATCGTGTAACATATTTCAACGGAAATACGCCGACTAACGTAGCCACTGAATAATCGGCGTCTATCAATCCCGTAAAAGTAACCTGGCTATAACCGGGGCTAGTTTAGCACGCTTGTAACGTGGGCTAGCTTGATTCTATGAATACAGCCCTAAAGCTCTATGTAAGATAGATAATGATTGTATAAATGAACTTCCGTTTCTATGGTAACATCATGCTAAGCCAACTATTTTAGTGACTCTATACAGTGTTATGAAACAAGTTTATGATGTTATAGCTTATTGCATGGGTGAATATTCAGCTCGTTCCCTAATAAAAACTATATAAAATTATTAGGGAAAGAAGTCTGGACACCAAAACATTACCTAGAGTCGGCTATAGGTTTAAGGAACGCTGGATGATGTTAATTGTTTACTTTACTGATGTACCTTCAGGTTCATATGCAAAATGAAAGACACCCGTGAAGGAGCTCTATTCATTCGAAATTTAATGGGTGCGGGTTTTGTATTTTTTACTGGATTATAGACTAACTAATACGTTGTTTCGACATAGCACCACTATTTTCTGTTTAAAAAGTAAACCTTTCATAAGAAGTTCACTTGTATCTAGCAAACGTACTGTGAAGATGCTAATAAAATCTAGAACTTTGCCTGTACTTGTAAAAGACTTCGAAGATGACTATTTTTCAGTCAAGGACGAAACTGTATTATGGAGAAAAGTGTGTACGTTAGACATACAGGTTAATAAGCGTCATGATATAAAATAAACATTGTGACTCTCGAACATCTAAAATTGTTTAGTGATTTGATTTCGGATCAGTCCAGTTTTATTATGAACTAGAAATTCTCAGCTGACATGAGAAAATAAGGAAAGGAATGAAATCAATGCTTTGGAAACAAATTAATATAATTATATGAGCAATAAATTAAATTAAAACAGCATAATCGGACATCAAGTTCACGTTCAAGGATTGGAAGAAGAAAGATTATCAAAAAAAAAAAAAAAAAAAACAACACCACCACCTTACATTTTTAGCAGAAAATCACTGTGGCGGATTATCAAGGATTGGAAGATCTCCAAAACGTTGGAGATAAAAATGAGCCTCATTGTCTCTGAAGATCTAAATTGGAGAAATAAGCAAAAGGATATTTAGCAGAGGCAAAAAGAAGAAATGTAATTAATCACAATTATCATCATCTCACCTTCATAACATAAGTTTTCAACATGATGAACTATTTCAATCCCATTTCGTGAGATTCTGTAACAATATAACAGGTGCTAAAATTAGTGAAACACTTCAGAAAATTCAGTAAATTACAAGTAAAGTAACATCTTGATAATGAAAGACAACTCAATACCAGTACCAAGGACATATCCCCAATCAATATGAGGAAACTAAACATTTCCACTTCTCACTCTATGGAATCAATTCATCATCCACTGGATTGTGGATATAGAAGCTAAAATTTCTCTCAAAACGGATTGACAAATTAGGTATACGGTAGATCACAATAAGCTTTTAATGATAGAGACCGATGACACGTTGCGATCTCACATATTATGTGATAATTATCAACAAACTCCAGACAGCACAGTTCCTTGGTCATGAGGCCAGAGTGGCATAAGGCCACCATTTAGGATAGTTCATTCATTCATAGTGCTCTGCCCAAGGGCAGGTCTTTCACTGCAAACCCAGCTTTCCCCAATCTTTTCTATTTCCTGCCTTCCTTTCAGTCTCCGCATATGATCCATATATCTTAATGTAGTCTTCCATTTGATATCTTCTTCTGCCCCTAACTTTTCTCCTGTTCACCATTCCTTCTAATGGATCCTTCAGTATGCAGTTTCTTTTCAGCCAGTGACCTAAACAATTTCTTTTCCTCTTCCTGATCAATTTCAGGATCATTCTTTCTTCACCCACTCTTTCCAACACTGCTTCATTTCTTATTCTGTCTATCCATTTCACACGTTCCATTCTTCTCTATATCCACATTTCAAATGCTTCTATTCGCTTCTCTTCACTTCGTCGTAATGCCCATGTTTCTGCCCCATACAATGCCACACTTCACACAAAGCACTTCACTAGCCTTTTCCTTTGTTCTTTTTCCAGAGGTCCGCAGAAAATACTCTTTTTTCTATTAAAATGTTCCTCGGCCATTGCTATCCTCCTTCTGACTTCCTGGCAGCAGCTCAAGTTACTGCTTATACGAGCAGTACACCCCAAGTATTCGAAGCTGTCCACTTGCTCTACTGCTTCATTTAAAATTCGCAAATTTACGTTATGAAACACAAAATACAAATAACATTCATTTAGTTGCTTTGAAAAGAAGAAAAATGAAAAATCATCACTTTCATTCGTAATTATTAATATTCAAACAGATTTCATTATACCCATAATCGGTAAAACTACGTCTACACGTAAGTGCAGGATTGGTAAAGTACATAAAGCTCTTAACTAATTTAGTGCGCTAAATTATAAGGAACCATTCAATTTTGTAGGCCTATTTAAATATTAATGCAGACACAGCCCTTCCTATGCATACAATTAAAATAAACTTAACTCGTCACTTGCATATACAGTGATTGTTCTTTATTTTGAAATAAAAATATTTGGCTTGTGTTGAACTAAGTTTAATCGCCTTGAACTGAGGAAAATTGCGATTTAGATCAAGATGAAATGATCTTGGATTAGTATTGTTACAGTGTTTATACAAACAAAAACCTAAGTTCAGCTTAACAGAAGAATAATTTCATTGTCTGATCTTAAATTAATTATTCAGACAACTCGCGCTACATGCAATAACGTTTAATGTACTTAGTAATTAATATTGCCATCTGAAATTACGCATCTTTTATTGTACATTTTATGTTATAACTCAAACAAGGCTATTTTCACCGAAGTTGTAGAAAATAAATTGTATACTGCCATTTTATACTCAGTCCGTCTTGCTCCAGCTTAAGGATTGTGTTATCAGACATTAAAATGTCTCAAACTTCCTATAAAACAGTATACAACAATATAAGAACATAAATTTCAAGAGAATTTTGTAGGAACAGCCCACTGGATCAGTCTGTTCCGAAATAACACTTCTTCTGAATAGACATAAAAGCAATTGGTGAAGATCAATGGACCTCAAACGTAATTCCGTACGTTCTTCCTAATACAGAGTGTTCCGCTTATAAGTATAACAAAAGAAATAGCTATAACTTCTGAATTAATACAAGTATATAGTTGAAACCAACTGCTACAAAGAATGAAAACTGGGAATTTTTGTTACCTTATGTTCCATAAACCTCAACATGGCTTCCATTGGTGGCACGGGAAATATCCAACCGGTATTCAACCTCGACCCAAGTGTTATGAAGCATCTGTGGTGTAACATTGTTGACAGCAGCATAAATTCTTTCTTGTAAGTCTGCCAAATCACGTACTGGCGTCCTGTAGACCTGGTCCTTAACAAACCCCCACAGGAAAAAATCAGGTGGTGTTAGATCTGGTGATCTGGCAGGCCATGTGATGTACGGTGATCCTCTTCCGATCCATCTTGCAGGGAATTGTTCGTCTAAGAATGTGCGAACCATGTTGGCAAAGTGTGTCAGACACTTTACGCTTGGAATGTTTACCTGCATTAGACAACAAACTTCCTGTTTCTCTGAGCTGCCTATCCCATTTCATTATTGAGACGTACGTCGGTACAGCTTCCCTCGGTCTAAGATTGTACTGACGGCGAAACAAGCGCTGTACACGAATTATGGATCTATGTTCTGCTAATGACAGCACACAAAAGGCTTTCTGCTGTGGCGTCCACATGCTGACTGACTAAAGATACGATACGAATTCTCTTATTTAATGATCTGCGCATGCGTGAGTCTTCTAAAAATAAGTAACAACAATGGATTAAAACTTCCCAATTTCCTCTTTACAATGGTACCAATCTTAACCCATTTGCATGCATTGTTATGAAATTATAACTATTTCTTTTATTATACTTATAAGCGGAACACGGTGTATTTAACAGTAAGGCTCCGGTCGGAGTGTAAAAACAGATTCCTTGTTTGACTACTTCTACCATTTTTCTAATATGTTGTATGTAGTATTGTCAATTTATTATATCTTTCTTATCTGTAGTACTTATTTCATGTAAAGTAATATTTGCTATTCAGATATCTATATGATACTTTCATTTATGCATTGGTAAAATTATTATTGCTGAATTCCTGAGCATAAGTCGCAGACGAAGAAGAATACTTTGAGAATAAGAAAGAAGTTAGTGAAGTTGTATCTAATAGTTAATGTAAGTTTGCGGCAGTGCTAGTGCATCCATGGCTAGTGGTTAGGGGCTATCAACGTTTTCTCTTATATCTGCTCTTTTGATATATGGTAGAGTTGAGCATGAACGATATTTTCAAGTATCTGTGACAACTGTGATTGTGACAATTAAATATCTGTGACTTTTATCGGTGATTTTGTCACACCGATATATTTTTATATCGCTAAGAAAGCACTTTAATATGCATGAATTACACCGATATTTTGTCACACCGATAAAAATTAACAGAACATATTGAAGAGCAGTGCAATGTGAATACGATTTCTCTATACACGCCACACTTAAGTGGTTTATATGGGAAAATCCAACAAATAAATTATGCACCCTTAACAAATAAATACTAATCTAACTGAACAGTTCTTGATTTAGGCCAAAAGTTGAAATTAACGTTCTGTATTATTAGTAATTACTAGCCGTACCCACGCGCTTCGCTGCACTATCATTGACTTAAATCTGTTATATTTCCAAATACAGCTTTGTTATTGTTAATAATTACTTTCTTATCAATTATAAATCGTTTGCTCCTGAATTACTTCCAAGTTGTATTTAGTAGTGATGGAGGAAATAAATTAAATACCGACATATTGATATTGCAATATATACTTACTTACTTACTTACTTACAAATGGCTTTTAAGGAACCCGAAGGTTCATTGCCGCCCTCACATAAGCCCGCCAGCAGTCCCTATCCTGTGCAAGATTAATCCAGTCTCTATCATCATACCCCACCTCCCTCAAATCCATTTTAATATTATCCTCCCATCTACGTCTCGGCCTCCCCAAGGGTCTTTTTCCCTCCGGTCTCCAAACTAACACTCTATATGCATTTCTCGTTTCGCCCATACGTGCTACATGCCCTGCCCATCTCAAACGTCTGCATTTAATGTTCCTAATTAGGTCAGGTGAAGAATACAATGCGTGCAGTTCTGCATTGTGTAACTTTCTCCATTCTCCTGTAACATCATCCCGCTTAGCCCCAAATATTTTCCTAAGCACCTTATTCTCAAACACCCTTAACGTATGTTCCTCTCTCAGAGTGAGAGTCCAAGTTTCACAACCATACAGAACAACCGGTAATATAACTGTTTTATAAATTCTAACTTTCAGATTTTTGGACAGCAGACTGGATGATAAGAGCTTCTCAACCGAATAATACGCATTTCCCATATTTATTCTGCATTTAATTTCCTCCCGAGTGTCATTTATATTTGTTACTGTTGCTCCAAGATATTTGAATTTTTCCACATCTTCGAAGGATAAATCTCTAATTTTTATATTTCCATTTCGTACAATATTCTGGTCACGAGACATAATCATATACTTTGTCTTTTCGGGATTTACTTCCAAACCGATCGCTTTACTTGCTTCAAGAAAAATTTCCGTGTTTTCCCTAATCGTTTGTGTATTTTCTCCTAACATATTCACGTCATCCGCATAGACAAGAAGCTGATGTAACCCGTTCAATTCCAAACCCTGCCTGTTATCCTGAACTTTCCTAATGGCATATTCTAGAGCGAAGTTAAAAAGTAAAGGTGATAGTGCATCTCCCTGCTTCAGCCCGCAGTGAATTGGAAAAGCATCAGATAGAAACTGACCTATACGGACTCTGCTGTATGTATCACTGAGACACATTTTAATTAATCGAACTAGTTTCCTGGGAATACCAAATTCAATAAGAATGTCATATAATACTTCCCTCTTAACCGAGTCATATGCCTTTTTGAAATCTATGAATAACTGATATACCCTTATTCTCCCATTTTTTCTCCATTATCTGTCGAATACAAAAAATCTGATCAATAGTCGATCTATTATGCCGAAAACCTAATTTCGATAAACGATATATATCGTAGAAAATATATCGATATATCGAACGATTATCGATATACCGCTATTCCATAAGCAAATTGCATATTCAGGCGTACATTTCCTGCTTTACAATAAAATTACTTAAATTTTAATATTCCTTTTTACCATTGAAATTTAATATCATAACAGTCAAAGCATAAATGTAAAATTGTAACAATAAACAATACATTTTCAGTACCATATGATGTAGGTCCTAACCTAAATCAAAATTATGGTGGCGGCAAGGGAGCTTAAATGATACAGTGGCAAAAAAAAAAAGTGAACTCTACGTGGTTGAGTATTTGATATTGGAACACGATTCAATTATTCTAATGTTATATAGGATTCAATCCAGGACACAGATATAAAGCTCTTTTCTACCTAACAACGTAATTATTTTTAAATGTAATTACTTAGAATGTTACAAGCTTTAACCAACTTCAGAGTTGATTTGATAGAATCCTTTTATAATAAGTTCCCATTACAAGTTATTGTTACACTCCAACATTCCAAACAACAATGGTGATGATTATAGGGATAGAATTTTTATGCACTAAGAGATATAATAAGAAAACAGAGTGTCAACACTAGGTTGCACATAGAAATCATGGACGTAAACAAATGTCACATCGGTATTAAATCCTTGTTTCTCTTTCCATTTCAGAATATAGAAATAAAAGTTTTGTTGCCCGTTTTGAGGTCAGACGGTTTCATTTCAGGGTGGGAGTTGCTCTCCTGCCTTGGAGTACATTAATAGCAATATTAAAACAGTAGTAGATAAAACTGTGTTAGTTGGGAGACCGGAGGGAAAAAGACCTTTAGGGAGGCCGAGACGTAGATGGGAGGATAATATTAAAATGGATTTGAGGGAGATGGGGTGTGATGATAGAGACTGGATTAATCTTGCACAGGATAGGGACCGATGGCGGGCTTATGTGAGGGCGGCAATGAACCTTCGGGTTCCTTAAAAGCCATTTGTAAGTAAGTAGATAAAACTCCCGTCTGTCTCACGTTCGCACACGCTGCATTTTGAATTTGGTGCTGCATATTAAACAGTTTCAATTCGAATTCCAGTTCAGCCAATTAGAACAAGGTATTTAGTGAGGTTGCAAAATTATGTAACTGTCCACCTTCAGTAGCGCCATCCCTCGGGAATTATCGGAGTTGTCTAGTGTAGATTTTGTTGTTGATAATGCTAATAATTCCACAAAAAATCGATAAATTAAAAAAAACGATATATTATACGATATATTGAATCAAAATTTCCATATCGATATATCGCTATATCGAAACAAAAATATCGGTATTTCGTCAAAACCGATATATCGTTCCCATCTCTAGTATTTAGAACTATGAATGTAACTGTTATTACCATACAATAGGTTCTGGAATTGTTCGATTAATTCTTGGACCTAACAGCTTCTGAAATAGAATACATTTTTATGAACTGAATGTTGTTACTCTCAGCTGGAGGAAGGTTTTGTCACCAAACGATACCAATTGAAATAAGGTGTTGTAATGCCCTATATTATTTAAAACTTGTGTTGATAACGGATGTACTACTATAAATATCTACCTAAGTTTTTTAATTTGGTTGTAAGGGCTCTTGAATCTCAGGAAGAAAAACTTTTCTAGCGGCGCAACGTATTCAAAACTAATTTACAAATATGTTAAACGAATTATTCTTGCAACAAAAACGGATGCTCCCTAGACCAAATAGTCGCATTTCAATTATGTAATTACTTCATAGTTTCATCTGGCATTGTATGATGTCATAACTGAAATACCTATGTTGTTAATTGTTTTTATTGTTGCATTCGGCCATAACAGATCGAATATATAAGATCTTGAGCTCAGAGGGGTGGCGTTTGATGTTTGAGATAGCCTACAAACCACAAGTCATGCTAAAGATGTTGGTTTGTTAATTATTCAATATGGAGTATTGTGCAGAACACAGAACTGTCACCTATTAAGTATACATTACCGTAGCTCACCCAAATACGTAATTAAGCAATATGTACTGTTATGTTACTGAATAATTAATATGTGCCGCGTGTATATTTGTAAAATTATTTAATCTCTTTCATTCTTTCATAAAAACGCAACGCAAATCAGACATCAAATTTCAGTACTGTACTTCCAAATAGCATTAAATTTAACTGCAGTACATATAGCTAATTATTAGTTTCGACAATATATAAAGTTTTCTGTGCGTAAGGTTCTGTTTAGTCCTACCTTATATGCATTTGTGCCCAGTCCTCGATTCACTCATGAGCTTCTGTATTGACGTGAAGCCTATGTCCATCTAAAGGAACTACACTTTCCAATGATGAAAGGATTACTTTAATCTAATAAATAGTTTCTTGAGATTGCCTCATACAAACACACAAACACTCTCCCTTTATAATAAGGTAGGTGTCCCTGATATGGCCATGCTAATTTTTGAGAATTTTTCTAGCCGCCATTTTGAAAAAAAATGTAAACTACTTTTTTCTTACTCGTTCTCAGTCTAATGGACTTTTTTAAAACAATTTCCTTTTCCTATAAATATAGCTTTAATTGTCCAAAAAGTCCCAAATTCCAAAAGTCTACCTAGTGGCCATATCAGGAACACGTGCACATGATAGGCCACCCTTGTTTCATGTTCTATTAATCGTGATTGTTTTCAGTTTGATAGCGCAGTTGTTCTAAAATTAAATAATTTTGGTGTAAAATGAATAAACATGACACTTAATAATCTTTTTTATAATTCAAAAGTGTAGTGAAAACAGGTTTTCATAAAAAATTAAGCTGTTTTTCTTAAAATACAAACTTTTTGCGTAACCCCAGCTATGAGGCATGTAAATTTGTCAGGTGAAAAAAATAGAAGTGAAAGGAACTTGATATGGCCATGGTGCATTTAATATGGCCATTTTAGGAGCAGGTAAGCTTTCACGAAAATCATTTGATTATGAACAACTCGTAAAAGATACGTCATCCCACCAATCAACAGAACATTAAAAACTGGAGTACGATGGTTTTCATGAACAAGTCTTTGAAAAACATGCATAAAACAAAGGAGACTTACCAGAGAAAAATAAGAAGAGGTCACATGAAAACCGCAAAACAGGCAACTGCCGCCATATTGCTCAACCTGATTGGATGGAAAACGATCAAGTGACATACCAGGATGCCCTTTCACTGGATGCTGCTGCAATTTAGCAGATTTTTTGGTTAACTAACTCACAATAGCGGGGTGGCCATAACAGGAACATGGCCATAACAGGAGCACCCACCTTATAATAATATTTAGTATATTATAAACACAACATATCATCCGTATATATATATATATATATATATATATATATATATATATATATATATCTCCGATTGTTGTCCAAGAACGCCTTAAATAAATGCAGAGTCATTTGTTTTTATCTTTATTACTCGTATTTTAATCTAACCTGGCCATGATATGAAAAACATTGTTATTTTAAAACAGATATATCTCGCCATGTGGTAATGCAGAATTCATGCACGGAAATATTATGTACTTCGGTACATCATAGTAATACCTATCAAAATTTTGCAAATAAATAAAACTTATCGGAAATCGTTTTTAAGGAAACGTTTGTTATGTAAAATTTTTCATAAAAATCAATAATATGCGAGATATTTCGATTTATTTAATTCAGGTCCCCTTATAACCGTTCTTTTAAATATAGTATTTTGAATGTCGTATAGCCTATAATCTAAGTTACAACGAACTTAATTTATTTTCCGATTTTCATGTAAATCGGTTCAACCATTATCGCGTGAAAAGGTAACAAACATCCAGACAGACAGAGAGACAAAAATGTCAAAAAAGCGATTTTCGTTTCAGGATGATTAATTATACATGTTGACACCAATTATTTTTTGAAAATCGAAAATTACCAGAAAAATTTCGGTTACTGATTTATTATTACTAGTATAGATTGTGTCTGATGCTGATATGTGCAAATATTCCGTTCCATTAACCTTAGAATCGACATTTTATGCACTTGTTTGAAAAGTATACGTTTAAAAATGTTCGACTCCAACAACCATGCGTACACAATATTTACTGTCATTTCATGAAATAACTTTAAATTCTATACGATTAACTTTTGGAAAGAGTAAGAGAGTTAAACTAAAAATGAAGAGCGATCTAAAAATAATTCTACATATTCGAAACTCTGTGAAGTACAATATGAACTTAATAGTGAAGATTGTAATACATAAAAACTATTTCAAATTCACACCAATAACATCGTGTGATGTCGAAAGAACATTTTCTTGCTTGAGTGACAGTCAAAACAGGTTTATATTTGACAATTTACGAATGTACACAGGTGTATATTGCAACACAATTAGTGACACTTAAATGTATCACCGTTTTCTACAAAGAAGAGAATGAAGTAAGCTGTTTTCGTGAATGTGTGTTATGCCCTATTTGTTTTTGTTTTAGTCACCTGATTATATCGAGAAATGTTTTGATTCTAGCACAACAATGCTCTGTAGAAGTCTCTGTGCTACCCTGAGTTGAAGTAAATAACACGACTTGTATAATATGCGACGTATTTCATTTAATATATTCGGTGTCCGAACTTCCATTGCTAAACATAATTTTTTTCATATTGTTCTTTTTTGTACAAGAGCATTTCAAAACAATCTATACCAATAATAAATCTGTAACCGAAATTTTTCTGGTAATATTCTTTTTTCCAAAAATAATTGGTCTCAACATGTATAATTAATCATCCTGAAACCGAAAATCGCTTTTTTGACATTTTTGTTTGTAAGTCTGTCTGGATGTTTGTTACCTTTTCGCGCGATAATGGCTGAACTGATTTATATGAAAATTGGAATATAAATTAAGTTCATTGTAACTTAGATTATAGGCTATATATCATTCAAGATACTTTATTTAAAAGGGGAGTTATAAGGGGGCCTGAATTAAATAAATCGAAATATCTCGCTATTACTGATTTTTATGAAAAATATTACATAACAAAAGTTTCTTCAAAAACGATTTCCGATACGTTTTATTCTATGCAAAATTTTGATAGGACTGATATTACTATGATGTACGGAAGTACATAAGATATCCGTGCATGAATTCTGCATTACCATATGGCGAGATATATCTGTTCCAAAATAACAATGCTTTTTATACCATGGCCAGGTCAGATTAAGATACGAGTAATAAGGATAAAACAAATGACTGCATTTATTTAAGGCGGTTTTGGAGTCCTTGGACAAAAATCGGATTAATATACGGGTGACATGATATGTGGGCTTTCCGATATGTGTTTATAATATACTAAATATTACTATAATATAAAGAGAGAGTGTTTGTGTGTTTGTAAGAGGCAATCTCAACAAACTATTTAATAGGTTTAATTAAATTTTTCATCATTGAAAAGTGTAGTTCCTTTACATATACGTAGGCTTTATGTCATTGCAAAAGCTCATGAGTGATTCGAGGACTAGGCACAAATGCATGTAAGGTAGGACTAAACAGAATCTTACGGACAGACAACTTTATATAATATCGAAACTAATAATTAGCTATATGTACCGCAGTTAAATTTAATGCCATTTGGAGGTACCGTACTCAAATTTGATGTCTGATTTGCGTTGCGTTTTTATGAAAGAATGAAAGTCAGAGATGGAATATTTTTATAATTATAGGCTACACGCGGCACATATTAATTATTAATTATTCAGTAATCAACAGTACATATTGCTTAATTACTTATTTGGGTGAGCTACGGTAATGTATAGGCCTACTTAATAGGTAACAGTTCTATGTAATGCACAATACTCCATATTGAATAATTAACAAACCAACATCTTTAGCATGACTTGTGGCTTGTAGGCCATCTCAAACCCCGAACTCCACACCTCTGAGCGCGATATCTTATATACTCGGTCAGTTATGGCCGAATGTTACAATAAAAACAATCAACAACATAGGTATTTCAGTTATAATGTCATACAATACCACATGAAACTATGAAGTAATTACATAATTAAAATACGAATATTTGGTCTAGGGAGCATCCGTTTTCGTTGTAAGAATAATTGGTTTGACATGTTTGTAAATTAGTCTTGAATACGTTGCGCTGCGGGAAAAGTTTTTCTTCCTGAGATTCAAGAGCCCTTACAACCAAATTAAAAACTTAGGTATGTACTTATAGTAGTACATCCGTTATCAACACACGTTTTAAATAATATAGGGCATTACAATACCTTATTTCAAATGGTATCGTTTGGTGACAAAACCTTCTGCCAGCTGAGAGTAACAACCTTCAGTTCTCACAAATATATTCTATTTCAGACGCTGTTAGGTCTAACGTAATACCAAGCTTAAAAGTAGAATTAATCGAACAACTCCATAATCTATTGCATGGTAGGAACAGTTACATTCATAGTTCTAGATACAAATTTAAAAGTAATTTAGGAGCAAACGATTTATAATTGATAATAAATTAATTATTAACTAACAATAACAAAGCTGTGTTTGGAAATATAACAGATATAATTCAATGATATTTTATAACAAGTGCAGCGAAGCGCGCGGGTACGGCTAGTAACTAATAAAGATATAACATAATTATGAAATTTGTAATGATAGGTAGTATGATATCATCGTCTATGAAGAAAAGGGTTGCTATGACAACAATAATGCATTAAATGTTATTGTACGGCAAATCGTTTCATATAATGTGTTAACTTTATGGCACAAGTAATGCCGTTATAATAGAAGTCAACGTGGCTAACTTGTTAGCCACGAGAATTCAAGACGTTTTAGTTGGCATGGTAATATTTTACGGCACTGATACAATATAGTGGCATATTATGCACGATTTTCACTAACGATAAGAATGTTTATAATGTTGGCGTATAAAAATATTATACCGCTTTTTAAAATACACTCTGCTTTTCATTTTTTAATACATAGGTACAGTGGCGATTCCTCCTTGAAGGATATGAGGATGATCCTACAGTTTCATTTCTTGCCTCTGAGGATAGAAACATTTTAATTTCAGATTTTGATTTTCAATGCGTCCCAACGTAATAATTTCCTTTAAGCTTCCACTTTCTGTCGTGAGTTATCGCCACTGCACAGCTCAGAAATAATTTCTGAGGAACCACCCAAATATCTTCAAGCAAACGGGTTTTTTCCAGCAGTAAAGTTAGTTGACAGGGGAGGGTGCGGAGAGCGGGGTATGGCTTGAGTTTAGTTGCGTTTGAGGATATGACCGCGTATCCTAGTACTGCGACCCTTCTTTCTAGGTAATAGAGACCCTGTCAGAGACTACAATAAGAATTTTCAAGTACCCATATAGCATCCTTAAATGGAGTTCATTGGTAATTTTAAAATAATACAGTAGAATAAACGAAATAATAAATAATTTAAAATTACGTGATATAAAAAAATAAAATTACATAAATATAAATCAAATAAACTGTAATACAAGTAAATAGAAGAATTAACAGGACTTTCAGATGACAGGACACCCGAAAGAATATCTGAAGTTGTATTTGATCATTAAGAAGAATTTAACTATAGCAAGAAATTAATTGCGCAAACGTACGACGGAGCATCGGTAAATATCGGGCAGTAAAATGGCTTAGGAGCCATATTCGCAACAAAAAGGGGAGGAGAATCGAGGTCTACTACAAATACTGTAAATTGTCAGTTCCAGAATGGTGAGTCAAAGACTAACATAGGCATACTTGTATTGATTTGGATATTCTATTATTATTATTATTATTATTATTATTATTATTATTATTATTATTATTACTTACTTACTTACTTACAAATGGCTTTTAAGGAACCCGAAGGTTCATTGCCGCCCTCACATAAGCCCGCCAGCGGTCCCTATCCTGTGCAAGATTAATCCAGTCTCTATCATCATACCCCACCTCCCTCAGATCCATTTTGATATTATCCTCCCATCTACGTCTCGGCCTCCCTAAAGGTCTTTTTCCCTCCGGTCTCCCAACTAACACTCTATATGCATTTCTGGATTCGCCCATACGTGCTACATGCCCTGCCCATCTCAAACGTCTGGATTTAATGTTCCTAATTATGTCAGGTGAAGAATACAATGCGTGCAGTTCTGTGTTGTGTAACTTTCTCCATTCTCCTGTAACTTCATCCCTCTTAGCCCCAAATATTTTCCTTAGCACCTTATTCTCAAACACCCTGAACCTATGTTCCTCTCTCAGAGTGATAGTCCAAGTTTCACAACCATATAGAAGGACCGGTAATATAACTGTTTTATAAATTCTAACTTTCAGATTTTTCCACAGCAGACTGGATGATAAGAGCTTCTCAACCGAATAATAACACCCATTTCCCATATTTATTCTGCGTTTAATTTCCTCCCGAGTGTCATTTATATTTGTTACTGTTGCTCCAAGATATTTGAATTTTTCCACCTCTTCGAAGGATAAATCTCCAATTTTTATATTTCCATTTCGTACAATATTCCCGTCACGAGACATAATCATATACTTTGTCTTTTCGGGATTTACTTCCAAACCGATCGCTCTACTTGCTTCAAGTAAAATTTCCGTGTTTTCCCTAATCGTTTGTGTATTTTCTCCTAACATATTCACGTCATCCGCATAGACAAGAAGCTGATGTAACCCGTTCAATTCCAAACCCTGCCTGTTATCCTGAACTTTCCTAATGGCATATTCTAGAGCGAAGTTAAAAAGTAAAGGTGATAGTGCATCTCCTTGCTTTAGCCCGCAGTGAATTGGAAAAGCATCAGATAGAAACTGACCTATACGGACTCTGCTGTATGTTTCACTGAGACACATTTTAATTAATCGAACTAGTTTCTTGGGAATACCAAATTTAATAAGAATATCATATAATACTTCCCTCTTAACCGAGTCATAAGCCTTTTTGAAATCTATGAATAACTGATGTACTGTACCCTTATACTCCCATTTTTTCTCCATTATCTGTCGAATACAAAAAATCTGATCAATAGTCGATCTATTACGCCGAAAACCGCACTGATGATCCCCAATAATTTCATCTACGTACGGAGTTAATCTTCTCAAAAGAATATTGGACGAAATTTTGTACGACGTCAACAAAAGTGATATTCCTCGAAAGTTACCACAGTTGGTTTTGTCCCCCTTTTTAAAAATAGGTACAATTATGGACTCCTTCCATTGTTCTGGTACAATTTCCTTTTCCCAAATAGCAAGTACAAGTTTATAAATTTCGCTATATAATGCACTCCCACCCTCTTGTATTAATTCTGCTGGAATTTGATCGATACCTGCAGACTTGTACTTTTTCAGATTTTCTATCGCAATTTCGACTTCTGTAAGCGTGGGTTCGGGTATAAATGGCTCAGCAGTTTGTATTTCAATTTCGTCCCGATCATTTCAATTTGGCCTATGTACATTTAGTAGTTGCGCAAAATAGTTTTTGCATCTGGTTAGGATTGATGGAGAGTCTGCAAGCAAGTCACCATTCTCATCCTTGATAACGTTTACCCTTGGCTGATATCCGTTCTTAAATTCCTTTATACCCTTATATAAATCCCGAATGTTTTTATTCTTACTATTTGTTTCTACCTCATTCAGTTTTTCCTTCAAGTAACCTCTCTTTTTATTCCTAAGTGTACGACTTGCTTCCCGTCTTTCATTGAAATAATTATCTCTCTTCTCCTCAACTGGATCCTGTAAGAATTTCAATTTTGCCTGTTTCCTTCTTTCTACTACCATGCAACAATCTTCATCAAACCACGGTTTCTTTTTCTTAGTTTCATAATAACCTATGCTCTGCTCAGCTGCAATTTTGATACTATCTCTGATATTTTCCCACACGCTATTAACAACTGATTCTTTCTCAACTTCGTCGGAACTTTCTAAAGTGGCAAACCTATTCGAAATTTCGACCTGATAATTTTGCTTAGCTTCCTCGTCCTTTAATTTCAAAATATTGAATTTAGTAATATTAACTTGTTGCTCTACTCGCTTGGCTACTGATAATCTTTCTCTTAATTCTCCAATCACCAAATAATGGTCAGAATTACAGTCTGCACCCCTGAAAGTTCGAATATCTACTATACTAGTATGTCTCCGTTTATCTATCAAGATGTGATCTATTTGGTTGTGTGTCAATCCATCTGGAGAAGTCCAAGTATATTTATGTATATCCTTTTATTATTATTATTATTATTATTATTATTATTATTATTATTATTATTATTAGTTTCTGTCTTGGTCATCAGTCATTAATCTCATATCATACACACAAAAATATCACGAGTCGCCACTGCATAGGTAACAAAATAAATAGACACTTAAAACAACTCAGATTTGTTTTAAAACAAGGAATTTTTATTGCATAATGTTGAAAGAATCCGGTGTGATCAAATTTTTATGATATAGACATGATTCTGTGACGAAATACAGGAGTCGCCACTGAGTTCTAGAATTGGAAAAATCGTTAAACGAAACAATGCAAATGAAGAGTTAGAAGAAACCCGGGGTCATTGCACTATGCCTGAGATGAATTGGCCGACTTCTGTTTACGATTGATGTTCTTTCTTGTTTTTTATTCAGAGGGCCGGGATTCGATGTCTGTCGTTTTGAGAAGACGTAGTGATTGATGGGATTAAAGGGAGACTCGAGGAACCCAGTTATGTAGAGAGACATGCGGGGGATAAATAAACAGTCCGAGACAATGAACGAGAGTGCAAGTAAAAAAGGGCCGTACGTGGAATACAGAGCAGGATGAATGCATTAGAGGGGCGACGCAACGAGGAAGTGATCTGAAGACAACAGCGTCTGCCTGACCTTTCGGGAACCAGTTAACAGAGCAGTTCATCCACTGCTCTTCTTCTAGTTCAGAGCATAAATTGCATCGTAACATCTTGCACGCTCTGGAAGCGTGAAGACGCCTGGAATGCAGTTCACGAAGGATTTTGTTATTTATGTTGTACTCTGATCGCATCCATCCGGCTGGAAGTCGTCTCCCTCGCTCCTGTCATGCTCCGCACTCTGCTCTTCAATTCTGAACCATTTTTATTGTTTCTTTTAGCTGTAATGAGAATTTATCTGCAGGTCTTGGTTGTTTAAACACAACATGTTTATTTGAAGTTACCCATCCATATTGTCAAGTATAGTTTTATGTTATAGAAGGCTATTGAAAAAATTGGGGTAGACTGTATCAGTGATACAACCGAGGGGCATTATGTACACTGGCGTTCAAATATACCGACCCCTGCTAGTCGATAGTGATCGATAATTTATTCGTGTAAGTGTCGCTTCCTTGTTATTACTTATTACTTCTATGAATAGATGGCGAAGATAAATCAGTGTAGGTAATAGTACATAGTACAAGATGCGGCAAAGGAATAGGGCTGTTTTAGAAGGCCGTTTACTGAGCACCGTGAGGCGTTATGGAGATCGATCGACCGTCGTTTGTTAGAATTCTGATGCCATTTTGTGTAATCATGGAAGTATGGAGCTCGGAGCATCGTGCATTCGTTATCGAGACATTTTTCAAGAATGGTGATTCAGTTGTGAAAACCCAGCGTTCCTGCTTGCAATACCATATTGAGATGGGTACAAAACTTTCGATTATCTGCATCAGCTTGCAAGAAGAAACCACCGGGACACGTTCGAAGTGTACGAACGCCAGATAACATTGAGCGAATAAGAGTGGCTGTTACGAGGAGTCCACATCGATCAGCTAGACGGCAGGCTATAGCACTGCGACTTTCAGAACGTTCTGTGCGCCGAATATTGCATTCAGATCTTAATTTTCAGCCATATAAACTTATAATTGTTCAGCAATTGAATGAGGGAGACTCTGTCCAACGCAGGACATTCTCCGAGAGAATGGTGGAAATTTTGGCTGACGAAGTTGTTATGTTCATGAGTGACGAAGCACATTTCCATTTAAATGGTTATATTAATAAGCAGAACTTTACATACTGGGCCCCCGAAAATCCTAACGAACTACACTAACGTCTGCTTCACTGTGCAAAGGTTACAGTTTGGTGTGCTGTGTCTAGATACTGCGTCATAGGCCCGTATTTTTTGAGGAGAACGGGAACACTGTGACAGTGAATAGTGAACCCTACGACGAAAAGCTTCAACAGAACTGCGTAGGCGTGTACGTGGGATTTATAAACAAATTGTATGGTTTCAGCAAGATGGTGCCACGGCTCACACGGCAGAAAATTCAGTGGCAGTTCTGCGCCGCATGTTTCCAGGGCACATCATTTTTCGGCGTGGCGACATTCCCTGGCCTTCCGCTCGCCTAACCTTACCATCTGCGACTACTTTCTGTGGGGTTACTGAAGTCCAAAGTGTACGTAGACAGACCCCAAACAATGATGACCTGAAGATTGCCATTGCACAGGAAATCGCTAACATTGATGATGAAATGTTGGAAAGAGCGACACGCAACTTCAGGGAAAGACTTGAAGAGTGCATAGAGAGAGACGGACACCATTTGAAGAACATAATTTTCAAGACAATCTAAATGTATTTCAAAAAAATAGCATACACAGCTAGCGTTTTAGCAGTAATAGATTTGTTATAATAAACATAACTACTGAATTATTTCCTTTTCAAAATCATCCGATTTCTCTGCCGCACCTTGTACATAAATATATCCACATTATATAATTCAAAATGTCATCCCTCTATATAATGATTGTAAAACAAAAATACTAGATTTAGTGGGAAACCGCTAATGCTGTCAATTATGAGAATAAATTATACTTAATCTACATAACCATTTCCCCCCTACACATTTTTACCCGTCCCAATAGTAGTGTCACCTATCGAGGACTAGCGGAACTATTTCTAAGTTTCAGTTTGTTATATTTTTGGTTCTGACTTATCCTGTGGTTAGAAAGTTCGCTTACACTATCAGAAAAATGTAGGTCATTTCTTTCAAAGCTAGTATAGGTAGATCCTTTTTCTTTCTTTAAAACCTAGGATAACATCCTGTTCAACCTGCTATGCCACTGTCTTTCCATTTTTTCCTTGGGCGACCAACACTTCTGTCTCCTCTTGGAGATCTGTCTCTAGCTCTACGAGCCAGGCGATTAGGATCCATTCTCTTGTGAGAACCCATTATCCTATTGGTTGAATATTGCAGATATTTTTGTATTGTTTCATTTCTTATTCGATCCTGTCTGGTTTTGCCAAGAATTCGTCTTAAAACTTTCATTTCAACCATTTCTATTATTTGTGTGGTTTTAGTTGTGGCTGGCCTTGTTTCGGCAGCATATGTCAACATAGGACATATGACAGTCCTGCAAATTCTTGATTTTGCTTCAGTTCTTAGAAATTTATTATTCCAGATGTTACTGTCCAGTGCCCCTGATAATCGTAAAGCTGTATTGCTTGATCAGTTACTTATGCTTGTAGATCTATATAAAGTGGTTAGTACACCAAGGTATTTAAATAGCTAACCTGTTCTCTGATCTCTTCTGTCAATAATTGAAGGGTTCAGAGCCATAGTGGACCAAGCGCCATTTACTAAAACAGGAGAAAGCAAGGGTTAAAGTTAAGTAAATGCCATAATTTAATGAAGATTGACATATCATTTAGTTTCAATGTGCATACTTTATAGTACTTGCTATATGTTTTGTTAAATTATGGTAATCACTTAATTTTAACCCTTGTCTTCTCTATTTTTAATAAAAGGCGCTTGGCCCACTATGACTCTGAACCCTTCAATTAAAGTTTACAACGACTAGGCATTTTACTAATTGTAATGCATTTTGTTTTGTGGGCGGATATTTTCGTATTGAAATGGTTTGCTTTTGTGGAGAAAGTGTGGAGCAGTCTTTGCAGTCTTCTGTTTCTGCAATTAATGCATTATCTTCAGCATAACAGACACTTGTTAAATTTTTCGTGTTGTATGTGGACCATGCTGAGGAATAAGAGGGTTGAGGTAAAAGTTGGTTGCGACATGGATCATCATCATCATCATCATCATCATCATCATCATCATCATCATCATCATCATACTGAAGGTTTGAGCCCGTTAGACCTGTTTTCCTCATGAATTATAACTCTTCTATTCATCTCTTCCTCCATCTGCCAACATTTATGCCTTTCGCTCTGTAATTTCATTTAAACTGTTAGGCCTGCTGTTATATTTTTATACATTTCTCTTGAGATCTAACCACTTCACCCGCTCGGTATGTGTTTTACTGTACTTCTATTGAATCATGTTCAGTGTCCACATCCATTGGTTCGCACGTTCTCGCGGTAGCTGAGGTGCTCGGTTGTGAGTCACCTGTGACGATGAAGTTGAGGCATGTTTAGTTTCACTACGGCACAATGCAGTTGACACGTGAAGAAAATTACGCATTACAGGAACGATCATCAGGCAGCGCATTTTCGTTCCGAAACATACAGAGGATTGAGTAGTTTCTTCTGGTAGCTACATCTATTACGTCATATAGATGTTTAAGCAAGGTAAAATTGCAAGCAGGTACGCGTGGAGTTATTAAATAATAATGATGTAATGTATTATAAATATGCTCCTGTAACGTCATATGACGTAGAAACAACATCTTCTTAGTTTAAAAAAATGTTATGCGATGATCGTAAAAGATTTGCATTTCATAACCGCAGAATATATGTTTTCGTTCATTGCAACGCACGGGATAGATTTTGATAAACGAATTATTTGTATATATTCTATGAAATGTAAGTATTGATAATTTGTATATTGATTTATGTTGTTGTTGTTATTATTATTATTATTATTATTATTATTATTATTATTTTGTCATGTGATGTAGGAAGAAAATTTTCTTAGCTCAAACAAATTTTTACTGGCAGTTGCACTAGAAGATATGAATTTCATGATCTCAGAATACCGGTGTATGTTTTTGTTCAACGTAACGGAGTTGATTTCGCTAAATGAATTAATAATATATATTATATATAGAATATTTACAGTTAATGTATATCATGTTTACTATTATGTTCTATAATATATATTGTATATATACTAGTTCAGTATTATTATCGATCTAATTATATCTTCTGTCGTATGTAGCACTAATATTCTGTACAGAGCTAGTTTCGCAGTTTTAATACGTTTATATGGTTAAAAAGTAGCTGGACAGACCATTTCAATTTAGTAGCAATCCCACTTACAGTTGTCATACGCCATTATTATTATTATTATTTATCGAAGCTTGCTTATACCTTTCGTAGCTTCCTGAAGTAAGCATTTAGGCCAGGATATATTAGCCTATAACTTTCCTAACTTGTTTGGGAACGAAAATGCGCTGCCTGTTGATCATAGTCATCTCATTTTTTTACATTCTAGGAATGGTTTAGCCGTACACTGAAACGTCGTTTCTGTTGTCATAATTATTTACAACTCTTAGGAAAGCGAAATACAGCACTAAGAGCCTTCTCTTGTACGACACTCGAATAATTCTTCCTGAAGGACTTAAGAAAAATTAATTTAAGGAATGAAGTTACTTCCTTTGATGGAGGTGATGGTGATTTACAACAATGTAAATGATCAAAGGAAAACACTTTCTGAACGCGAAGATTCCATTACCCGTCCTTTCAACGATTTCTTGCTTGTGGAGCTAAGCTGCAGCTTCAGTACGTGCTTGGAATCGCTGTCCATCATTGCAGCTAATTTGCAAACGCCCCGACGATCCGCCTCAAAAGAACGGAAACAAGCTCGGAGTTAATAGAGACGCGCTAACATCTCTTCTTCTCTCTAGTTTTCCATTCCTTTCTTTCTCTCATTTCTTTATCAAACTTGTTCTTCTCTGTTCCCACCCTTCATGTAGATCTCTAAATTCCTTCTTCTTCCGCTTATCTTCTGCATAATCTTCCATATTCTATTCACGTTTTTTTTATCTTATTCTTAATTTTCATTGCTTCTTTTTGACGTGCATACGTCTATAAGTTCGGTCCAGTACTAGGGTACCATCCCAGACACATTTTCAGGCGAGTTTTGTTACGCCTATAATATCTAAACTACACGACATATTCCAGTGAAGTAAACGGCAGTTGACAAACAAAGCATCTGTATATCCAACGTGACCTTGAATTGAAGCGGGTGACGTTATCTAGCCATACGCGGGTGGGGAAATTTGAGGCACTATTGGTGGGTCACGCGACAGCCGAGGCAGTGTAACTCGGTAATGCGAGGCGATATAATATAACGTTCATGGTGATGTCAAACGATTCGTAACGTACAGACCGGTTATATTATTTAGTCCTGGCAGCTCAGCGACGCGAAAGAGGGGTAGTAATAGGAGTAGTGAGAGAGTTCCGGAGTAGAGATAAGGGCGAGCGGTCGGTAAAGCAATGCAGTACAGCTTAAATGTACTGGAAACACAACGCTATACCGCATGCGTGACATCCGATCGCTCTGACTGTAGGCAACAGACTAACCTGAATACCCCTTGGCGTAACTTAATGGACTAGCCTGACCCAGGTGCACATTGCCGGCGACTGTCAGGACCAAATAATCGTACTGTATCAGACTACAATCCCAATTGAGCAACAATCAGAAATCGATAAATTAAATTGGAAAAATTCGGAAGTGAAGTTGAGTGAAGCGAGGAAATTCACATGTCGAGGCGTATACATGGCGGGCGTACAAGCAACGATTAGCAAAGAATAGAGTACAATGGTTACTATAGCAGCGAACGGACATGTTTACCCTCAGAGTCCCAACACAGCGAAAGTACTAGATTTTCAGGATATCTGGAAAGAAGAGATGTTGATTGTCACTTTTGACGTTTACCTTAACAGCAATTATATCAGCGACGTTTTCACTCATAAAGCATTTCTGCTGTGTCTCTGTGTGATTGTACACCTACTCCGATTTTGTTGTTGTTATTCTTACGTTTTTTCTTACCTTCACTTGCATTGTTGTCGTTTCTAGTCTTCTATGTTGTTTATTTCCTTCTCTTTCTTCTTATCTTAATGAGATTAATTCCTCTGATGTTATCATTGGTAGAATGATAATAATCCATCAAACAAAGTAGTACTACGATCTCTACTGTTAGGTATAGGCTAATATGGCACTGCTGCTTTCTGACTTTGCACTGTGTTTATATTTGATAGAAATTATTTCTATCACTCTAATCTGGCTACCATGATATCAGTTGTTCTGCTGAGCTCTGTGAGCATTTTCTATTTAGTATTCTTTTTTTTCTGTTTCAGTGATGATTCGTACTGGATGTAGTCGACTTTCTATTATGCATGCTTCTGTTTATTTTTTTCAATGTTTTTTGTTATTAAACTTGTAGCATACAAAGCAATTTTTTAATGATGTAAGTAAGGTGTAACTTTTGATAACTCGCGCAAATTTGTATGTTATATGACATTATTTTAAAGATTGTAATATGCTCCCAAAATTTACTTAGGGAGCCAAATTACGTGTATATTCTTATAAAAGAACATAGAACTCCTCCTTCATCTTTCGCCGTCTCTGCAGCTCATCTCTGGAACTATCTTCCACAACAAAACAGAGACTGTCGAACATTATCTAGTTTCAAAAATAAACTAAAATTGCACTTTTTCAATTCAGATTCCTTTCAATTATAAGCCCTTTTCTCGGCAATAGTTTCGTAAAAAAATATATATTTATTTTTCTTCCTTTCCCCTTTTTTATTCTCTTGATCACCAGAAAACTTTATTATCATACTCTTTTTATTGTAAATTTTATTCAATTTTCCTATTTTTTCTTCTTTTTTATTATTATTTTATTACATTTAATTTGTTGTTTTATTCCTTACGTTTTCCCTGTTAACTATTTGTACTGAGTTGCTTATATTACATTCCAATCTTTAGATCCGTATTTTATTCTTTTGTTGTGGTGTTATTTTCATGTTGTTTAGTGTTGATTTTGTTATACTATTATTTTTTTGTAATATATTAATATTCTTTTCTTTAACTATTTGTCAAATTTTCACTGTTTGTATACTTTGTGACCTGGTAGAGTGTAAGAGAAGGCCCTATGGCCTTAACTCTGCCAGTAGAAATAAATAAATAAATAAATAAATATTAATATTATTATTATTAATATTATTATTATAATTAATATTAATATTATTATTATTAACTCCCTTGACATAGTATATAAACAGAGAATCACCTGTAAAAATATGGTAACACTTACAAATCAATTCCATATAGAAGTATGGCATTTTTTAATCCTTCGCGACATAATTTGTGACATCAGTACTCGCGCGGATTACATTTGAGGATCTAACGTTCTAAATGTGCTAAGTACGAATTTGTTTACATTTAATTTTATTCAAACTAAAGGGGGAACATCCATATGACAATATGAGACTAAATTGTCTTTGTCACAGCTCAACTGTAAGTGACTCATTCATGGGCGAAAAGAAGGTGTTGTAGGTATCTCAACAGGCATTTCGCTGTGTGGTTTTCATCAATATTCCACAAAGTTGATTTTGGCACTTAGCATATTTAGAATGATAGGTTCTAATTTGTAATCCATCAATTTTTAAATAATAAATTCTTCGTAATTTTAGTGACTGAAATAAATACTTTTAAGATACATATATTGGTTCCTTAACTTTGTAACGTAGCCTATTCAAAGCGAGTTATCAGATATTTTTGAGTAGCTACAAGTGAGTAATATTCTGAATGGAACAGATTGGGTTTTTCCGAAAATTTTCTCAACTGCTAGGTGAATGTCAAATATTCTCAAGGCGAATCTTCATTCATTCATTCATTCATTCATTCATTCATTCATTCATTCATTCATTCATTCATTCATTCATTCATTCATTCATTCATTCATTCATTCATTCACACACAAACGGCGGGACTGCTACATGTCGTCAGAACGACGCCGGACGTCCGTCCCAGACAACACAGAACATCATTTTAACACCGGATATAGAGGGACATTATTTTATTTTTAAAACATTTTAAATATCAACCTGGCTATAAATTTGGATTAACGGTTAAGAACCGGAAACGCGTTTGCTACTCCCTTCCACGACTGGAGTTCGATGATACTGGCGTAAAATACAAACAAATCACTTTACTAGGTATAGGAGGGAAAGAAAGTAGTTCATCCATTTACGTAAACTAGAAAATACCGCAATTTTGAGTTTGATATTTTTCATTGGGTTTCTGTTTAATCAAAATGCAGTACAATATTAACAATAAGTGTTTTTACTCACCAACTGAGTTATCCATGCGAACGTATTCATTATGCAGTATATATTATACTGTCTACAGGGCATTAGGGTACAATATAGAGAATGAAGTTAAATTGAAAAATAATCATAATATGGATATTTAAACACATTTTTGAAAATGGTGGCCGTTCATTTCGATACAGTTCTTTTGTGCATATTATCGCACCAAAGACTTGCATCTAATACCAATTACCAGTTTCGTTCTTCCAACTAGTAACTCACGTTGAAATAATTCTGTACCTGTTCTATAAAAGAGTACCTTACGTACTGGAAATTCAGTCTTCACTTCTGCCCGACCCGCACAGATAAAATTACTCAGACATGCTATCTACTGTCCATCTAAGTGGTTATGTTGCAGGATCGTAGAAAGGATGGAAATCACGTGACAATTAATTAACAAGGCCCTTTTATTTAAGTTATTTTAAACAGTTGTATAATATTACTTAGACGTCCAATTCCTAACAGAAATTAATGTTTTCACAAAAGAGCAAAGACAGCCCAGCCATTAGCTTTTACAGAGGGGCGAGCATAAACGGGTGGGGGAAATCGGGATGCGACGTAGGCAAACGGACGACAGTACCTGTGCGAAAATATGATTCAATATTGAAAGCTCTTTCGTCACTGGAAAACGCGAACATATTTCTGGAACGTACTACTTGACTTCAGTAAGGCATTTGATACAGTTGACACGGACCTTCTATTATGTAAATTAAGACTTCTGCATCTTTCTGAAAGTTCTGTTACTTGGTTTGAATCCTACCTTCGCGAACGTCAACAATGTGTCATTGCATGCGATTATTCTTCAAGATGGTGTGTCGTGAAATCTGGAATTCAACAAGGATCAGTTCTCGGACCTTTACTCTTCATGATTTATATTAATGACGTGACTAAAATGATAAAACACTGCAAATACCATATGTATGCTGACGACTTGCAAATTTATTTGCATTTCCACCCTGATGAGACTAGTGACGCAGTAAATAAAATAAACGAAGACTTAAATTCGATTTCACTGTGGTCACACAAATTTGGATTAAGGTTAAATCCAGAGAAATCGCAAGCAATCGTAATGGGACATAATCGTCTACGAAGTACTCTTGATAGTGGTACTATACCACATATAACATTGAATGGGATTATTGTTAAATACAGTGAAACAGTTAAAAATCTTGGCATTTTTATGGATAGCGATCTAAATTGGAACACCCAAGTAACACACACTTGCAAAAAAATATTTTCTCAACTTCACTCTTTGTTTCATATGAAAGAATTTCTACCACTTAGTCTAAAAAAGAATCTTATTCAGACGCTTGTAATGCCCCATTTTGATTATTGCGATTCCTTACTAACTAATGTAAGTTCACTCTTAGCTGAGAGACTACAACGTGTTCATAATGTGTGCATACGATTCATCTGCAATACTCGTAAATTTGACCATATAACACCTTCCCTCCAGTTACTTTCATGGGTGCGTCTGAAGGAACGAAGAACAATACATTCACTGTCTCTTCTATTTAGAATCATGCATACTTCTACTCCGAATTATCTCTTATCGCGCTTTCAATTTCTTACAACTCTTCGAAACCGACATCAAGCACTTCTTTCTATCCCTCATCATAGAACGTCTCTATACTCATCCTCGTACACTGTAGAAATACCTCGTCTCTGGAATTCGCTACCTAATGATGTCAGGGACTGCCGGACTTTATCACAATTCAAAATTAAATTGGAAAATTTTGTCTTGTTTAATGCTTTTTAGATATTGCTAGAAGTGTCGATTTGTGTTTTTTTTTTTTTACTCCAGATTAAAATCGCAAGTTTCTTGTTTATGTTAGTTAATTAGGATACAATTAATTATACTTAATCACTCATTTAAAGTTTGTGTGACTGCAACCTGTGTATATTTTTGTGTGACTTTACTTCGTTTATAGTGTTTTTTTTTTCCTTTTTATTTCTGTTATTGTATTTGTATTCCTGGTGTTGTGGAAGAGAAGGCCTGATGGCCTTAACTACACCAGAATAAATAAATAAATAAATAAATAAATAAATAAATACTCAGTGCTGTTTACTATATGCGGTCTTAGTTCTGTGTGGAGGACAGTTGGAACTTCATTAGTAGAAGGGGTGGGAGTGAAGTACATTCAAAAACTCAAGTACAATAAAAATTGAAGTAAAAATAAAATGATGTCCCTGTACATCCATGTCTTAGGCGGGATTCGAACGTGTCATTATAACCTTCCCGCAACGTTAAAGCTGTGTAATTTAACCGCTATGACTATGAGAATCGACCTGGTTTAATTTATGACTTGTTTATTATTATCGCCCTCTTCAGTATTTTAGATTCTTCATTTGTTCCAATCACTTTTTCATTATTTTTTTTTTCGAAATTGTTCTTAATTTCTCTCCCTCTTACAATTGTTATTGTCTTCTTTTGATTGTCTTTCGTCTTCTGCTTCGCTTCCAGCTAACATCGGTTCATAGCATACTCTACATGATTTACGAAAACTCGGTTGCCTTTGCATTAGATTTCTGAAACAGTGATAGACTAATAGGTAGTGCGATGGGGGAATTATTCCCTAAAGGAAAATTAATTTCCTCGCAGATAATTAAAACGGACTACGACAGTATTATATTCTCTTTTCTCCTTACTTACGTATACAGTATAATGTTTTATGTGGATCAATTATCTCCACACAGTTACTAAATACATTGGTTGAAGTTATGAAGAAACATACATTTATTAAATACAGAGTGTTCAGAATTATACCGAAGAAAAATATATGGTAATAGAAGGGTTGTAGACATGCAATTTGATATAGGGACCTCAGATTCTCCGACGAAAAGTATGGGTTATCAGTTGTTAAAGTTATTTACATTTGATGCTTGTAATTCAGTATTAAAATGCAGTAGAGCTGTGGAATGATAAAAGTGATGGTTTCTAATCTTATTAGGCATTGCATGATCCCAACTGTTAAGTGCTAATCAACCGCGTTTTCAAAATGTAGCCTTCACAGAGTCTATAAAACTGCCGGCAAATAATGAGACAGCACGCCACTGCACTGCTTGTTTCACCCTTATTTGTTTTCGTTTTGTATCTATTTTAGAATGGAATTATTGACATGGGGCTCTGGTGTAACGGACGAGTCTGAACTCAGGCTAAAAGGCAGTGTGATCAAGTCTGACCGTGGTATTTTTTTAATCGAATGTCCCTTATTTTATTGATGAGTTATCTGAATGAATTCTTTCTTTTCTTAACCACTGAAATACGTATTCTAGTATTTATTATGCTTTCGAGAAGAGTATAAGAGTATTCTGTGTAGTACTAACCATTGGTTCAATATAGTTCACTTGACATCAAGTAAGTATTTGCTAGAAAAACGCTGAATTTGGTTGCAAACGTGACAAGTGCTTGAACGTTTTGTGCTCTGTATTATTATTATTATTATTATTATTATTATTATTATTATTATTATTACCATGTATTTTTGTGCCATTTTAATGTTTAACTTGTATGAAATTCATTGTACGTAGTTTCTAATGGTTACTCAACAATAATTCATAAACTTCAGAAAAAAAGACTTGTTTTGTTGCAGAAAAATATTGTACTTAAGGCAGAGGTCATTACTTTGAACAATTTCTGTAACTTATTTTTCAACTGACAGTGAGTAATGAAAGAATCATTTGTTTTCCTTTATTACAAACGCAAACTTACTAGGGACTTGGTCAGTAATTGAGACTCGTTCAGACATGGTTTCTTGTAAATAGCTCTCTTAATCTATCACAAAATATTTCAATATCCGGTAATTTCATCACTATAGAATTTTGTTATTGTAGGTTTAATTTGTAATTCAGTAAATACAAAAATATTCTTTGTTCTTAACTTCTATGATAAAATGTCTGGCTTTCATTAATCAGGTAATCTTGTCGTACTTCAATTTTTATTATAATTGTAAATTTAATATTAATTGTAATTTTATTGTTCATATTATAGTTGTAATCCCCTGATAGAGGGGCAGAGAAGGCCTGACGGCCTTATCTCTACCAGGTTAAATAAAATACTAAATACAATATACGTACGTGCTGGACTGTACAGTATTTCCTGAAACTTGCTTACTTTCTCCTCTAAGGAAGACGAAAAGGAAAATATTCCTTTCTTTTCTCATTTACCCATTTTAAGATATTTTATATTAAACAGAATGCTGATATACTTAATTATGTACACTACAAGTTAATTGATATATACTATGACTTGTCCAGAGTGATGGGTATATATTTCTCAAACTACATTCCTTCTTGCCCTTCCTTCTGAACAATTATCGTCATTATTACGTACATTACAAAATAACTAGAGCTGGCTTTTCAATGTTACAACACTAGTTTGAAGTTAAATACCTTAAGTTAAAAAAATACGTAACTGAAGTTTGAACTTTCGACCCAATTCTCTGACAGAAACCATCTACAATGTTTACCGATTGTGCGTGCCATAGAGATATAGATAGCAATATTGCATCTGACACAATTCAAAATGTATCGCTATGCCACTTGCAGGTTCAATCAGTGGCGTACTGGCCCAAAACTTTTTTTCACGCCATTACGTGTAAGTTTGAACCCGCAGATCTTAGTTTCCTATCTCTAAATACGTATCTAGGACCCCTCTACAACCTTTTAAATTTCTTCGGTTGAATTCTGAAACACTCTTTATATACACAACTAAACAAATTTAAATTTTAATATGTCGCAATTTAGATTGTAATACCTGTTCTACTCGAGCAGATTCTAATATACGTTGAAATCTAGATTATAATATCAGTTTTGCTATCTAGATTGTAACATCAGTTTTTCCTTCTGGATTGCAATATCAGTTACACTAGAGTTGATTCTAATATATACCGTAATCTAGATTGTAATATTATTTGCCATCAAATTGTAACATCAGTTACAATCTAGATTGTAGTATGAGTCATACACGAGTAGATTATTAGTAATATGCGTTACAAGAGCGGTATGTTGACGTTTTCATGTTCGAGGAAAAGTTTGAAAAAGCGAAACGTAGTTGAGCTTTTTTATTTTCCAGGAATTGAAAGAAAACATACCGCTCGTGTATCGTACATTATTTTATGCGAAGATCGTTTATTACATATCTGAAAGAAGAATTTCTAATTAGTTGCAATGAAATCTACATCTTGGTTTCTGTTCAATGACGGCAAATTTGCAAAACAAAAATATCTATCTTCAACATTGTTGCTTTAAAATGTTTTCTGTGTTTACTATACTCCAGCAGGCCGTGATATACGTCTGTCTTTTTTTTCCCAGTCTATAAATGCGAACTTAAAACAAACGGTAAGGTTATGTAATGATTTATTTTTCATTTTAATATTTTAACAATATTATTTATATAACATATTGCAGTAATAACATCGGCAAGTTTATTGATTTTTTCACGGCTTCCTTAATGTTACTTGCATCACGAATTCAGTAACTTTAGTGGAGTTGTAGAGTTCACTTAATTCTTGCAAATATTTAAAAACAATAATTAACAGTGCAATTTAGGTGAAATTGCAGTGGTAAGTTTCCAATTTATAATTATTACTATATTGAACGTCTCTAAAAATAATACGTTAAAAGCCTAAAGCAGTAAAATCAATATGTCACTTAAGCGGTAAGAAGAGGGATATTGCTATGTGTGTTAGGTTGGGAATACTGAATGTGGAATTTTAGACTTTCCGCGGGTTGGTTTTGTGCGGAAACCAAGCAAATACGCACGATCTCGCACAAAATATGTACCATAGTCTAGATTGTAATGTCGGTTGACATTAGTTTGTAATATTATATTTTCCATCTAATTTATAATATGGAATTTTCCGTTCATATTTTAATATCAATTTTGCCATCTTAGATTGTAATATCAGTTTTACAATCTAGATTGTAATATTACTTTGGCCATTTGAATTGT
Organism: Periplaneta americana; assembly: GCF_040183065.1. Taxonomy (NCBI): domain Eukaryota; kingdom Metazoa; phylum Arthropoda; class Insecta; order Blattodea; family Blattidae; genus Periplaneta; species Periplaneta americana. The sequence goes on along the minus strand of NC_091128.1, from coordinate 75,281,271 downwards.
AATATCAATTTCGCCATCTAAATTGTAATATCAGTTAGGCCTATATTAGAGTAATAAATTTTAATTAGACCATCTATGCTTATCTTATGTTACAATTATAAATTTTATTAATTTGTCACATTAACGTTTTCGGTACTTGGTGTACCATCTTCAGATGTGTGTATATCTTATTAATTAGTATCATCTGAAGATGGTACACCAACGTACCGAAAATGTTAATGTGACAAATTAATAAAATTTATAATTGTAACATAAGATAAGCATAGATGGTCTAATTAAAATTTATTATAGTGAGCTTATCGGAAAATCAAAACAAAGATGAAATTATACTAGAGTAGTTTCTATTACAGTAATCTAGAATGTTGTATCATTTGTAATCTAGATTGTAATCTAAATTGTAAAATCAGTTAGAACCTAGATTGTAAATCAGTGATACTCGAGTAGATTCTAAAATATACCGTAATCTAGATTGTAATATCAGTTATCATCTAGTTTTTAATGTAAGATTGGCATCTGTATTGTAATATCAGATTTTCCATTTTCATTTTAATTTCAATTTTTGCCACCTTAGATTGTAATATCAGTTTTGCTATTTAGATTGTAATAGGCTATCAGTTTTGCCATCTGTATTGTAACATCAGTTTTGTCATCAATATTGTAATATCACTTCTTCCATTTCAATTATTGTAATATAAATTTTTCCATCTACGTTGTAATATTAGTTCTACTGTTTAGAATGTAGTGTCATTTTTACCGTCTAGATTGTAATGTTTGTTTTTCCATCTACATTGTAATGTCGATTTTGTCATTTAGATTTTAGTATCGATTCTTTTCCGTTTAGACTGTAATATCAGTTTTGCTCTCTAGATTATAATATCGGTTACTACATAGATTGGGATATCAGTTTTCCACCTAAAATGGAATTTGTTTGCCATCTAGAATGCAATATCAGTGGCAATCTATTTGTAAGTAAAGTTAGCTGTAGACCATAATCTAAATCGTAATGTCGATTACCATCTGCTTTGTTGCTATAGCCAACATTGAGATTTTTATTTCTAACTTATTTTAAAATTGTGTTCTATACGCATACATTTGAGGAAATGCTGTTTTCATTTTTGTCTTTCAGCGCTAATACGTACTGTATTTTTGAGTGGATTCGTTGCGGCTTATAAACTAAGCTCATTACTTCTCCATGGATTTGTTTTCCTCGGGCGGAAGGTAGGGTGAATTGAACACTATTCTGAAGTACTGAGCGCCCACAATCCAATCACGGGAAACCCGCAGGCGTGCGCACGCGCATGGTGCATCTGATATGTGTCAATTCAAACTCGGCATGACTGAGCACCTGATCGTGCAAATTGCACCAGATGTCGTAAATAACGCGTCATTAGAGGTATCTCCTCCGTCCATCGCTATGGTCCGCAGTTTTTATACCCAGATTCCTGCTCGTAACTTGTTGAGAAGGCGGAGTGTAAAATGTTATGATCACTGCTCAATTTATTTAAGAGGTGTGCGACGGAAATCACAGAGAGTGAGTGTCAGGGCGTAAGCCGATACACGTATAATCTTCATTGCTATATGTCGAGTGGAAAATTCGAAATCAACCATCCTTGGAGATATTTATGCCCTGCAAAGTGGCGTGGTGTGGCCGGAGGAAGTTGCACATCAAGCCAGAGTTGCTAAGATTAATGTTCGAAGGCAGTAAGAAAATAATAGATGCCTGCCCGAACATGATAATTGCAATGCAAGATCGCCACTACTATTAAAACGTCTCTCAGTGCAGTGAATACTAGGTCTGCAGTAATAGAGCAATGAGAATAGTGTGTTAAACCTGACTTACACCATGAATGTACACCCTATTAAGTCAAATGGCAATACCCTTGGAGTTCATTCAGATATTCCATCAATTCCATGAACTCTAAGGACGACAGCATACTGCATCGGACATTCTGTATCGGATAGGATGGTTTTGCATTCTGTATCAGAAAGGACGGTTGTCTCGGGCCACCTGATGTGAAGTTGATTACAAGCATTGATATGTGACTACAGCATACTGCATCAGACATTCTGTACCGGATATGACGGTTTTGCATCGGACATTCTGTATCGGACAGGACGGTTGTCTCGGGCCACCCGATGTGAAGTTGATTACAAGCACTGATATGAGGCTACAGCATATTGCATGAGACATTCCGTACCGGATATGACGGTTTTGCATCGGACATTCTGTATCGGACAGGACGGTTGTCTCGGGCCACCTGATGTGAAGTTGATTACAAGCATTGATATGTGGCTACAGCATACTGCATGAGACATTCTGTACCGGATATGACGGTTTTGCATCGGACATTCTGTATCGGACAGGACGGTTGTCTCGGGCCACCCGATGTGAAGTTGATTACAAGCACTGATATGAGGCTACAGCATATTGCATGAGACATTCCGTACCGGATATGACGGTTTTGCATCGGACATTCTGTATCGGACAGGACGGTTGTCTCGGGCCACCTGATGTGAAAGTTTTTTATAAGCATTGCTATGAGGCTACAGCATATTGCATGAGACATTCTGTACCGGATATGACGGTTTTGCATCGGACAGGACGTCTGTATCGGACAGGACGGTTGTCTCGGGCCACCCGATGTGAAGGTGATTATAAGCATTGATATGAGACTACAGCATACTGCGTCGGACATTTGTCCTGGGATCAAAATTTGCAATTCGAGATCAGGATGGAACAATAATGTTCTGTTTTTATAATTTGTATTTGTGGTGATGTAGTAGACAAGGCCTGATGATCTAAACTCCACCAGATTAAATAATACATAAACATATACAAGTCGTGGGAAAGGACTGTAGGCTATACAGATTGACACATAAAAGATTTAAAAACACCTTACCAGCATTAAAAGTCGCGAAAATATACAGAATCTTGTAATATTACAATAAGTATGTCGACAATACAATTTTTAAATATCATTGAAAACAACAAGTTTATGGCATTCCGAGATAAACAGCAAATTAGATCCAAAATAGCAGTAGGGAAGAAAATCATCCACCAAATAAGCCATTTTAATTTTCTAGGATGTTAAATTTCTTTTAATTGTGACATGGATATAAATAATTAATTCACAGTTTTCTGCTGAAGGGAAGGTCTTTCACTGCAAACATAGTATTCTCCAATCTTCTCTATTTTCTGTCTTCCTCTTTGTCTCTGTATATGATCCAAATATATTAATATCGTCTATCATCTGATATCTTCTTCTGCCCCGAACTCTTTTTCCGTTCACCATTCCTTCCAGTGCATTCTTCAATAGGCAGTTTCTTAGCTATTGACCAAATTAATTCCTTTTTACTTAATTACAAATGGCTTTTAAGGAAACCGCAGGTTCATTGCCGCCCTCACATAAGCTCCCCATCGATCCCTATCCTGTGCAAAATTATTCCAGTCTCTATCATCATATCCCACCTCCCTCAAATCCATTTTAATATTATCCTCCCATCTACGTTTCGGCCTCCCCAAAGGTCTTTTTCCCTCCGGTCTCCCAACTAATACTCTATATGCATTATCAATTGCTTTTTAGGGTAACAAAATATCAAGGGATATGTGGAACGATAAAACAATCACTAAATAACAAAACAACAAAACAGACACAATTAAAATTCTATGAAACATAACAGTACTAGTTCTACTCTACAGTTCTCAATCCTAGATACAGAAAAAAACAACATCTATATAAGATAACAGCAGCAGAAATGAAATTTTTACGTTCTGTGAAAGACTGTACAAAGGGAATACGAAGTTGAAACATAGAAATCAGACAATACCTTGGAATATTTGCAATAACAGACAGAAGAGAAAAACTTATAGATAAAACTCGAAAGATCACATAGTCGGAATGACTGAAGAAAGATATCGTAATAAAATACGTAATGCAATACAAACCAAAAGGAAAGCGAGATGTAGGCAGACCTAGGAAGACATGGCTGATGTTGGAACAGGTCTTATGATCTAGTTGGTGAAGGAAGAAGATGATGATTTTTATTTGTATAATGATCATATGGTCATATTATAATATGATGCGTGGCTTCGTGGTCTAAGATATCCTGCCTAGGACTCGTGTTGAGGAATGCGCGCTGGTTCAAGTCCTCATGGGGGAAGAAATTTTCTCTTGAATTTTCTGCCAGTGTATGGAAGCGGTGCCCACTCAACATCGTGATGCACTTGGAGAGCTACAATAGGTAGCAAAATCCGATTACTAAAGCCAACTATAACAGCTGGAGGGGAATCATCGTGTAAACCACACGATACCTCCATTCTGGTTGGTTGATCGTCCATCTCTGCTTCGGCATGTGGACGTGAGATCAGCAGCGGGTTGGTCAGTGTGGGGTCCTTACAGAGCTGTAACGCCACGAATTATTATTATTATTATTATTATTATTATTATTATTATTATTATTATTATCGAATAACAAGGAATTTTTGGGTCAACATGGAATAGAAAACAAAATCATCTTCTGTTTCGTGTATACTAATTGTGTCGCTACGGTTTTTGTTGCTCTTAATCTATATAAGGAATCAATAGAGGCGCTAACGATATTACAAAAGGGGAATGAAGCTAGAACCCTTTAATTTTTACAATGGTGGATATCTGACACAGAGTTTGGAAGAAGCAGCCTTGTCTTGTTATACGGGCTGGGTCGCCTGGACCAGAGAGATGAGGCAATCGATTGTCTTGGCAGGGGCCACGCCATTAGGTTAAGTCCCTAGAGTTTCCGTGGAAGGCAGTCGAAGTGGTCAGCGGGTCATACATCATACGTAACTTAAGTTTCAGACACCTGTCAGTGTTACCAACTGTGGAACGCTCAAATGAGAAAATGCACAGTGGTAGGCGAAAGCGAGGGTTTATGAATCCAAAGAATGAAAAAGCTGGTTGTCTTCAGGGAGTAATTAATTGAAGAGAGAATGAGAAGTCTTTAGTTATTGGAGCACTACAGTCTGTAATCTAGACGTAGCTCTGCTAGTGTTCTCACGGACGGGATTTGGATTTCTCTTGGGACTTGTAAACCACAAATAAGTCTGAATGTAGGATTACGCCTCACTTACCATAATCATTCCGGATTCTTAGTTTATTATTATTTCATAATTCATAACCTCATAATATCTTTTGTAGTTTAAAATAGTACATTATGCAACGAGCCTATAATGATAATAATTAAGAAGCGAGTATGGATGTTTATGAAACGAGCGCAAGCGCGTTTCATAATTTTCATACGAGCTTCTTAATTACCATTATAGGCGAGTTTCATACGACTTTTTATGCTCCACCATATTTCTAACTTGAAATTATTCAGATGTATACATTTTATTTGTATCTGACAAGATCGGAAGTGACCTTGTTCTAGGTCGTGAATTGTGAGATGTGCGCAGACGCGAAAGTATTGATTTTTTCCGAGGAACAATAATGTCATTGCCCTTGATGTAATCCCGTTAAACTTTGTATAAACTTGATTATTGAATTCGACATTGAAAAACGAGATGACAAATTGAATTTATGTGAATATTATTTACAATTAACGCTAATTAATTATTATAGTAACAGAACATAACCTTCTGCGATAGTATTGGATTTCCAGCCTCCGTGACTTTTCGCTAATTCTCTTTCGATTGCATATCCGAGAATAATCGATACTTGCGGTTTTATAACGGTACAAAGCTGACTTGTCATTGTCTGAACACCTGTAAGCTGAGTTGTCATTGGCTGAAAACCTGTACTTTAATGAGTAGGTGTACTTTAATGACATGCATTAAAGGACTGCTACCAGGTGTATAATTACTACATTTCGGCATGGTCGAGCATAAACTACTTTAAAGGGGTTATGTACAGCTTACAGCAGTAAAATTTTGGAAATATTCAACATTTCTTCCCTCCATTACTGTACCATTGTACAATAATGAAAATTAGTACGTGTAAAACACTGTCCTTCTGCTATATGAAAAAATATATATATTTTTTATGATTAAAAATTATTTACATTTTTGTTCTTCAAAATTCAAAATGGTGGCAGTTCACTATGCAGTGATGAAGTGTTTCCCTCATAACTCAAAAACTGTCCAACAGTCTGTGATGAAATTTTTTGTGTGTATTTATGCATGTCATATCTACACTATGATGCAAAACAATTTCTCTACCTTTGATAGATTGTCTGATAAAAACATATTAATTTAAAAAAATGGTCAGATATCAGTATTTGCTTCTAACACAAAATAAAAAAAAATAAAAAAATATATATATATATATATATATTATTTATTAAGGAATGTAGTTGAAAGAGATTGATATTGTAAACATGAGTTTTAGCAATAAAATAAAAGAGAGAGAACATAAAAAAATTAACACGTTTATGAGTTACGAGGGAAACGCTTCATCATTGCACACTGAACTACACCATTTTAATTTGAAAAAAGAATACAAATAGTTTTTTTAACCGTAAAAATATATTTTTCATATAGCAGAAGGACAGTGTTCTACAATACCATTTTTCATTATTGTACAAGATGCAATAATGAAGGAAAAAATGTTGAATTTTTTCAAAAATGTTACTGCTATAGGCTGTACATAACTCCTTAAGTGTGAACAGTGGGCAGATTTACAATTCTGCTGCCTGTGGGAACCAAAAAATTTCGTCCTCTATAATATCCTTCCACATTCATCTTCGATAAAAGTTCAGTAATGTTCCTGTATCAGGGATAGCCTACATCGGCACGTACAAATGAATCTAGAATTTTGTTGGTCTGAATATTTTATTTTTGTTCCTGTTTGGAAATCGAGGGTTGGGTCTATTATAAGGGAAACAATTAATGAAGACCACTCAATATATTTTCTCTTCATATGAAGCAACATTTCAAAATTAGTCCTCGCTTACAACAAATTTTTGACAATGGTTCACTCACAGTTCATCTTACTTATCTAATAGCACATTAATATTGGAGAACTCGCGATTACAAATCAAACCAGTGTTCGCACAGTTCTGTAGCTGATGCCAAGATATTACTGAAAGATACCGCAAGGCTCTGCTAATTTTATACGGAAATTCGTTGTCCTCGTTCCCTTACAGAGAGGAGGAAGCGTCATTGGGCGTGGTCACACATGTTACATTGGTTCATGGCCTAACCACTGGTAACACTGCCATTCGCCTGTAGCTCATATTGTTGTTGCAGTAAATATTTGAAATTTTGCCACTTTTTGTTTCACCACGGATCACGAAAGGGCCGGAACTGACACAGGGAAAGATGTATTCAGTGTTTATTTTAAAGAGACAATTGAAGGGTTTAGAGCCATAGTAGGCCAAGCGCCATTTATTAAAAACGGAGAAAGCAAGGGTTAAAGTTATGTTAATACCATAGTTTAATGAAGACTGACATGTCATTTAGTTTTAATGCCTTTTAAAATTTTAATGTATATAATTTATATTAATTGCTATATGTTTCCATTGAATTATGTTAATAACTTAATTTTAACCCTTGTTTTCTACGGTTTTAGTAAATGGCGCTTGGTCCACTATGGTTCTGAACCCTTCAATTGTAAGTCTAAGGCCCGGTTGCAGAAACGCAAATCAAATCAATCTCTGATCGCCAATCAGTTGATGTCTGATTTATTTGATTGTTCATTGCGTTGCACAAACGTGAATCTCCAATCAAGTTGTCTCAATTTACTAATTGCTGATTTGAGAAAGAAATACATTTGACAACAGTGCTATTTAGCAACCACAGCCAATTTGATGTTATTTAAAAGTCGCGAAACGAATGCATCAAGTGGGCGGTGACTAGGAAAACAAGTGAATGTTCAAGTAAATGTTTTGTTGCTTTTTGTAGAAAGGAAACAGGTAGATTCTATTTGTATATATACTACAATATAGTGAAAAAAAAAAATGAAGCCAACAAAAAAAAAAAAAAAAACGTGAGGGGGCTTCTGTTGTGGGATTTGCTAGGGGAGTCGACAAGAAATTGGAATATGCATAGCCTCCATAACCCAAAATAATTCCATTTCCCATCTCTCTGTTTACAAATGGAGCTCGTATCCTACTCATTAAAATATTGTTAAAAGTTATGTAATCAAGATGTATAAACATATTGTGTTGTCATGTGTAGAACCCTGCCAACGGGCTACAACATTCCAGAATTTCAATGATGGTGTAGACTACATATTGCCTGTATATTCACAGAAAATAAACCTTTTCTATTTCGATAAAGTTCGGCATCATTTCAACCAGGTGATTGGATGGGGATGTGAACAGTCTATACAACCAATATTAGGCGACTCTTGGAAATCCTGACATGACTGAAAATTCTCTCTGGATTTCAAATCGTTCCCTGTTTGAAGTTTGGGGATTTATGAGACCCTGCCATAACAAAGCAATTTCATACTAACATTCCTAACTACTCGACAAATAGTTGATTTGTGGACCCTAACAAGATAACCCAAGACCGCCTGAAAAATTCCAACAACATAAAATCTCAGCATTATTAGAACTTGGTTCATAGAAGAAAGTGGAAGGTTTCGATTTGTCTGTCTGCATATATTTGTTTCAATTTTTGAAAGTAACAAAACACACGAATCCTTCCTTTTGCTCAAATTTTCTGTCATTATACATAAAAACAATTCATGTCTATCACGGAAACGCCTTCTTCTTAATAATATTTTTTTCATTCCAAAATTTCTTCATCAGAAGAGTCCATTATGTCGAAAACAATATTGTTACGCTATAACTATTTATTATATACATTACAGTAACTGCATTATAAACAGAACAACATAAATAGCCTACTTAATCGATGATCAGTGACTTAACCAGCAAAAATCTGTTGATCAAATCTGATGGAAGATTGATCTCCGATCAAACACTGATTGTTGTTTCTGCAACAGAAATAGAACTGATGGCCAATCAAACCCTCCTTGATTGTCAATCATATTTTGATCGGTGTTTCTGCAACCGGGCCTAAGAGTGCTTGAGTCAAAGTTACCAATATTATTTATAAGTAAAATTGCCTGCGAGTTACAGTTACCTTAGAAGTATCTGAAAATTCCCACATTTCCCTTTCATTTTTGTAAATGTTTATAAGATTGAAGAGGTACATGCTTTTCATTTAACTAGTCACGTAGTGGTACAAATGAGTAAAGATGTTATCTCCACCGAAAAAGAACACACAAGCCATTATAAAATCTCAACCGAAGCACATACATAACCCAAAATTGTAAAAATTGCAATTTCAAAATCACCAAGATCAGATTGTCCAAAAAACGCAGACGTTTACGTGATAAATTATTGGAATACTTTAACAGGAAAATTTATTTAAAAGTTTGCCGCCCCTGAAAATTTGCAGCCATAGACAGCTGCCTACCTTCTGTAACCTGTCTACAAGGGTACTTGAAGAAATAAATAATTCATTTCATAATTAGAAGTCACTAAAACCAGTGTCTTTACTAGGATGTCGCATAGCTTCTAAACGACGCGACAAAGAGTTTGTTTTACGATATCCTCATTGCAAGATCTGTCACTCCTAGAGTTTGCTGTAGAATATCTGATTCACTCTATATCCCATCAGTTAATGGTCTAAAATATAATTTTCTTCTTGTAAATTCTATTTATTAAAATATACAGATTATTAGCTATTTTTCTGAGAGTAAAAAATGGTAAAGATAAATTAAAAATGAATATAAAATTAATTATTCAATTTTATTATTTGCCATGTTTGTTAAACATTTTACTATATTTCAGGAAACCTGAGGTAATTGATGTAAAATTCATAAACGAATTGTGATTAATTCAAGTTTTCATTTAATTGAATTTTATTAATTTGTATATTAATGTTTTAAATTACTTACGTAACAGTCCTTGTTGAAGTGATGTAGCGTGGGTCGTACCCTAGCGAGCGTATTAACAATTGAGTTTAACAATCTTGATTACCGTAGGTAATTTAAATTAAGAAAATTTACAGAAGGCGGTATGTGATTTATGTAAGATATTTAATATTTTAACTGAAATGTTCATTAAAAACCTAAAGGCATTTTTCTTGTTTCCAAATCTTTCATAATGGCCCCGAGATGCACTTAACTTCGTATCAAATTGAGTGCTGCGTCTTTCCCGACTGTAAAAGGCAGTCGGAGATCTCCTCATTCTATACGGGAGGTTAAAAGGCACGGAACCCTACTTCTCCACTTCCATGCCTTCCAAACGACTTCATGATTTATATAAGGAATACCTTTATCACAATACGTCTTATAATTCGTACGAGTAGAATGCGAAATTAAAAAACAATTCCATACATACAGCAACAGACATCTTTTCAATCGCTAGTACTAAATGCAGAAATCCGGATCATTAGCCACAAATTACTCGCCATACATCAGATTCATCACGCATTACATTTTCGTCGCAGGACTTTAGGTCTCATATTACACTTTTGTCTCAAGATTGTGTGTGACACGTTCCTATGGTGTTCATTTTTATAATATCACAAAATAATTGTTTGATTTTTGTTTTTATAATATCGCAAAACATTTACATGGTTTCTGTTTCATAATAAAACAAACCCTTTCCATAGTTCTTATTTTTATAGTATCGAAAAAAGTTTCCATGGTTTTTATTTTTATACTGTCGCAAAACATTTCCGTCGTTTTCATTTTTATAGTATTGCAAAATGGTTCAATGTTTTTTATTGTGATAGTTTCGCAAAATATTTCCTTGGTTTTTATTTTTATAGTCGCAAAATGTTTGCATGGTTCTTATTTTTATATAATGTCGCGAAACATTTTCATGGTTTTTACTTTTATAGTATCGCAAAACATTTCCATAATTTTAATTTTTATAGTACCGTAAAACATTTCCATGGTTTTCATTTTTGTAGTATTCCAAACGATTCTGTGGTTTTTAGTTTTATGGTATCGTAAAACATTTCCATGGTTTTTATTTTAATAATATCTCAAAATGCTTTCATGGTTTTATCTTTATATTATCGCAGAATATTTCTATAGTTTTTATTTTTGTAGTATCTCAAAATACTTACATGGTTCTTATTTTTGTATTATTGCAGAACATGTCAATGGCTCTTATTTTTGTAGTATCACAAAACGTTTCCATGGTTTCTATTTTTATAGCGTCGCAAAATGTATCAATGGTTTTCATTTTTATAGTATTACAAAACGTACCCATAGTTTTCAGTTTCATAGTATAGCAAAACATTTCCATGGCTTTTGTATTGATAGTATCTTAAAACCTTTCCATGGGTCTTATTTTTCTATTGTCGCGAAACGAACCCATGGTTTTTATTTTCATAGTAATGGAAAACATTTTCATGATTTTTATTTTTATAGTATCGCAAAACATTTCCATGGTTTTTTATATGTATATTATAGCAAAACGTTTCCATGACTTTTATTTTATAGTATCGCGAAACGTTTCCATAGTTTTTATTTTTATAATGTCGCGAAACATTTCCATGGTTTTTATTTTTATAGTATAGCAAAACATTTAGGTACTTTTCTTGAACGAACAGGAAATACATGAATAGAAAAACGGCGAGAAATATATATTCTTGTGATGAATCTGCCATAGTGACTCATCGTGCTTACGTGACGAAAAATTCTGACAAATATATATATTGTGACAAATCATGACGTTCACTAAAGAAGTGACGAAAATTCCTAAATGCAATGACGACATTCCTGTATGTACAGTCGCCGTGAGTGATCGGCAACTTCTCGGTCTCAGTTGTGCAGCGTGCAGTCTAAACAAATTGCTATAGGCGTTCACAACGTTATCTGATTACACATTCTGTATTATCTTGTGAGATGAGCGTTCTTTTACTATATGTCATTATTTTGCTACAGTATGAAAATATTAGATTTCTGCATCATGTCATAGAGACACAGACTGATGTAAAGAAATATAACATTAAGAATAGCTCCATCATAACAGAAGACAGGGAGTACGGAATCTGTCTGTTGAAAATCGTTACCATTTGCTATGTTCCAGTTATGTGAAATAGCTAAGAATGATATATTATTAATTGCTGTAGCTGAATTTTTGTATATTTTTGCGCCACATTAAAATGTAGAAATAGCACATTTTTCGACTGAGATATGAGTAGCTTCGGAATTTTGGCTATTTCTACATCTATTATGCAGATCATTCGTTATCTCTTGAAACGCACCTGCGCGTGAGTGGAAGAATAAAATGCACTGGGAAGCGTCCTAAATTCGCTACGCTTTCACTTGTAGCTACCTAGCTCACTTGCCCCACCATAAGGTTCAGACTATAAGCTACGGCGCACGCATACATTTGGTTTCACGCGATAACGAATGAGCTATGGGGCTTGTCCATGAGATACGTCCAAAATATTAACACACAACCTAAAAATGTTTATCTAATCAAACTTAATTTAACTTGAAGAATAGAGACTAATATTTGCGGTGTTATGTGTTCATTAACTGCAAGATAATTTTCAAGAATTTTGAATTTACTTGTAACGTGTGTAACAATAATGAAAAAAAAAAAAAAAAAAAAAAAACAGCAAAGTCACACCACTAACGTCACAGCAGTGGCACTTTTTGATAGGTAATTCTGTTCGAATTCTTGTTTATTTGCAAAGAGTAATTATTTAGTGCGTTAGGAGGAGGAGGAGGAGGAGAAGGAGGAGAAGAAGAAGAAGAAGAAGCAATGTTTTATACCGTATTAATTTAGTTTACTATAAATCTAACAGTTTAAGGGAACAGTAAAATACATACATGTTGCATGTTTAAATGTTCCAGATTTTGTCCCCACCTGTGGAGTAATGGTTAGCGCGTCTGGCCGCGAAACCAGGTGGCCCGGGTTCGATTCCCGGTCGGGACAAGTTACCTGGTTGAGGTTTTTTCTGGGGTTTTCCCTCAACCCAATATGAGCAAATGCTGAGTAACTTTCGGTGCTGGACCCCGGACTCATTTTACCGGCATTATCACCTTCATCTCATTCAGACGCTAAATAACCTAAGATGTTGATAAAGCGTCGTAAAATAACCTACTGAAAATGCTCCGGTTTTTTTTCACACCATTGACATGTATACGAACTCTTATTTAATACATAAGCTTACAATATTAATACTGACTATGCAGAACATTAAAGTTATGTACAATAAAGCATAAAGATTATTACAGTTGTTATTCAGTCAAATGTCCGGAGACAGATCTGAACCTCACAAGTGATACTAACAAGGCACAATTTATGAGACAACTGGGCCAGAAGATAATGGGGTAGGGCGGCCATTACTACAATGTAATTAATAACAAGAAACAAAGCTTGATTTGAACAATTAGTTTGTCCAACATTACTAAAGATGTCCCACTGATGATGGACAAGCCCCTATAATACTGTGGACGAATTAAACAATAAAATGACGTAGAATTTAAGGAAGCCTTAATGGTTACGTAAAACTTTTATACTAAATTAGATAAATAAAATATAATAGGTACTTTCTTAACACTTAGCGCATTTTATTTAATTATATGTATGTATATATATATATGTATATATATATATATATATATATATATATATATATATATATATATATATATATATTTGATACATATACCTACATACATAACTCATATACCAAATATTTTTATGACTACTACCTCCACAATTGAATTTAAATTTTACTTACAGAACGCAGTTTTTATGTTCTACTACTTCAGTAGGCCTACCTGTAAAAATTGGTCAATAACTGAAGTGGGTAACATAGTTCATATAATGTGTAAGGGAATCAACAACTCTAGCAAACACCATATCATTGCAGGTACTGTTCCTCTTCGCGCTAATTTTACTACAATATGGATCATTCAGAGCACAAGGGAATCAAGTCCACTTTTGATCAGTTGGAAGATATTTCGTCTGTACATACCTTAGATGAGGCTACTTTCAGAGCATAAAAGTATCATGTCCTCACAATCTTTGCAATGGCGCAGATGTTTAAAATCACATTCACCTTTAATGGGTAATTAATTAGGCTATACATAAAATACTTTAAGTCTAATTTTCGAAAAGTTTATTTTTGTGACTTGATTCCCTTGTGCTCTGAGTGGCCCACATATTAGTCCACGGATTATGTAAAACATTGACAGTAGCTTTCTGTTTCCATGGTAACACGAGTGACGTCAGAGTTTGCAGAAAAATATTTTATGTCAAAAAATTAGAATTTTTCTCTCTTTGTTGGTGGAGAATAGATGTTTTAAGTGAGAAAGTCGTGCCACATTGAACAATGCAAAGGTCTTAAATCCTAATTTTCTTCTCCGTGGTAAGAATCTGTAAAAGTTTTAATACAACGTTAATGGCTGTTTTAGAGAAAAATACACGAAACACACCTTTTTGGTGAAATTTATAAACTGATATTCCTTCACGATTTCTGTACTTATATTATCTTGTATGCCTTCCTTTCTTTTAGGCCTTTTCTTATTTCTGTCCATGTGTAGGATCTTTGAGTACCGTATATCAGTAGCCCTTCGACTATCATTGAGTTTCTCTTTCTGCTATCGTGTATTATAGATGGCTTGTGTTCGTGTAGCCTATTAAGATTTTTTATAATGTTTATGATATTGATGACAAAGGTGATGATGAATCGTGGCACGTAAATCCAATCCTGAATTTACTTTTTTGACTGAGAGAACCCATGGAAAATCCCAGTTAGATTGGCCGGGCATGGGATTGAACCCGGCATCTCCCAAATTCAAATCTGAAACGTTATCATCTGAACCACCTCGCTCGGTTCAAGCGTGTTATGAGCTCACTTCAGCGTTATTCGATGTGCACATTAATAGAACTCTATGTGACACTACATAGACATGTGTTCAGCGTAACACTAAAACTTCACCTGACAGAACATAGGACAATTAATAACATTATGAAAACACCTATGCTATTAGAGAGAAGAGACCGTCAGTCGTTCTCGTAATAGCTTTTTTATTTGGCTAAGCTGCGTAGATTAGCGCGTATGCCATTTGCGTCTATGACCTCTCTCTCTGTTTTTTTTAACTTATGATAAATAATTATGATCTGAGTTTGGGGCATCCATTCGGTCGGATTCTGTTAGCCTTGTATGATAGGATGATATATGAGTATGGAAGTAGGCAGGATGATTGAAGGTGAAGGTGATTATGGGGGCAAAATGTGCCCGGGGATCGGCTTTTGAAAGTTGCCTAGCGTTTGCTCTCGATTCAGGGAAAATTCCGTAAAAATTTGAACGATGCCATTTGTTCAACCAGAATTTGATTCCAGGCTCGCTAGTTTCGCAGTCATACACGCAAATCAAATCCAGAGCCTACCTGAGCAATAAGAGTTTTTAGACTTTTGGATATTCCACCATGTTCTGGAACTTGACATTTCCAGTGTTTCGGAACTGCATACAGGTTCCATCATCAGGGTTAGACCAGTTAGGTCGGCTGCTCTGTTGGACTCGTTATGATAGGCTAATCCGGAAGATGAGCATAGGTTATAATTGGCTATTGTTTATGTAGGAAACTAATTTCCAAAGTCAGATGTTCTTCCGAGTGTCTCATTTGGCTTCAGAACCACCTCTTCCCGAATTCCTGCCCTCGTTCGTTTCCTCATGCAATTTGAGCTGACGGAGATGAACTCGGTCTCTGGCGACCTTGAATACATCATCTGAAGCGTCCTGTGAGGCAAATGTCCATTGACTGATAGAGTCTCAGGATCAGTACTCATCCCCAGATTATCTTATGCCAGAAACACCCCAATATCCAATCTCATGGTGAAACATAACCCGAGATATTGCAACAAATAACACTCAGTTCTCCTAACATCATGCCTTCAAAGTGGTTCGGGCTATATTTTATTAGAATCAACTCAGAATCAATTGGTTATTATCCTAAATTGAGACAACTCATTCCACCTGTGATTTTATGTGATTTTTTTCTAAGGTGCTAAGACCTAGATCTTCAACCTACACATGTTTCGGCATTTTTTTCAGATCAAAGCCTTTCCAGTTGAAGCCTCGACTTTCGCATGTTGCCTTCCGTACTCTGAGGTGAGTTTACTGGAGTGTCACTCGCACAGTGTAAGGACTCGAATCTCTTCTCTTGCTAGGACAGCTGCGTCACACTTTTTGGCCTCTTCGGCGATTCTGACCTGTTGCTATTCTGTCATGTTTCTGCCCCCCTCATTTAGCAGTTATTGAGTTACGTCCATTTACGGCTTTCCCTTTCAAACTTTTCTACAGTTTCTTCAGTGGAACGCCTAAACTAGGAGTGAGAAAAGTGGCTAACAGGCTTATTCAGTTTTTCTCAGCCCAAAATTTCCTTTCAAAGACGCGTTTTGGAATCCTTTTAAATGTTCCTCCTTCCATTTCCCCATTATATTGACGGTTTTTCACGTTAATGCGGCGTACATATATGGTTTAGATGAGGCGCGTCCAGAAAGTAACTTTCCCTGGGGCCGTTTGATGAAAGAAAACACAATTTCCTGGAAAGATTTGTTGGAACAGATACAACAATATTTTTAGCTATTTTTCAACATATTTTCCATCGGAATTCAGATATTTGTCATATCATGGGATCAACAGAGAAGCGCAGATGGCTGTCACTGGTTTCGATTCCAGGCGGCAGACATCTACGACACAAGGGGTACAAAAGTTGATTCTACGGTACAACCTACTTTCTGGACGACCTTCGTACATGAATATCAAATACGACACTACAGTCCTGGTTGAGTGTTAGAGAAGGCCGTATGGCCTTAACTCCGGTAGGTTAAATAAATTATTATTATTATTATTATTATTATTATTATTATTATTATTATTATTATTATTACAGTGTTATAGAAAGTAAGAATTATATTCTATTACTACCGGAAATACTTAGATTCGAGTGTAGACGTTTCACGCAATCTCTAGGATTCGCCCATACTTGCTACACTCAATGTCCATGTTAAACGTCTGGATTTAATGTTCCTAATTATGTCAGATGAAGAATACAATGCGTGCAGTTCTGCGTTGTGTAACTTTCTCCATTCTCCTGTAACTTCATCACTCATAGCTCCAAATATTTTCCTAAGCACCTTATTCTCAAACACCCTTAACCTCTGTTCCTCTCTCAAAGTGAGGGTCCAAGTTTCACAATCATACAAAATAATCGGTAATATAACTGTTTTATAAATTCTAATGTTCAGCTTTTTTTGACAACAGACTAGATGACAAAAGCTTCTCAACCGAATAATAATAAATGTTTCCCATATTAATTCTGCGTTTAATTTCCTCCCGAGTGCCATTTATATTTGTTACTGTTGCTCAAGGTATTTGAATTTCTCCACCTCTTCAAAGCAAAAATTTCCAATTTTTATATTTCCATTTCGTACTATGTTTTCATCACGACACATAATCATATCCTTTGTCTTTTCGGGATTTTCTTCCAAACCTATCTCGTTACTTGCTTCAAGTAAAATTCCCATGTTTTCCCTAATCGTCTGTGGATTTTCTGCTAACTTATTATTCATGTCATCCGCATAAACAAGCAGCTGATGTAACCCGTTCAATTCCGAACCCTATCTGTTATCCTGGACTTTCCTAATGGCATATTCTAGAGCGAAGTTAAAAAGTAAAGATGATGGTGCATCTCTTTGCTTTTGCCCGTAGTGAATTGTAAAAGTATCTGGCAGAAACTGTCCTATACGGACTCTCCTGTACGTTTCACTGAGACAGTTTAATTAATCGAACTAGTTTCATGGGAATACCAAAATCAATAAGAATATTATATAAAACATATGATGTCATTTACGTGTAATAAATGGATGAAGAGTTGGATGTAAATATGGGTTACTCTGTATACTCCATAAGGATATCGCATTGTAAATGCATCTTGATTTCTTACATAATCAAATTTTGAGCACGCTTTTGTTTCTTTAAAAATAGGTTTTTGTGATCTGAATTTTGCCCCCTTGTGTTTTGGTTTTCCAATTTCATTTTTATATGACTATGGTAAAGCAGTCATTGCCTACTAGAACATTATCTTTGTTTTATCTCATGTTTTATTGCAGACAGTAATATTTACAACACTTCAGATCAATGCCATAGATTGCCTCCGGAAACCAGTCAGAGACACTTCGAGGATGATTATCTTATTACCGAAGTCTTGGGTTTGGTTCCCGTCATCTTGTTTGCGGATCTTGTGGCCTCCGGTCTTCAACCTCTTCGCTGAATAATTACGAACCAGAATTGAACGTTGCTAGGCAACGCCTCAGAATTGCGCAATCACCTGCTACGTTTCTATCATGTTTATTTTATTAACTGCTCAGTATTTCTCATCAAGCAGGATTAAGTGGAATTGCGAAAGCTTATCTCGTGGAATTAATTGAAACGTTATTCGTGGGCAGACATGTGTTCTGTGAATGCAGCCTGTCTCACAAACCTGTCCGCCAATTTTAGAGACATCTCGTGCTGAGAAGCTGAGAGTATCGTTGACTGGAGAGGTCTAGACGGGTCCCTGCTGAGAAAATTATGCGTTCAATTCCGTAATGGTGAATAAAATATATATGTATAGAATCTCACTATGTGAAGTGAAAAATATATTTAATTATTTGTAAATTTACGGAAATCTGCGTTTCAAACATTATTATTATTATTATTATTATTATTATTATTATTATTATTATTATTATTATTATTACTCCTTTGCTGTGGTCGTGTCAGAGAATCAGTCCCATTCCCAGGCTTATTGTATGGATTCGTAACAAGCTGTTTTTTACGTTGATGGGTTGTTAGCCCTTCGCCCAATCCCTAAGCTGGAGGACCACGATTGCTAGTCTGCTGTCAAAATATCTGAAAGTTAGAATTTACAAAACAGTTATATTACCGGTTGCTCTGTATAGTTGTGAAAATTGGACTCTCACTTTGAGAGACGAACAGAGATTAAGGGTGTTTGAGAATATGGTGCTTAAGAAAATATTTGGGGCTAAGAGGGATGAAGTTACAGGATAATGGAGAAAGTTACACAACGCAGAACTGCACGCATTGTATTCTTCACCTGACATAATTAGGAACATAAAATCCAGACGTTTGAGATGGGCAGGACATGTAGCACGTATGGGCGAATCCAGAAATGCATATAGTGTGTTAGTTGGGAGACCGGAGGGAAAAAGACCTTTGGGGAGGCCGAGACGTAGAAGAGAGGATAATATTAAAATAGATTTGAGGGAGATGATAGAGACTGGATTAATCTTCCACAGGATAAGGACCAATGCAGGGGTTATATGAGGGCGGCAATGAACCTGCGGGTTCCTTAAAAGCCATTTGTAAGTAAGTAAGCATTATTATTATTATTATTATTATTATTATTATTAGTATTAGTATTATTATTATTATTAGTATTGTTATTGTTAACTTATCAGTGGTGATCTAAGAAGCACTCAACTCATTACTAATGTAGGCCATCCTTCTAAGTCTTCAAAAAATCTCCATTGTCTTATTCACAGTACCTCTGCTTTGTAGGCCATATGTCTTATTGTGCAGTTCTAGTATAAACCGTTCTATTCAACTTACTCTTCTTCAAATGTTTGTCTCCCATATATGTTGGCACTCACTTTATAATTGTAGATTTTTTGAGAATAACGAGGTTAATTACTTAAAAACCTCAAGAAACTCAAGAAAGAACTTATGCAATCAGTAATATTGGAAGTTTTAGAAATCTATTTGAAACTTCTATTATACATCAACCACAAGTGACTATTACAGCAATAGATTTAATCTAAATAAAAATTATCAATAATAGAAACTCAAGAGGGAGATTTTATTGGGCTTAGACTATCACCTTCAGTAACATAACGGGTTCTGATATAGAATCGCTTATAATTTTTGAACAATAAAACATAACGGAACGAAAAGTATACCACAGTGTAAACAAAATAGTCCCGCAACAGTAAACATCCACACAAAACTGGTCGAATCCAAAGACCGGCGAGATGGGTGGGGCAATACGTGCCTCGAATAGTTAGCCTGGAATTTTCGTTAAACTAAACAAATGCGAAATAATTTACCATGGAAAAGAGTATGTTGTTTCGTAAATATTTACTTATTTTTTAGCGAATTGTATGTATTATCTTTTAGACGCTGCCGTAAAATGTTTGCGGAATTTAAGAGAGAAAGAGCGGGAAACGAAGTTGAACATTGTGTTGAAAAGATCTGTTTCGGTGACCTCTTCAGGAAACATCAATGCTGTGTATCACATGTTATTGGAGGATGAACGAATTGGGCTGAAACATGTATCAGAGACTTTCAAATTTTGCTCAGAACGTGTCTTTCACATCGTACATCATGATTCCGACATTAAAAATCTGCTAAATGGATCCGTAAATGCTCGAACAGGAAAGATTCTTATTGATGATTTGCAAGTCTTTTTCCGTCGTTTTGAAGAGTATTCTTTTATATTTTGGATCTATTTAAAAAATCGACAAAAATAATTGTCCAAGTAACTAAGAAAATGTATTAAACATTTATACATTTTGATTACACAACTTTTAACACCATATCACTTCGGAATATGTATTATATGTCTTTCTCGTGTTAAATTCTATCGTACCTGGTTAACATGTTTCGGCTTGCTATCGGCCATCTTCAGCACTGGTTGTTGCTGGTCTTGGCGCCTTTTGTTTTGTTTCCTATGGGGGTGTGTTTGTGTAGTGTAATGTGGAGTCAAAGAGTGTGTGTGTGTTCTGAAATTGAGTTGTGTGTTGAGAATTTCATTTGGATGTGTTCTTGTGTGTATATTTCATAATGTTCTAGTGTGGTTAGTTTCTGGCTTTTTGGTCGGATGTGTAGTATTTCCATGTCTGTGTTGATGTCTCTGTAGGTGTGGTTACCATTTGTGATATGTTCTGCATATGTAGAAGTGTTTTGTAATTTTGTTATGGCTGTGATGTGTTCTTTGTAACGTGTTTGAAATGATCTGCCTGTCTGTCCAATGTAGAAGTTGTTCCAGATGTTATATTTGAGTTTGTATATGCCTGTGTGGTTGTATTTCTTTGTTTGTGTGTTGGGATGTTTTTGTAGAGTGTTATTTGTTCTGTATGCGATGTTGTAATTTAATTTCTTGGATGAGGTTGCAATCCTGTGTGTGTTCTTGTTTTCGTATGTTAGTGTGATGTATTTTTTGTGTTGTTGTGTTTGTTTTGTATTCTTGTGTTTTTTGTGATTATGTTTTGTCTTCCGTATTATGTTGTCTATTATGTTGGGGCTGTATGCGTTTTCTTGTGCTATGTATTTGATTGTGTTTAGCTCTTCTTTGTAATCATGTTGGTTCATTGGTATGTTGAGTAGTCTGTGTACCATTGTTTGGAATGCAGCTTGTTTGTGTTGTGTTGGGTGGTTGGATGTGTTGTGTATGTATGTGTTGTTGTTTTTGTTGTTGTTGTGGGTTTTCTGTAGATATTGAATTTGTATTTGTTGTCGACTTTTGTTGTGCAACAACTTCTACATAGGACAGACAGGCAGATCATTTCAAACACATTACAAAGAACACATCACAGCCATAACAAAATTACAAAACACTTCCACATATGCAGAACACATCACAAATGCTAACCACACCTACAGAGACATCAACACAGACATGGAAATTCTACACATCCGACCAAAAAGCCAGAAACTAAACACACTAGAACAATACGAAATATATGTAGACACACAAAAACACATTCAAATGAAATTCTCAACACACAACTCAATTTCAGAACACACACACACTCTTTGACTCCACTTTACACTACATAAACACAACCTCACAAGAAATAAAACAAAAGGCGCTAAAATTAGAAACGACCAGTTCTGATGATGGCCGATAGCAGGCCGAAACATGTTAATCAGGTACGATAGAATTGAACACGAGAAAGACATTGATATAGTACATATTCCGAAACATTTATGTTGTTGATTTACGAAATTTTAAACATCTTTTCATTTCAACAAGTTTTTTTTTTCAATATTTGAAACAATGTATCTCGTCATGTTTAATGTCAAAGTGCTATCGTACTGCAGTCAAATGTATTAGTTCACCTCTGACCACGTAAAAGAGCCAACACCGCGCTCTCAGCTGCCACTCACTAGCGTCTATACCGCTCACTGCTCTGACTTGCTATAGTTGCCAGGCCTTGAGTTACAGGGAAAACGCCAGTGCACCTTGAAATTCTGAGGCAATGCCTGTCTCATACATAAATATATGTTAGACTGAGATATGAACTCATATCTTCGGCATAAAATATTGATTAAATTTTATTCTCTTTTATATATATTTCTGAAAATATTTCTAACTTACTGTGTGTAAAGAAAAGTAGGCAACGTTAAGATATGCATTAGCTGGTGTCGAGGCACGAACTCAAGACATTCCCTTTAAGAGGCGGGAACGGCGCGTGCCGCCTGCGGTCGGGAACATCTGGGGCATGCCCGCCGCCTTGCCCACCCAACGTCGTGCCAAGTTGGCTCGTATATCACCGCAAACAGGCTTACATGTACAAGCACTTCGGGGCTCGCCGATTAGACTCGTTTCCCACAAAATTGTTTGTTTTTTAAGCATTTCCTATGATCTACTGCTGCCTGAGTGCCCATATATCTGCTGCTGCTGCTGCACTAAAGCTGAAATATAATAAAAATAAAATTCCCTTCCGTTAGAGAGATGTGTCTTCATTTAAAGTTACTTTATATAGGAATAACGATCTTTCCGTGAACTGTTTGGTTTATGTCAGAAAATGGCTTACAATTGCATTCATTACTTTTGTAGTAGGCCTATTAGCCTACATTTTATTGTTAAACTCGTGATTTTATGATGACAGTAATTTCGATGTGAAATAAAATGGTGTAGGCTATTTGTTTAAGGTAGGCTATCGTTCAAAAATATTCTCACTATATTACTGGTTTATGTGATAATAATCGTATGGTCACTTCAAGTGTGCTGTTCTAAATTACTAGTAGGTTGTGCAGCAAATGCTGCAAACTAAGTTCATTAGAAGTTCAATTTTTTTTTTTTCAAATTTATTTCCAATAAAGAATACCAGACATTTTGGAAGTTATTTGCTTCCATACCCTTCTGAATAGTTTTCTTTATGCTAAATACTTTTTATTGAACCTATACATCTTCAGTTCATGAATTTCAATGCGAAAACGCAAGTAAGTGTCAGGACGATCAGTCGGTTTTTCATGTGGGAGTGAATTTTTTTTATTTTAGTAGGTTATTTTACGACGCTTTATCAACAGCTTAGGTTATTTAGCGTCTGAATGATATGGTGATAATGCCGGTGAAACGAGTCCGGGGTCCAACACCGAAAGTTACCCAGCATTTTCTCATACTGGGTTGAAGGAAAACCCCGGAAAAAACCTCAACCAGATAACTTGCCCCGACCGGGAATCGAACCCGGGCCACCTGGTTTCGCAGCTAGACGCTCTAATCGTTACTCCACAGGTGTGGACTGTGGAAGTGAAGGAGTAGCTATTTCATGTCATTGTGTGGATTGTAGTTGAGAGTTAAGAAAATATCAGGTTTGCCATGCTTTCCAACAATAGACATAGCGTCTTGGTATAGTTGCTGCATGTTTCGTGAACTACCTTGAAATGTAGAGGGTAGAATCATTTTATCCTCCTAAGAGATCTTGCTAAAGTGATCGGGACACAATATTTTGTAGGCCTCTTATTTTATCAGTAAGTAATACCTTTCGGTCTTTCCTTAGGCATTATAACTTTTGCGCTTCCAGACAATACTGAAGAGAATCACACATATAAATATATCACTTACTTACAAATGGCTTTTAAGGAACCCGGAAGTTCATTGCCGCCCTCACATAAGCCCACTATCCTGACCAAGATTAATCCAGTCTCTACCGTCATATCCCACCTCTCTCAAATCCATTTTAATATTATCCTCCCATCTATGTCTGCCTCTCTCAAGATCTTTTCCCTTCAGGTCTTCCATTTCTGGATTAACCCATACGTGCTACATGCGCTGCCATCTCAAACGTCTGGATTTAATGTTCCTAATTATGTTAGGTGAAGAATACAATGCGTGTAGTTCTGCATTGTGTAAATTTCTTCATTCTCCTATTTCATTTTTAATGGTAATAATGTCATCAAACAATCTTAAGTTTAGTAGTTTTTAATATCCAATACACAGGCAGCTGTACTCAGAAAATTACGCATCATAGAATCTGACCCGTAAATTCTTTTTAGTAATTCTTGAAGTTTTTAGTAACCAATATTACAGAAACGTTCTAAAAAAGTTACACAAATGAAAATAGATATATTGACATTATGATGTCAGAGAATCTGAGCCATCTGAACTCTAAATATGTCAGCAATCCTGCAGATCGTGGCCTTCTTGTGATATTGTTTATTGTTGTGTGTTTGTGTTTTGTGTTATTCTGAAAAGTCATTATTTCTCAAAACTGACGAAAGATATATTTTGGAAAATAGGAAAATATTGTAGGAAAATTGACATTTCACTGAAAACTACTATTTTTCTGAAAAACTTCGGGTTCCAGGCTTCAAAAGGCGGAATTATTTATTAAAATCCGTTCAGCCGTTTTCCCGTAATTTCCATTACCAGTTCAAATTATATATAGATTATTATTATTATTATTATTATTATTATAATTATTATTATTATTATTGTTATTATTATTATTATTGTTATTATTATTATTGTTATTGTCATTATTATTATTATTGTCATTATTATTATTATTGTCATTATTATTATTATTGTCAATATTATTATTAATATTGTCATTATTATTACTATTATTATAATTATTACTATTATCATTATTATTATCATTATTATCATTATTATTATTATTATTATTATTATTATTATTATTAGGTTTACTGTATGACAGATTATAAGCCTACAGTTAATTCCGCCTTACTGTGCTGAGTCTTCAAAGCTCCCTTTGTTTTCTCGATTATGGATTTCATTCTTCTTCCAGCAAAATGTTTTCTTGCTATGTGTTTTGGATGTGCCTCTTCTCTCCTTGCCCTTTGGTTTCCCTAGGTATAGTTCCATTCATAATTAATAGATGGCCAAATCATCGCAGTCGTTAATCATCAATTCTCTGTAGTTTCATTCCTCTCCAGAATTCTTTATTTGTAAATCCTGGCGCTTCCACTGATATTAACATTTTTTTTTCTAAAATATGCATTTAAATTCCAAATCTCACATCCATAAGCTGAAACTGGTTCTACAAATACACTGCTCCGACGATTTAGTAGAATGCGTTTGGGTCTACAGAAAGCACAAAACAGTACAACATGGTCTGTTGTGACGAGAATCCAAGCCCCCGCAAACCGGTATCGCATTGTGTCACAAGACGTTCACCCTAATTATTCTTGACAACGTAAATATTATTCAACGCCTGGAAAACGGCGTAAATATTAAGGATATTGCTGGAGAGTTTAATGTTTTATTTATTTTATTTTATTTATTTATTTATTTATTTATTTATTTATTTATTCATTTTATTTATTTATCTATTTTATATATATTTTATTTATTTATTCATTATTTTATTTATTTATTTATTTATCTATTTATCTATTTATTGATCCGTTTCTTAATTAATATATTTAATCATTTATTCACTCACTCACTTATGTGATATTGTATTTATTTTCTTATTTACTTACTCATTTATTTGTTTACATATTTATTTTTACTTACATATTTATTATTGCATTTTATAGATAGATATATTGTAAGAAATCAAATTAATTAGTATTAAGATTGTATCAGATCAATTTTTATAATGAATTAACAACTCTTAAATACCCATTCCCGTATGATCTATGTTTTCCTGACCACTATATTCCTTGACTTTCATGCTCTACCGCTTGCTGATTGCAGGGGACTTGCTCCGCGTGTTATATCTAAGTAGCTGAACATTGACTTTCTCCCATATCGACGGAGCAGTCTACTTTTCCAATTTATTTTTTGGTATCTTTTCACATATTTTTGTGCCACCATGTAGAATTCAAACAGGAAATAATCCTTTTACTTTGTTCTATTTTAATCATTATTTCATATTTGCAGATTGCATCGATGTAGTAGTCACAGTTCCCAAATACTTAAGTTGACTAACCTGCTTAATTTATATTCCTTCGTCTGAATCCAAATTGTGTATTTCTTTTGAGTTAAATGCCAAATATTCGCTTGTACCATAATTTACTGTAAAGCCATCGATTCATAACATTGTCGTAATCTCTGTAGGCTATATCAGTTCGAAATTAAAATGATCTTATGTCATCACTGTTTGATCATTTGCAAAATTTAATGTGAATATTTATTTATATTACTCATCAGGGTTTTTCATTTACTTCATAAAAAATTCTTGGAATTAAAAAAAAAAACTATTGCAGCATTGTTGACAAATATTGTATAATAATATTTATAGTTACTTTACCTCTATTATATTTAAGATAGTCAGGTACAGAGTGTTAGAGATATACGTGAAAATATTTTGATGTTTACTTCTCTCTTGCTCAAATAGTTTTTTTCCACAAATGTGTCGCATATTTTACAGCCTGATACTATATGAATGATCGCACTATGAAACGCCTGTTAGTTTAGACTACACACTTCTTTAGATTACATGTATTCTAGCATAAACACCGTTTCTAAGTCAGTTAAGGATCATTAACCTTACAGGAAGCTCACTTGACGTAATGGAAGGATTCACTGATGTAGAATTAGCCGATATTTATTTAATGTAAGGAACAGGAAGAGAATCTGCAATCGTGACAAGGGAGCTCCATTGGCTACTATTTCCAAATCCTGAGATTTAAAATTGACTAATTTTTGTTGCTGTGTATCAAAGGCTCGATTGTTTTGTACTGAAACCGAGGATCGTAGACCGCAACGTGACATTGTTTCCTTCGTAATGTGACACAGTGTTCCTTGAAAAAAAAAAGAAAGCTACAGTGCATGCATTATGTCCAGACGCTCCCCCACTCTTCCTACAGATCTGCGCACGAGATCGGATGAGTCTACTTACGAATTATAGGAGAATGGGTTAGTCTTTGCCTTGAACTCGGTAGACACACGCCCGACCTTCCCTTCTATTCCTACCCCCTCTACAGAAACGTTGTTCCCGTACTGCACATCGCGAGTGTCTTGACAATATGCGTGAGCTGTACACTAGTTAATAAAATATTGACTCTTGTTAGATAATTAGGGTGCTATTCATAGACATTTCGCAGCACGCGCTACGAGCGTACTAAGCTAGCCCCGGCTATCCACTGGTTACTAGTACAGAATTCAAATCATATCCTATCGCTAACACTGGTTTATGAATACGAAAAACGCTGATAATCCACCGAAAACCCGCGCTAAAAATGCCTATGAATACGGCCCTTAGAGATTATTATATATCTTATGTTCTTATGACAATTTTTAAATGTGAATTTATTTTAATTCTTTTGTGGTAATTTAGAAGTGAATTTCATATTGTTTGTAAAGCTTTTTTATCTTGTTAGTGTAGATAACATTATTCTAGATTACTTTATTTTATTGCAGTCTACCACACGTGAATAAAAATATAGGTTGTGTTGTAAATTCGAACGTGTTACAGTACAAAATAAATAATGAATTTAATCGCTTGCGTTAATGTAGAAAGGTGATTGTGTTTGGATAAACATTAAAATGATACCTATTACACTACAAATACCTTCATAATACGCCTGGTCGATAGACAACCCCTACAAGCTTTAACCTCCGCGTAACAAGCCAGGTGTTCGTAGGAAAAACAATCGCCTGAAAGTTTTAACCAAACTAAAAACATATTTTTTCTTCATGTCTAAAAATAATTTCGAAGGTTGAGACACTTTTTACGTAATGTGTTTCAGTATACTATAACCGTTTACCTCTAAAATATTTGCACGTATAGCCTACCACTAACACCATGTGTATTCGCAATTTCCATCTTGTTTTGAATGTTTGAATTGCAAATTCAGTAATCAATACGCAAGGAAACAAGTCAGTAACGATTCTCGCTCAATACATGTTGGTCAAAACCAATTACATTTATTTCTGTTGCGACTGGATCTGACATGCACTTCACACAAGTCCGATATGAATCAATCACATTTCAATAGCAAGTGACGCACCGCGTGTGCCATAAATATGCGCAATTCGTGTTCGTAATTTGACATGTGGACCCATGTCTGTTTCAAGAAGACATCCACATTACTGCGAATGCATGGCCTTCTCTGTGCGTTTTATTCGCAGTGCTCATAACGAGCACCTGTCGCTTTTTTAGTGTGTTGCTATAAAATATCCTTGACGTAACAGTTTTATTCTGAGTCAGATGAAATTTTGAAGAAGTACACCTCAAGTGTTTGTAGACAAAAATGCTTTGGACTTTAATGTCTTCTGTATATTTTGTTTTCCACAAATGTTTAAACCGTCATTTTCATTGTTTTAAAAATATTATTACTGCAATTCAAAGCATCCAAATTTATACTGAAATTGATTCGACATTCAGATTTAGCGCAAATTATAATCCTTATGCTTAGTGACCCTGGAAAGCGGTGAATAAATTCATGAAAGAGCGAAGTAAAAATGTTGGTCATAGCGGATTAAAAGCCATAATACTTCTTCCACAGCGGAGGAAAGAAATCTAAATCAATTCTGAAAGGTCACAATATGTTAGCATAACGGACAATAGGCCTATATCTAACATCTGCTTCCAAAAATTACTGTATATCTTAGTGTTAACACACTAGAAATTACTCATTTAGCACAACCACTCAAGCTCCATCTTAACAATTCTAACCTAATCTTAAAATGAACAACTATTTAGACCCGTGAAAATACAGAGTCTCCCAGGAGGAATGTAAAATATTTCACGATAACGTAGTTTGAGTTAATGTACAGTAGAGCATCGATTATCCGAATATCGATCAACCGAAACATCTCTTAACCGAAAGAGT
This sequence comes from Periplaneta americana, assembly GCF_040183065.1. Lineage (NCBI taxonomy): Eukaryota > Metazoa > Arthropoda > Insecta > Blattodea > Blattidae > Periplaneta > Periplaneta americana. The sequence goes on along the minus strand of NC_091128.1, from coordinate 75,252,263 downwards.
TCCAGTCGACAAATTCAAATTTGCGCGCGCGCCATGTAGAAGTTTCGCTAGCGCTGTTTGCGAGATTTAGCGGCAAAGAAACGAGTCTCAGCAGCTCTGAAAAAAAAAAAAAACTTATTTTCCTAAACTGTATGCCTATTTTAATTAACATTTTGAACTTATCAAACTAGGCTAGTCAGTTCTCTGTGTTATTTGTAAGACTTATGATACAAAATATATAAGACTGTATGTACAGTTTTGTGTTTAATATCAGTGTTTCTTTGTTTCATACCGCTCCTATGACATCGGTACAATTTGTTTTCGTAAATTTTATTTTAGTGGGTTATTTAACGACGCTGTATCAACTACTAGGTTATTTAGCGTCGATGAGTTTGGTGATAGCGATATGATATTTGGCGAGATGAGGCCGAGAATTCGCCATAGATTACCTTGCATTCACATTACAGTTGGGGAAAACCCCGGAAAAAAACCCAACCAGGTAATCAGCCCAAGCGGGGATCGAATCCGCGCCCGAACGCAACTTCAGACCGGCAGGCAAGCGCCTTAACCGACTGAGCCACGCCGGTGGCGTTTTCGTAAATGATCGGTTATCCGAAAAATCAGTTATTCGAACACCCCCCGTACCCAATGTTTCGGATAATCGATGCTCTACTGTATATCGATTAACCTAATATGCTTATGCTCGAAATGTAAAGGTTGGGAAGTTATTGATGAGCGAACTTTCAAATGGAGAGAGGCATTATGTAGGTATTTCTACGTTCTAGAACATTGTGATAATGATGAATTATTGAAAATTCTGCATTTTATGTTTTTCCAATAAGTTTATTTCATAAATAAGTACAAACTCAATAAGAAAATAAAATAATTATACAAGACAAATTAGTAAGGTCCTCCTTCTTATGGATTTCATGAATTTTAAATTCATATCAGGTACCGGTACCGGTTCTTTCCGACCTCAATGAAATACTACCAACTTACCAGTTTCAGATAACATCCGGTAAGCACGGAATACGGGAAAACACACAGCTAGATAGAACCGTTCGATTGGGAAAACAACGTCTGTATTCCTCAGCAGTACCTAATGCATTGCCGTCACAAAATCAATAAACAAAAAGCATATCTGCATATTCACTATGCGAATACACGAATTAAATGTCAAGTGAATGTGTATTCAGTTATGTGTGTTACGCTGGTGTTGCGGTGCTCAGATGCTGCCGTGTACAAAAGATCTGGCGTAACACGTCAAGTATAGTACACAAAACCACAAGACGTTCCAGTATTTCCCCCTTCAATTTCTCCCCTTTATTGTTAGTCTTTGGACATACTGTAAGTATATCAGGTTAAATCGATGTAGGTTAATCTAAACTATATTATCCTGAAGTATTTTACATTCCTTCTGAGACACGCTATTACATTGTAAACTTTAATCCAATGTGGCGACTGGCTAAACTAACTTCAAGATGCTACTACATAGAGTAAATCATAATAAAATGAAATATGGCGACTGGCTTCATAATACCACTACAAGAGTCTTAATAAAGTCTTGGGAGATTATATTTTGTGCAAAATATTGTATAAAATCTCCAAAAAAACAAATTGTTTCGCTTAAAATTTTGTAAAAAAAAGAGATGCACTATCACCTTTACTTTTTAACTTCGCTTTAGAATATACCATTAGGAAAGTTCAGGATAACAGGCAGGGTTTGGAATTGAACGGGTTACATCAGCTTCTTGTCTGTGCGGATGACGTGAATATGTTAGGAGAAAATCCACAAACGATTAGGGAAAACACGGAAATTTTACTTGAAGCAAGTAAAGCGATAGGGTTGGAAGTAAATCCCGAAAAGACAAAGTATATGATTATGTCTCGTGACCAGAATATTGTACGAAATGGAAATATAAAAATTGGAGATTTATCCTTCGAAGAGGTGGAAAAATTCAAATATCTTGGAGCAACAGTAACAAATATAAATGACACTCGGGAGGAAATTAAACACAGAATAAATATGGGAAATGCGTGTTATTATTCGGTTGAGAAGCTCTTATCATCCAGTGTGCTGTCCAAAAATCTGAAAGTTGGAATTTATAAAACAGTTATATTACCGGTTGTTCTGTATGGTTGTGAAACTTGGACTCTCACTCTGAGAGAGGAACATAGGTTAAGGGTGTTTAAGAATAAGGTGCTTAGGAAAATATTTGGGGCTAAGCGGGATGAAGTGACAGGAGAATGGAGAAAGTTACACAACGCAGAACTGCACGCATTGTATTCTTCACCTGACATAATTAGGAACATTAAATCCAGACGTTTGAGATGGGCAGGGCATGTAGCACGTATGGACGAATCCAGAAATGCATATAGAGTGTTAGTTGGGAGACCGGAGGGAAAAAGACCTTTAGGGAGGCCGAGAGGTAGATGGGAGGATAATATTAAAATGGATTTGAGGGAGGTGGGGTATGATGATAGAGACTGGATTAATCTTGCACAGGATAGGGACCGATAGCGGGCTTATGTGAGGGCGGCAATGAACCTTCGGGTTCCTTAAAAGCCATTTGTAAGTAAGTAAGTAAGTAAGTAAAAAAAGATAAAAAATGTGAAAATTTCGCAGAATAAAATTATTTTCGAAATTTTGTTGAATTTCGTGAACATGAAATACATTTACAATGACATATGTCACTACATAGGCCTACACCAAAGGAACAACTTTTATGCCTTAAAAATTTCGCGTCAAAATCAGTTCACGAAATTACAAGGTCCCTACTTAGACCTATACTTGTTACCTGTACTACCAGTATTAGAAAGAATGGATGAAAAAACAATAACTTAATAATGTTGAAACTGATCGGGAAGAGAAAAAGAAATTCGCTGGATCACTGCCTAAGGAACTGTTTACTGAAGGCTGCACTGCAAGGATGGTGAACGGGAAAAAAAGTTCGGAGTAGAGGAAGAAATCAGATGATAGACGACATAAAGATATAACATACGGATCGTATGCTGAAACCTAAAGAAAGGCAGATAATAGGAAATATTGGAGAATGCTGGGTTTCCAGTGAAATGCATGCCTTGGGCAGAAAACTATTAATGAATTAATACTTATTGCACCATTCTCTGGCATGTTAAAATGATTTGGATAAGAACTATCGTCGGGAGTATTTTATGCACAACAGAACGCTGAAAGACAGCTGAGAAAACGGCGAAGGAATCGCGAACTGGATTTTCAAATATAGAATGTGTAGCATATATGTTTTCAAAATGTTCGTTGAGGACTTGAAATGGGCAGAACATGTAAATTGATTTTCTGATAGAGGAAGAATTGAACTTCCTTAAGCGGAAATAACTGAAAATAAATTTTTCTTAAGTGAATGTTGGCCTCATATGTCGTAAAATCTGCTGTCCAAGGCCGACTTCGAAGTCGTGCTCAACAATCTCGGTGCTAATGTGAGAAAAACGACAGAAAAATATTTATTTTTAGCAAAGATTTAAAACATATGTACATGCAAAAGGATAGAATTCCTTTTTTGTGTGTGTGTTTTTGTACCACAGTAACACACATCTAATAAATAAACGTAGGCCTACCATATAATTTTGGTGGTAATGTTTTCAACGACTGGAAACATTCAGCACAGTATATATTATCTAAAAATGACGATTTTTGGTGTAGTTTTCCAACATTAAAAAATTCATTACTTCTACAATACACTGCCTGAAACAATGAAATCTATTGAATATTAGTAGAGCCTAGATGTAGGTAAATGCACAGAAAAAGGATCATTGCACTCTTGCAGCAAACGTTTAAGCCCTAGATGCTTTTACATAATATGCCAGTGTGATCTTAAACTTTTGACCGGTACTGTAAGTCCCAAGCTATATTTTTGTACAAAAGAAAAAAAAAATCATGTTTTGATTTTTTTTCGTGAAAACGTAGACCTAATGTCCCTTAAATGAAATTAGTATGTGCAGGCTAAAGAAGCACAGGTTACAGGTTCGCCCTATGATTGCTGCTGATGATAATGAAGACTTCGGCAGAGCTCGTCTGCGATGTTCTGTAGTCTCCGATTGCGGCTCGTCCAATTAAGAGCCGCGCGACACCTCGCAGCGCGCCCCCCGTGGGGCACATCGCTCCTCTAACTTAATTAATAAAGCAGAAGCATGCTGCGAAGTCAGTCCCCATATTTGCAAGAGTTATAGCGTCGACCTCGCGACCTGCTGTAAACCATTCTGAAACTCTAGAAGACTCGCGGGACTGGGGCTTGTGGATATCCGCATGTACAGTACATTGGATGAAGTCACTTGGAGTTGATAGTGTGGTCATTGTATACAATATAAATATCGTCTTGGAGAGAGATGTCTAAGTTCAGTGGTAGATCTATAAATCTGCAGTAATCTATGTGCAGAGGATCCTTCTGATATGCAGTAGATTGTATTGCGTAAGATGCTTACGGTATTTGTACCGTTTCGTAGATGTAGAAATATGAGAGCGTCAGAAGGAAAGGGATATAAGTGCACTTAAGGGGAGGCAGAGGTGAAATTTTTTAACAAATCTGAAGAAGAAATGAAAATGTGTTTTTTTTTTCATTTTTATTTTCTTTATTTTGATATTCCGATGTTAGTTTTTGATTTTGTGCCCTTAAAAGTATGAAATTAAAACCAAGATAACTGGATTGCTATATTATTCCCATAATAAACTAATAATTATCATCATTTATATACCTTCTCTGAACATATAAATAAAAAGAAATATTGAAAATTTCTTACAATATGGTGCAAGGAGCATTTTATATCAAACGATATAAAGTTTTATAAAATTATTAATATTTACAGAACTATAGTACTTAGAAAGTTGAAACTTGGTATGTCCATTACTAATAACACACTTAGTATCCATGATCAATTTCAAACAAATCGGATAAATCTTGTGGATTTTGAAATATTCACCTCTTCCTCCCCTTAAGTTATTTGTGAGAAAATGTGGTTGAAAGTACTTCAGATTTCGTAAATTCCATGAAATTTTTTATTTCAATTATAGTGTGTGATGTGGTTAAACGATTTATAAGGCCTACCTTTTCCACTAAAATTCTTAATGTTTTAGCTTTCCCTAGATCCATTTAACTCATATTCTTAGAAATGTCACTTATGCCCCTTTTCGCCTGACCCCCCTCATATCTAATGTTTCGGAGTCGTCACGGAAGAAAGAGAAACGAGGAATCTATCTCTTGGATCCGTCACAAAGAGTATTCTCGACACATACAGAATGATCCTTTTGGGTAGGCCTATACATAAAATAAAAACTCCGTAACATAAGAACTGCTCCCATTTATTTTACATAATTTTAAATACATTCTAGGCTGTTGGAAGTTTTCACTACATTAGTCCTCATCGTGCCACCATTGCGTACATCAGTGATGTCAAAGCAAGCGGATTTTTCTGACCTTGACGTCGTACGCGGGCATCAAGCGCCGGATATGAAAGGAGGAAGGATTATGTATATCGTCGTTGTTCGTGCAATAACTCCTATGTGACATATTTATCGATTTTCAGATTTTTGCTCTCTTAAATAACTTAAATAGTGATGCAGCAAATAATAAAATCTCCTATATGTAATTATATTTCCTTGTTTCGAAAATGTAAGAATTACCAGTCTCCTATGTACGGCTGCCATAGGATGAATAAATGTGTTTTTTCCTCCTACTGAACATTTTTATATTTTGCATATAGGAGTTATTGCAGGAACAACGACGATATGAATAAGCAGCCTGTTGGATTAAGAAAACAGTGGTGTGCAAACTTCAAACGGAACATGAATTTTTATCGCGTTATTTTATATGACTTCTTTCTGTTTTATACTATCTATATTATCTGTAAAACAAAAGTACTAACACTAATTTCTTAATATTGCTGTTGTGTTTTATACGTTAATAACATAATAAAGAGTTATGAAGGAATATTCACATGAATTCCATAGTAGTACAACTATACTGTACTAAGTGAATGAAACATATTATTCATAAAGAAAGTGATATCCCAAAGAAAGAGATTGCGTATGAAATGATAAGCTGGAATTGATATTAATGGTATTTCTTGCCTTATAAAAGTAATCAATATACTAATCAAAACAATATTATAGTACAAAGCAAAGTTACTTAGGTATATGTTCTAACTGTAACTAATATTACATAACAAAACTCTTATCTCATTGTGATTTTAAGGTGATATTGGTGCGCAACTTCCTGTCATCACAGTATTAAATTATTATCTCGAAATCTGCTGAAACTATAGAGCTGATGTTTTTACAACACATGGGAACATATCTTTTATTTGGGATGTAACAAAAGTTGCTTTGTTAATTCATTTCCTTACAAACGTTTTCCATGCGAATATTTTCTAAATTTTAATACACTATTTTTAGTAATACGTATTTACGATATATTACATTTACGAAACATTGTTTCAGTAGCCTACCTGTAAGGCTACTAAATAAACATTATCTGAAAATTTCACTTTTCTGTAAAAAATAAAGTTTAGAAAATATTCCTTTTGAATAAAAGAGCAAACTTGTGAAAAATTAGAATGAAAATTAAAACTTACGTTCTTATAATGAACTTACACTTCTCAGACAAATCTAAAAATTAACATGGATACAGTTCTAATAAGTTCTCTTCCCTTTATCCATTGAATCAGTGTATATAGCTCGACCAAGCGGCATATACTACCTCTTTCCATACACTACACTTACACGAGCACTTGCACATACACTCACCCTAGTACACGACATAACTCTCCACAGATACACATCATGTACAGCGTAGCCCGCCGAAGTGATGAACAAATTGAAATTGGGTCCCAGTCCTGCCATCTATCCGCAATATGCGGAACCCGAACCACGCAAGTGAAGTGGGTAGGCATTAGATACACACACATTCACATTCATGACTTCTGAGATGTTGATTCATTACGAGCGTCCATAATTAAAATGGCAGCAGTATCTATAAACTTGGGATTACATGATAGAAAAGAAAATATTAAGTGGGTCTCAAAATTCATACCTCTTCATTATCGATCTCAAATCTATTCATTGAAATACCGTGACTACCTGAAAGACGTAGGAGGCAGTTAAGTAGGCTATATCAACTATAAGTCCGGCAGACCCAACTCTCGCGATCTCTGCGCATTTTAGCTACACATGGGCCTTAACACTAATAATAATAATAATAATAATAATAATAATAATAATAATAATAATAATAATAATAATAATAATGGTTATTTTAGCTGCTAGAGTTAAGGTCGTAAGGCTACAAGCTACAAAATTCACAAGTTTAGTTCGATAAAAGTTACAAGTATAGGCTACAAGAGTTACTTATGAAGCAAAAAAGAAAATACTCTGAACTCATAATTAAACAATGAGATACGAACTGTATAGCAAAATTAAACTACAATACACAGAATGTTAATATATTTGAAGTAATACTTGATAATGATTGTCTCGTGACCAGAACATAGTACGAAATGGAAATATAAAAATTGGAAATTTATCCTTTGAAAAGGTGGAAAAATTCAAGTACCTTGGAGCAACAGTAACAGATATAAAAATAACCCTCGAGAAGAAATTAAACACAATGAATGACTTGCTGTCATACCTGCGCTAACAGCAGCTTCGGTTTACAGAACAAGCCTACGTGTGGCATACTACAAATCAACTTTCTTTAAACGTTCTGTACCTACTATAGCATTATCAACTTGTAATTCAGAACTCTGCGAACACCATACTCAAGGCAGAGACGACGTTGAACTGATGTTATACTCTAAAATTATGTAAAATATAACATATATTTCGCTAGTTACCTTGCAGTGAACGGTTTTTTTGTTTATTAAGTCGTTCCTAAGTGATAATTCAACTTCTTTTGTTCAAAACAAAGCTACAAAACTCCCGTGTCTTTAACGCGATATTGGAACTAAACGAACTCTAGTATCAATATCCGTCTGACGTATACAAATTAAACTAACAATTACACCACCCTGATATAATCTTCATATTCTTTTGGGTGAAATCCGAAGGCCTGTGTACTATTGAGACTGGTTCTATTGTTGTGAAGTATATAGCGTCTGTAAATGCATTACTGATTTGTTATGAATATTATTTTGGTGATGAATGAAGCCAGCGATGTCCAGGATGTTGTGGCCCGAATTTCCTGGCATTTTCCTTACGGTTGAGAGGAAAACCCTGAAAAACTTCAACCAGGAAATTCAACCCGACCGTGAATCGAACCTGGACTCTCTTCGTAAGAGACGGGCATTCTGACCCCTATCCCACAGAGGTGGTCTTCTTTATAGTTATTTTATTTTACGTCTTCCCAAAGAACTCACGCTGTAGTTTTGAAACGTTGAAGTATCTACACTTATGGGGGTGAGTCCGCGACATTAGCGACAGTGTGTCATTTCCGACAGTGCTAATATTACCCTCGACAACTTGATAAACAAGTGCGCCATTTGCGACACACCTATAATTTATATTTATATTCCTCTTTCTGTGTTTTGTTACCAGTGCATTTGGCGTAAGATTCTACACTTGAGTTTAGTTCAGTCTTACAACGAGGACCAAGTGATTCGACTTCAAACCCGTATGTGTGCATCATTGGCTCTTAAAGCCTGAGGACGTTGAAAGTGGCTGGTTATATGTCATGGAAAATTCACCTGACGATCAGAAAGTAACAGAATTCAACGATTACTTTGTGAATCAGAGGCTTGAAAATGACAAAATCCCTAAAGTATGTGGAACTGTTACAAAAGAAGATACAGAACCAAGAATGCAATGGAAGGATGGAATCGCAAACTTTTGAAGAAAACCACATCCCAACTTGTTCGGTTTAATCAATGATCTGAGAAAAAGCTGAATACAACAATTTCTTATGTAACAGGCATGCCCTTAATATGAAGGAGAGAAAGAGAAAAAAATAAATGTATTAAAATTGACGAAGCTTTATGTACGATCTATAGAAAATATGATTCAGACAGACACAATCTCAGAGACTTCTTGAAAATAGTTGTTTATCTGCACAAACTGGAATCACGAAAACATTATTTTCTATATCATTTTACAATTTATGTAACTTTTTAAACCGCCTACTTCACCTACTTTAAAGAGAGTAACTAGTCCCAAGTCTAGAAAAATTATGAGGAAAAGTTGAAAGTTCTTAAGATTCTTTTACTGTCGCAAATGACACGGATAAAAATTGTGTAATTGGAAAAACCACCTGCAGTTACAAGAGACTGTCGGAAATGTCACACATATTGACCACTGTCGGCGGAGATGACTGTCCCAAATGACACGCTACGATGGCGGTACATCCACCTTAACTGATCCAAACAACAATTGATTTTTTTTTTTTGTTTGTCAAATATCTGAAATATAGAATTTCCTCTTTTGGTCTGTGAAAGAGTTTTCAAAATACCTCTATTGCTTTCCTAGTTATGGGAAAAAATATGCACCAGGTGAGCACTATACAGCACCGCCTATTGGTAAATTTATTGTTCGTTCTCCAAAACTTAAAAATTTCAAATCATTTTCCTCAAAAATAAGATAAAGATAATTGCATGACATTTTGCATTGTTATTGCATATGTCATGATCTGCAACGTGAAATAATATCTTTTTCGTAATGTTAATAGGAAAAAGTGGAAAAATATTTTAGAGAAATTATCAGGAAAAAAAAAAATAAAATTCGCTATTTACACTACAAATAATTCAATGATAGGCCTACTAATTCACGTTTTTCCCAGAATCTTCTGGAATTGGCCTGGAAAAAAGACATCTAAAATATAAATAATATATATTTTTTTAATTCTGGGAGCTAGGAGGGAAAGGATGATTGGTTGTGAAAAAATTGCCAAAATTTCGAAAATTTAAAATATTGCAAAATCTTCTTTTTTATCCAAGTAGTTGTTCCTGTAAATGAAACTGTGATTAGTAACTTCGTAAATTTTCAACATGATTCAGTAAGGGAGACTTGAGAAAATGAACAAATAAATTTACGTAGCTTTCATGTATTAAGCTAGATGATCCCTCTTGTGCCTAAGGAGCGCGAAGCTCAGGTTTTAAACAGTTAATTTCAATAAATATCGGCTATACAGAACTCGGGTAATACTTGGAAGTGAAACCAGAATGTAGGATACTCCCGGGTGCAATGACTTGAATTTGACTTAAATAAGTACCATACAAATTTAAACGTAGTCAGTGTGTTGTTAATTGCAGGGTTAAATGAAGTTTAATTAATATCTATAAGGGCTCAATTTATAATTTATACAGAGCGCTAATAAAAAACGCTGCCATATTTTCAGTGAATGTAGAGGGATCGTAGGCAACCAATTTGAGATACGGAACCCATGGTCTATGGATTTCCATGTTATGGTATAAAATCTCCCAAGGGTATCCACGTCACTTCTATCGTTTGAAATTATACAAACTTTAGATATCTGGCACTATTGTTAACAAATGTATTTAGATTACAACAGTAGCACAGTGGCGTGCAATCATGTGCAATGTGTGAAAATTATATGTGAAACCGTATCAAAATTCTGTGAAAACATATGAGAATACTGTGTGGAAGCATATGAAAATTCTACGTGGAAACGTATGGAAAATTCTATGTGGAAACTTATGAAAAATTCTATGTCGAGTCTTAGCAATGTTCTATGTGAATATATACTGAAATTTCATGTGACAAATTACGAAAATTTTATGTCAATATTTATCCAAATTTTATCTGGAAACATATCAAAATTCAATATGTAGACAAATCGAAATTCAATGTGAAGACGTATCTAAATTCATTATGAATTCAATGTGAATACGTATCGAAATTCAATGTGACGACGTATTTAAATTCAATGTGAAGACGTATCTAAATTCATTGTGAAGACGAATCGTAATTCAGTGTTAAGACGTACCGAAATTCTGTCGGAAAATGTATCGAAATTGTATGTGGAAAAGTATCGAAATTGTACTTGGAAACGTATCGAAATTGTACTTGGAAACGTATCGAAATTGTACTTGGAAACGTATCGAAATTGTACTTGGAAACGTATCGAAATTGTACTTGAAAACGTATCGAAGTTGTACGTGAAAACATATCGAAATTTTATGTGAAAACATATCGAAATTGTGTGTTAAAAGATATCGAAATAGTAAGTGAAAATGTATCAGAGTTGTATGTGAAAACGTGTCAAGAGAATATGATATAATATGAATATTTATTTTGTCATTTAGTCTAAAGGACTTATCAGTATTTTTAAAATCATCAATACAATTTATAAATATAAATATTCATTGAAGTTAAGGTTAAAATAATGCTAACGTAACAAATTAATCCTCATCTCAACTTCAATTTACGTCAATAATTAAAACAACTACTATGTTAAAATGGATTCAAATTATATAAAATATTACCTTCTAATAAAAATTGATTACTTCTATAATGTCTTATTAATGTATACATTTGGTCGTATATTTTTACCAATTGCTTGTTTGTGCCGTTGTTATTGATGTAATTATGTGTATTACAATGATAGAATCTTATGGTTCTTATTGATTCCAATATTAAACTTCATATTGAGCCGACGTCGAAATAATTTCAGATGGTTGACACGTAGAATGTAGGTGTGACTTTCAAAACATGAAGTTGAGTCGTTCATGACGCATTTCGTTCTGTAATATATGTGTAACGTAAGTAACATATGAAATATTGAAAAATATGGTAAATATTATTGAATAATTTGTTATGAGTACTCTCATTCAAATTACTGACGTTATGTGTGGAACTATGAGTTGCACAGACCTTATGTTTTCGGAGTTGAATTGTGGATCCAGGAATAAATTTAGAATAAAATACGTCTTTCTGTAATGAAATGTGTAGTAAATTACAAATGGGAATATTATTTAATAATCTATGACGGTTGATGCTAATGTACTTACGAAGTGCTGTGGATGACTTGGTGACGAAGTATCAAGACGACTGTTTCTGTGTGAGTGACCTGAGGTTATTTTCATCTGACTATATGTTGCGCGGAAAAATATTGCATGGTTTGTAACTCGAACTATTTCTTCAGAGGTTGTATAGGGGGTTTCAGAAATGGATAAAATTTTCGTTAAGGATGCAATTATCTTTTAAAAATAGTTTTGTGATATAATATTCTTCAGCTGAATTTATCAATCTACTATCTAATCCAAATGTCAAAATTTTGAATGTTTCGGAGAGATGACCTAATTCACGTCCTGTGTCTATCAAATGAGTAGCATTTGTAGATTATCTTCTATTGTGTTTAAAGTCCGCTAAATGTTCACTATATCTGATTTTAAAATTCCTTTTTGTTTTACCAATGTATTTTTGTTTACAGGTGTGACATTCTAAGCTGTAAATACCATTGTTATGTAATTTATTAGGTTTTTGAAGTCCATTATTTAAATTGTTATTGAGTTTGATATCGGGTTTATGTGCTATGGATATGTTTTATTTCTTAAAAAAAAATGGCTAATTTGTTCGATATATGAAGAGATCAGAACCATAGTGGGCCAAGCGCCATTTACTTAAACCGTAGAAAACAAGGATTAAAATGAAGTAATTACCATAATTCAATGGAAACATATAGCAAGTAATATAAAGTATACACATTCAAACTAAATGATGTTAATTTTCATTAAACTATAGTATTCACTTAACTTTAACCCTTGCTTTCTCCGTTTTTAATAAATGGCGCTTGGCCCACTGTAGCTCTGTACCGTTCATATATTTATTGTAGAATAATGCAAAATGTTTTCTTTTGGTTTTATTTTTCTGATACATTAGCATTATTTTAACCTTAATTTCAACGAATATTTATATTTATAAATTTTATTGATGTTTTTTTTTAAATACAGATAAGTAATTTAGACTGAATAACAAAATAAATATTCATATAATATCAGATTGTACATTGACTTGTCTGAGAATTATTACAATGCTTACTAAGGTGTCAAGAGAACCTTACATGTTAGGGATCCACAAAATTTTTCCCTTGTAAATGCTCTAGTAGCCCCAGTACATATTTGATCAGAATGATATTCCAAAACTCACTGTGAAGACGTATCGAAATTCAGTGTGAAGGCACATCGAAATTCAGTGTAAAGACATATCAAAATTCAATATGAAAACATATCAAAATTCATTGCAGAAATTTATCGAAATTCAAAATAAAACGTATCTAATTTCAATGTGAAGACTTGTGGAAACGTATCGAAATTGTACGTGAAAACATATTGAAATTCAATGTGAACTTATGGAGATTAAATATAAAAAACGGACCAAAATTCAGTATGAAAACATAGAAATTCAGTATGAGAACTTATCGAAATTGTATGTAGAGAGGTATCGAATTTGTGCGTGGAAACGTATCGAAAATTTTGTGTGTGTCAATTTATCGAAATTGTATGTGAAAATTTGGCCAAATCTTATTTTGAAACTCGTCAAAATTCTATGTGAAGGTACGATCGAATTATGTTATGCAAATCTACTGGTATGCCATATGAGATTCTACCGAAATTGTATGTGAAACCCTATCTAAATTGTATATGGAAATATGTCGCCATTCTATAAGTAATTCTACTGACGTAGTCACTTTGTCCATCAGGAATTCTTTTGTCATCAAATCGTGGATCATTAGCTATAGGTTACTGACTAATCGAAGGCTGCACCCAGTTCTTGCACAAGTCATTCGGTCGTCGACAAGTATGTAAAATTGAGGAAATCGAGGTTTTGATTTACGACAGTGTGAGGTTCGTCCCTGTAATTGGTTCGAGAGCAAGAGCAGTGTATCCATCAATGCGATCAGCAAGACTGGGTTGGGTGGGGACGAAGAGTTAGTTATGCTGATTAGAACTTGTGCGTGTGGCTCGCTGACCAGTCGGTAGCCAAAAGATTTCAATTAATGATCGCGGAACTGGGATTCATCAGACATGGGACGACCACCTAATGTTCTCTCATTCCCGTCTTTTTGCTCCCGCAGAACACTTTAACCAAAATGTGAACGGTTCAAGCAGTGGGCTGCCAACCCTAAACCGCAATGACATACAGTCACTGCAGTGAGGTTCGAGGCTTTATATTGATGGAGTTGTGGCTTCCTTCAGATATACCCAAACCTCTGCTTCATAAAGATAACTACTACTACTGCTACTACTATTACACTTGGTTCATGATTATCACCGTCACATTCAGGTAGAGTTAAGTAAACTGCTTTTGTACAGTTAAATTAAAACTTCTTGAGTAACACCTGGTAACTGGTCTCTCAGTGGGTAGTACCACGAAAATGCTTCTTTCACCGACTCATCTCTGCGGCAGATCCATTATCAGTAAACAAACACAAGACGCACCACGACATCGGATTCAAACAAAATTGTAGAAGTGCAAGCCTTATATTCATACTCCAGGAACCATTAGACTAGAATAAATTCTTGCAACTTGTTCAGACTGTAAATAACGACGTTTTAGACCTAGAATAATCCTCTTATCATCAGTAGGCCACATTTACAAAGTAATATTACAGTTCTGTTATACACTTCGTTACGCAGCCCTCTGATCATTTATACATGTTCAATTTGGGGGGTGCAGCGCCAAAGAAAATTAGAAGAATACAATATTTTCAACACAAATTACTCATGGTTTGTCCTAAATTCACAACTACGTAGAGAACTGAAATTATACATTACAGGGTGCAAGGGATATAAGTGCCACTATTTTAACTGATGATTATTCATGTCATAAGGAAAAAAAATGTCCTTACATTTTTTTCTAATTGAAATATTTAACTAATTATTAAAGTTTACAATATTAGACGTTTTGCAACGTTGCTGGATGGGGAGGAGTGGGTTTATAAGTACACAGTACAGCTCAAGCGGGTACAGACATACTGTTACAGATGCAGGAGCGGATCATGACAATACTGTTGTTTCCATAAAACGAGCAGCAAATACAAACTTTCAATCTCATTAATAGAACATTATGGTAAATTTACATTTTATGTAACAATATTGCTCCATTTTTATTCTATGTCTAAAAAATAAACAACAATAGTTTTCTGCAGAAAATCACACGAACTTATTTCTAATGCAAAATTTTATTCTCTCCCGCTTCCGTAAAGCAGTATCATTTCTAAACAAATTTCTGGTTGTGTGATTTTCGAACGGGGTAAGAGATTCATAGTTTCTAAAAATCATTGAAAAACTGCTGCAAAAGTTCGCCGATTAGGTAACCTTCTTTATGGAAAACGTTGACGATATAATTATTTTCTTGTCTCACTTGAATTATCACGACTTTCTCCATAAATTAATAACATATGATATCCCTAAACTGTAAATGACATTGTAAGTTGTTTTTTGAATACCCTGTACTGAACTGTAGTCCGCTCGACAGTAGACCTATGGACAGAGAGCTTGAATTCAGCTGACATATACAGTGAGTAACAAAAATATTCGGACATCCGTCAACTAACAATTCAATGACATGTATTTATATATGAATATATAAAAATAAGCTTTTCTCATTTTTTCCCTAAAAGTATCCCATTTCATATAAACATTTTCATCACAAGAATTCCAATTAACTTAATTTTCTTCTAATTGTTAAAACATAAAGGAAAACATTTGATTTCTAATATTAACAAAAATATTCGGACACTTTTTGAAAACAGCTCTTTATTATTAGTACCTTTTAGGACCACCCTTCTGTTTAATAATCTCTTTCAGACGGCGTGGCATGCTTTGTACTAATTTTTTTGTTATGTCTATAGGAATTTTCACCCATTCTTCTTGAAGTCTTGCTTTCAGCTCTTCTTTAGAAGAAATAGGCCTTGATCGAACCCTCCTGTCAAGTTCTTCTCATGAACGTTCAATAGGGTTCAAATCCGGCGATTGTGGAGGAAGATGAAACACTTTTGGGCATTTGTAGAGCAGATATTCTTGTATAATGTAGGAGTTATGCTTGGGATCGTTGTCCTGGTAAAACATAAACTCCTTTTCAATCCCAAGCTTTTCTGCACTTTTTACTAAATTGTGTTGCAGGAGGTGTAGATAGTCTTCTTTCTTCATGATATCCTCGATGAACACCAATTCACCGACCCCAGAAACTGACATGCACCCCCATATAATCACATTTCCTCCACCGTGTTTAACAGTAGGTCTGATATTCTTGGTTTTCATTTCATCGTTAGGCTTTCTCCAGACTATTTGTCTACCATCGCTGCCAAAAACATTGAATTTGCTCTTATCAGAAAAAAGAGCCTTTTCCCACCAATCTTCGCCTTTATTTTCACATTCCTTAGCAAACTGAAGTCGTTTACGTCTGTTCCTTTCACAAACATAAGACTTTTTTCGTGCTATTCTTTCGTTGTAGCCCAGTTTATGTACCGCCCTTCTAATTGTTTGGGCATGCACTTTTTTACCCGTAGCCGATTGAATTTCAGAAGCTAACTTCGGGGCACTTATACGAGGGTTCTTTTTAAACTGTGTGATAATAAGAGATTCGTCTCTGTGTGTGAGGACTTTTCGGCGACATATTTGCTTTCTCAGCTCTATTCTGTCCTCGTTGTTATATCTGAGAATTATGTTAGACACTGTACTTCTTTTCATCTGAAGTAAATCTGCAATGTTTCGAATAGTTTTCCCTTTTTCGTGATGGAATACCACTAACTGCCTCTGATTAAATGTTGTTTGCTTACCTTTACGCCCCATTTTGTGTTCCGTCTTGCTCAAACGACAGCACAAGTAAGACTAAGTAGGCTCGCATGTTATTGAAACTCAGTACCTCCACCTACTGTGTAATGTAAGTGATCAAAGGGGTGTACAGAATAGGACCAACAGGACTGTCTGAATATTTTTGTTACGCAGTAAATTGTATATTTGTTAATTTTTATATAAATATATTAACATACCATTTCATTAGCAAGCTCTCTTTATGCCCATGTTATGGAAATTGGTTTATTTGACATAACCGCAAGCGTAATTTCTGCGTTTTTGCAAAACATGTTTAGTAACATACACATAAACATTTGGAATATTAAGTGTCCGAATATTTCTGTTATTCACTGTACGTACGTCTGTGCAGAGTACTGCCTGCTGAACACGTTGTCACGTCTCTCACGCCAGAATATTAACAAAGTTAAGCATGCATTTTTATTTAATATCACGAAAACGTAATAGAACACACAAATATTTATTTAAACTAATATTAACTCTTTGCTAAATATGCCTACTGATGTAATTGTTTTCGTATTTTTACTAACGATACCTATAAGCAGTGTAACGCAAATAAAATAAAAGGAATATTTTTTCTGGGAAAAGTATGACGTTTTGACCCTATGTTGTATGGACATTTTTTGATTCTGTAGACCAGTGGTCGTCAGCACTCGCTGAAATGTGCAACGGGTACGCGGTGCCGTCCCATGTACACCGTCGTGCAGCAGGGAGAGATAGAGAGCATACCCGCTAGCAGCTACGCAGTGCACCCTAGTGCGCTGCGTTTTCAGCGGGTAAGAGATCCTAGCCCCAGCGTGCTCTGTGCTGACGACCCCTGCTGTAGACCGTCCCCAACGACTGTGAAAAGGACGGCACTTATACCCCTTACAACCTGCATACAAGAAATTATTCGAAGGCAGACAAAAACATTCTTGTCACAATTTAAAAGTGTCTTAGGAGCAACTTTCTTTTCTCTCGGAAAAAGATCCACTCAACCCACAAGAATCAAGAGCCGTCTTTCACAGAACATTCTACTAGATCCTTCAGATTCATTCACTTATCTGATGAACACTTAATTTTATAACTTTATCAAATAATTGTTTTCAAACATTATTTTTACTGTCACAGAGGGACCTATAAATGGCCTTACTTCCTTATTGTTATTTAGTTGTTGTTACGCTATTTCTTTTCTCATAGGTCTATATAGCGCTACAGAGCTGAATGACCGATAAAATCTAATAAAAAATACCTATAATTAATGATTTTAGTGACGAGGCGTGTTTCCACTTGTATGGACGAATGAGCAGTCAAAATAATCAATACTGTTCAGCAGAAAGTCGTGCCTCATGCAAGAAAATCTAATACATTATCCTCAAATCGATTTGTGGTGTCCGATAAGTGTGACACTAATGATCAGTTATATTTTCTCCATGCAATAATTATGCTGACAGGTACATAGCCTTAATTTTGTGTCAGTGTTTTCAATTAACTGAAGAAGGACGAATGTATGTTCTGTACCAGCAAGATTAAGCTAACTGTCATACAGCTACGACTTCACTGCGTGTGATTGCTCACGTATTTGATAAGATTGTAATAAGTGAATGGTTATAGACTGCTCGATCTTTAGGCCTAATGCTGTGCGAGTTTTGTTTATGGAGTAATTTAAAATGCAGAGTCTATGAAACAAATCTCCTAATACTGTAAGAACTACAAAACAAAACAGAACAGGAGAAGCAATGGCCAAAATTTCGGAAGCAGAATTGCAGTATATAGATCAGCTTTTGTTAAAATGCTACAATCCCTGTATCGCAGCAAACGATGAATATTTTCAGCACACTTTTTGAGACAGTAATCATTTTTAGACACGTTCACAATATTATTATAAATTGTTAATATATTCCATTAATTTAACCCTATTTTACCCGTTAATACTGCAAAATCTCCGTATAACTATTATCTTTACAACGATAAACCCCTCTATTGCGATTAAAATATAGCTCCCGGCATAAAATGTATTCCTACAATGTAAAAATTCTCCCGATATAACGATATCCTCTATTGCGATATATCTCTATTGAACGATACACTTTAATGATCCCCACTGTAGTATTTTCTCTCTCTACTACGATAAAATGAAATGTTTATCGCTAAGCAATACAGTAAGGTATTTGATCTTATTTGATGGGGAATCTCAGTTTAACTGACCACTGCGAAATTACTTTGGGCATCCTTTCTTCTCCTACCACCAACTCGACATTTTATTTTTCCCGGAGTCTACAGAGGAAGACATAATTGCTGAAATTAGAGGGAACCCTGATGACCGAGGAGAAGAAGAGGAGGAAGAAAATAATCTGGAACAACAAGTCACTTCAACTATAACTCCAGGAGAGGCAGTAACAGCTTGTGAATCACTTCAACAGTTCCTTTCTAGTGTTAGTGATGTTCCAGAAGAGTACAGTATTTTTAGTGTCTCTGGATTTAGGGGAGAGTCGGGTAGTATCGGACATCGGGTAATATCGGACAGTGAGTTTCTTTCATCTACCACACGATTATAGTACCTGATTGACGTGGTTACGTTTCTGTGATGTCGCATAGAGAAACGTAACCATGTTATTCAGGTACTACCATATGGTGGTAGATGAAAGAAACGCACTGTCCGATACTACCCGATGTCCAATACCACCCGACCCTCCCCTAATAATGTCTTCATGTGTGTCGATTTCCGTGAAGAGCTCTGAAACAAACTGACGTAAGTGATTTCTTTCAAAAAACGTAGGACAGTACAATGGGCAGCATATTAGAGAGGATTTCATTGATAATGTTAACATTTTGTACCATAATATACACACCGAGTAATCTGAACATAAAGCCTGTTACAAATTTAATTCTTATTTTTAAAACCCTCCTTATAACAATATATCTCTTTATAACAATATTTTTCTTTGCTCTTCTAAATATCGCTATAGAGAGATTTGTCTGTATACTATGATTTATCTTGCATGTTTTTGATTCATTAGAATGTTTGTGCAAATCTATTCTGTTTTATCGCTCATAGATGTAATGAAAATATGCAGGTCTATTTCTTGTTTTCCATAATGCATCATACGTTTCTGCATAAGAACAGATCTTTCACTGCAAACCCAGCATTCTCGAGTCTTCCCTCCTTTTCATCTTCCTCTTCGTCTCGCATACGATCTATCTTATGTTAATGTTGTCTGTCATCTGGTATCTTCTTCTGCCCGAACTTTTCTTCCGTTCATTTATTACATCCAACATTAATGGCGGTGTATTTATAAATGTAATATTGTGTGTGAATTTCTAAGTAGTGAAATAAAAATCCATTACTTAAGAGATACGCTCATGCATGTTGGAATTAAATATTCATTTGAGAGTTGCATTTAACCAAGAGTCTTATATGGTAAAAAAAAAAAGTTTATTTATCACTATTTCTGTGTTTTTCAAATGTGTCATGCGTGACGAAGCCTATTAGTTGTATGTGTAATGGCGTAATAAATTGAATTGAATTATTACATTAACCTTAATATACATTTTAAATGCCTTAATTATTTATGTTTATATTCATGTGCTACTTTGTTCATGTTTACTTTATTTCAGGGTTTCAACTCATACAGGTTATCTACAAAGGGAAGTGAATTTAATTCATATATTATTATTATTATTTATATTTCTATCTTTTTATTTTTTATTTTATTAAAATCACAAAATTAAGGTCAACTTTACAGCTATTTTTGAAACATTATTTAACACACAATAATCACAAAAGATGGGAGTTTTCTTATGCAATTTCCATATGTGCTTCATATATTGTTCGAAAATATCAATTTAATACTCTATTTCGGTCCATATGAACAGTAATGTCCTTTGTATTGTAGTTAGTGACGCAAGTCTTAGAACTCTTAAAGAATTTTTTATAATTCAAGTTTTGCGAACCCCAAAATCAAGAGGTCAAATCTGGTGACCTTGGTGGACAGCCGAATGGACCATTCCGATCTATCCATCGTTCAGGAAACTTTTATGAAGCAGTCCAATATGGAGGTGCTCCATCTTGATTGAAAGTTGGTTTAAGTAGCTGAAACTGAGATAAGACGAAGTGCATGATGTGTTTAATTTCTATAAACCACTCGACACGACGAACTCTTTCTTGCAAATTAGCCACTTTGTACATGTAAGCAATATCTCAGATGCAAAAATTATAGTTTTGGCAAACATAAACATTCCTAAATGTTATGAATATTATTTAGCATACCGAATAATATATACTGTATATTCATTGGTTGTAAATGTATTGCTATTTAATTTTCTGACGTTACTTTATAGTCGCATTGTACGTAAATGCCTTAACTTCCTGCAGGACTATGATTAATGTATATTAACTGCTTGAGGATTTCATATGAAAGGCAATTACTACGAATTTATTTGAAATACTTCAGAATTATACTTTTGAAGAACGTCACGTTTGTCCTCTACAAGTTCTTTCAGCGCTTCTATGTCTTTGAACCAGCGTCTCTGGTGATTTATAACCTTCAAGTAAAGAGCAGTTCTGTGCTGTTATGAAGGCCATGGACGTCTCTGCCAGCAATTTTGGTGTATGGTTTTACTCTTACCGCGCTTTCATAAAATTATCCTGACAGTGTCTGTTTTGTTGCAGGATTCTCTCCGACAACGTTCTGGAGCGGATCCACCCGGACGCCTTCTCCAACAACAAACATCTCAAGAGACTGTGAGTATTCAACCTTAACATGCGCTCTGCTGTTTAGTGACATGAAAATACTTGAAGGAGAGGGGTTCGAGCTCGGATATTCAAAATAATTAGTATATTCTCGTCGCTAAAGACTCTGAATTGAATTGAAAGAGGAGAAGTGAGAGGATAAATTTAAAAGGTACGCAAAACGCGTCCTCGCAAAGGGTTTGGGGCTGAAAGAAACTGAATGTGAGAGCTCCAAGCCTGTTGGCCACTTGTCTCACTCCTGGTTACGCTGCTCCACTGAAGGAGCTCTAGAAAATTTTGAAGAGAAAAATCCGAAAATAGACGTAATCTCTTAGGTACCACATACGCGAGGAAAGGAAAATGTGATCAAAGTGATCACAGGACAGGACGAGGAAGAAATGGCGGTAGGTGTAAGTCTGCACATTGAAAGAAACTTCGTAATTTCTGGGATTCATATACCTTCTTATCATACGTTTGCCCTGTAGTAGAAAATTTTTCATAGGATTAAGACGATCACAGCATGATTCTGCTCAGCCACTTTTTTCTACTGACAAAAGTATGAAAACATAAGAGCTCTAGCCCCTTGCTGTCTATGGCTTGTACAGTACATGGAAAACATGTACAGTGGTGGGCAATAAAATACCTCACGTTGATATTATGAAGTGCTAAGGAGCAATTCACATGAGCTATGGAAAATTACACATCAGATGAAGATATACTTATACATGTAACTATTAGCCCTGATCACATATACCAGATTGCCCATTCCCGTGTTACGAAATGACAACATATAAAAGAGAACAACCACCAGAGCTGACATAAAACTGACAAGTCCTACAATCATGACAATTCTACAAATATATCAGAATATTATGGCAGCTGTTTTCTGACAATTCCTACCAGCTTTGACAGATACAATTTGTGAATTGTCAGCAGCATTTCATAAACATGACAATGACGGATGTGTAAATATGTAAGATCGATAGCATATTATTTCGTCTTAATCATTTTATACTTGTATAAAAGTAATCTATATGAGACGAGCTGATCGGAGAATATAATACGCCATTATTGAATTTATTAAAATTAGTAACCACTGTTAGAAATTCAATTATGAACAGCGAGAAAATTGCAGTTAATTCTAAATTTGACTAAGAAAGCTACAAATTAAATTTAGCCTCATGTTCAAAGTAAGCGTTAATTTTTTTTTATCAAGGACCCATCGATAATCCTATCAACTCTTGGTAAATTGGCTGCTCTCATGAAGTGGTGTGGAATGATTTCGATAAACCATAGGCCTATGCGTCAGCAGTTAAGTGTTACTGAGCTCCATTTCCCACCTAGTGTAAGAACACGTATTTTGGATCAAATGCTTTATTTCTTTTTGTTTTGTGCAGCAGGTATCCTATTTTTCTTATATTTTCAGTTGATGTTTTGCTAATACGACATTTTTCTATGAATGCAAACTCACTGAAAATGTAATTTAGGTTTATACTTTCTTTAAAAACGTTTTTCCTGACTATAATAATGACTTTCTCTACTGCTGCTGCTACTGCTGCTAATATTGAGCATGCTACTTAAAATAAAGTATTTTCTCTAAAATCCACACGACTATTCAATAGCCTAAATTACAACATAGCCCAATTAGTACAACAATAAATTGTCAAATTCCTATAACATACGAAGCTTGAGGTGTCAGAATTTCATGACAGTTCTATAAATATGTAGAATTGTCAATAAATTAATTTTTAACGTTTCCGTTTCATAAAATGAAATATGTCAGAAAAGTCTTGATAAATTGTAAAACTTTGCCTGTCATGGTAAAACTTTTATGAAACAGGATTGTGGCAAATTGTGATGACAATTCTAAAAATTATCACCACTTTTCCTGACAGGCGGAATGTTTTATGAAATAGAAATTTGACAATTTGTAGAGTCGTCATTTGTTATTTGTCAGAATGACATATTTATAATTGCCAAGTTTTATGAAATAGGCCCCAGGATCTCCACTGTAGAAAATGAATTGTTTGGTAACAACCGCTAGATGGAAGTACTGCTGCAAACTATTACTCCATGTAATTCCACACGGATTATAACGTGACTTGCCACCGGCGTAGCTCTATCGGTTAAGTCGCTTGCCTACAGATATGGAGTTGCGCTCAGGTGTGGGTTCGATTCCCGCTTGGGCTGAAGCTAGTAGAACAGAGAAAAACAATAAACCCAGTTCAAAAGAAATAAAACCAGTAAAATAAGGAATTACAAATCAAACCAACAAAGACAAAAATAATCTAACAATAGGAGCAAAATAATAACACAAATAATTAAATAAAAAAGGAAATGTCTGCTCCTTATCTGGTTGGGTTTTTTCCGACGATTTTCCCAACCATAAGACAAATGTCTGGTAATACCTAGGCCTATATGGCGAATCCTCGGCCTCATCTCGCCAAATATCATCTCACTATCACCAACCTCGTCGACGCTAAACAACCTCGTAGTTGGTACAGCGTCGTTAAATAACCAAGTAAAAAATATAAAAAAACAACGTGACTTGTTATTCAGTCACTAGATCACAGCATAGTGAAGTTGATAAAAATTGTTTACCTGAAAGTGCATTGCGCTGAGCAATCTGTTATATGTGATCAGGGCTATTAGATAGGATTAAATCGATTCATTATTGAATAAGAAACTATTATATGTGAGCTTTAAATCACATGGTTCCTTGAGTATTATCGTAATTTGGAGATATTAAGAAAAAATTGTTCTACGTATGCTGTAAGTCGCGTGATTTCTTGTGTAATATTGTAATATTGGAAATATTGAGTACGGTAAGACATTTGTAGAACACCGAAAAAATCGTATTGAATTCGGTTAAAGAACACATTAAACAATGAAAAGAAAAATATGTCACTAGGACTCGAACCCGAGTATTGACATGGAAACGGACATGTTATATTGTCGAAAGAGTTGCAAACAGGAGCTTTCGACGCTGTTCAGGCTTGTTACTGAACTCTTCGACTTTTCTAGCCGGGCAATTTTTTTGTCTACCATCGTACATGAGAAGCCTGTACCTTAATATTAAAGCATTGATAAAAGCAGTTCAATTTTAGCTAGATATTTCGCAGACTCGGCTCGATTTCCGATTGAAAATGGGGACTTATCTGTCTATAGACTGAGTGTTTGCTTTTTGTCAGGCATTTGCCGTATGCTGTCCCAATATCCCAACAAAGAAACCCTCCACAACATTCCACCCAACCCATTTAAGGAGTTAGGTACAGCTTTCAGTAGTAAAGTTTCGGAAATATTCAATATCTCTTTCCTCCATTACTGTAACTTGCACAAAAATGAAAATTAGTATGTGTAAAACACTGTCCTTCTGCTATATGAAAAAAATATTTTTACGATTTAAAAAAATTATATACATTTTTTTCGAAATTCAATTCACTGTGCAGTGATGAAGCGTTCCGCACATAACTCAAAAACTATCCAACATTCTGTGGTGAAATTTTTTGTGTGGTATTTATGCATGTTATATCTACAATATGACGCAAGATTACTTCTCTACCTATGGCAGATTGTCTGATAAAAAATAAATTAATTTAGCAAAATGGTCAAATGTCAGTATTTTTTTTCTAGAACAAAATAAACATATATTATTTATTAAGGAATGTAGTTGAAAGAGCATGATATTGTAAACATGAGCTTCAGCAATAAAATAAAAGGGAGAGTGCATGGAAAATTTAACAAGTTTATGAGTTATGAGGGAAATGCTTCATCACTGCACAGTAATCTGCCACAATTTTAAATTTTGAAAAAAAAAAAAAAAAAAAAAAAAAAATACATATATAAATAAATTTTTTAATTCGCAAAAATATTTTTCTCATATGTATAGCAAAAATATTTTTCTCATATGTATATATAGTGTTTTACACACACCCATTTTCATTGTTGAACAGGATACAGTAATGGAAGAAAAAAATGTTGAATATTTCCAAAAAAATTACTCCTGTAAGCTGTAGCTAACCCCTTAAAGTTGGTCACGAGTGAATACTGAAAATAAAAAATGTCCTACATAACTATAGGTTCCAATATAATCAAATATAGTCTACAGTATATACCTTTTCTACTGGTCGTTATTTTTCCTGAGAACGACAATTTTGGAGACATACATTTGGTAAGAGTACGTTACGGTATATAGTAGGCCCATGAACTTAATAAAGAGTGACTAACATGCCCCTTGTTATTAAGTTTTGTACAACCCTGAATTTTATGGCATCCCCGCAAAATGTTCCTAGGAGATTTGAACCCATTGTTAGGTAGCCTACGAAATTTCTGTACCTCCAGAGTGAAAAATTACTTCATCGAAAATAGGCAACACTGCGTTTTTTTCTGTTATCAAATAAAGTTAGCACCAGTTGATATTAGACACTTTATTCTTTGTGTTAAAATGTTAATGAAGTAAGCACTTATGATGTATTAGACTACAATACTGATAATCCCACGCGAACCTTTCTCAGTCGAAAAACGACCTCACTGACGCTAAATTGCAAAGGACAATCGAATTACACTGATAGTTAAAAGCATGCTGCTCGAAATTAATATGTGATAGGATTTTTCTTCTACATCCTTTTATTTATTTTTATCGTCTCTGCTTTGACGTATCAGCAATAAAATGATAGCGTCATACCCGCAGTCTCAACATAAAACAAAAATTAATTACAATAATTGCTCAATTTAATTATTATAAGTAAAAACGTTTCACAACAAATTAAACATGTTGAAAATTAAAATAAGCAATGATAAAAGAGATCGAAATAAAGTGTTATTATAACCTAAAATGTTCAGTTGTTTTTATTAGAAGGAGCTTTTTATTTTTATCATGTCTATTTTGATTCGGCTGTTTTTCTGGATATTATTATAATCTCTAATGTTGAGTGTAGTTCAGAATTACAGTTGTTCGCATTGGGGTTATCTTTCCGAATACAATTCGTGATAAAAGTTATTCTCAGGTAATTAAATTTTGTTTTTAAATTCACCTTTTTTTGTCATTACTTGTTTCCCCCTCAGGTCTCGAAATAATTATAATGATAACAAACATTCGTTCAGCTCAATTAAATTACTGGGGAATTATCAACACTCGTATTATGGAAGATAAATTTTAATAACGTAGACCTATTATGTCTATTTATTTATAAGTACTTAAGGTGTTAATGTTGAAAGCACAACCATTTTATAATAGACTACATGCCCTAACTGCTGGTGTCGTTTTGCAGTACATTTACGACACCGCTGGCGTAGAATCGATGAGGAGGAAGTATGTGGAATATTCCGGGGTTCTCACATTAAAACAAGAGCATTAACATACGAGTATATACGTAGTGTAAGACCCGATCTCGCGAACCATTATTAGCTACTCTTAATCACCGATCTACTACGACAGGAACACTGCTTTACAGTTTGTATTGAAGGAAAAGCTATTTACTAAGAGAAATTATACAATTATTTGTATTCTTCATTGTAGTTTTAATATGTTTCATTTACTTTCCTTGCAGATAACTACATAAAGTTTTTTATTCATAAGTGATGAAATATTATTACGAAGTTGAAAGTCCCCCCCTTAGTACAGGTATGCGGCAGGAGAAATTCGAAAGAAAAAATTAGCGTTCACAAAAGACACTTGATCTAACGGGTGTCCAAAAATAGGTTGATGCGGAAGTGTTTTGCCGTCAGCAAAGCGCTGCGCCGTTCGGATATTAGTTATGGCTTTAATAAATTATCTTACTGACGTACTTATTTTAATTACTTATTATGATCAGAAAACACTCACTATTATATCAAACGATTGAAGTGTTCACTTTTTGTTCGTAAACATGCATTAATCCTGTTCAAAAATTGTGGAAAACTGCGTGAATTTCATTTTGCTGTATTGTAAGAACCGTTTGACGAATACTTTCCTTTAAATTCTCTAAATAACGTGGATTATTTGCGCGGACTTTTTGGTTAAAGGTAACCCACAAATTAAAATATAGCAGAGATTAAGGTTCGGGGACTAAGGAGGTCTTAAACGTTTGTCCGCGTAATGCATTATTTTCTGCCTTCCTTTTAGTCTCCGCATATGATCCACATATCTTAATGTCTTCTATTATCTGATATCTTCTTCTGCCCCGAACTCTTCTCCCGTTCATCATTCCCTCTAGGCCAACCTTCAGTAGTCAGTTTCTTCTCAGACAGTGACCCAACCAATTCCATTCCTTCTTACTGATCAGTTTCAGCATCATTCATTCTTCACCCACTCTTTCCAACATAACTTCATTTCTTATTCTGTCTGTCCACTTCACACGCTCCATTCTTCTCCATGTCCACATTTCAAATCCGTTTCTCTTCATTTCATCGTAATGCCCATGTTTCTGCCCCAAACAATGCCGCACGCTATCTACATAAAGCTCTTCACTAGTATCTCCCTTAGTTCTTTTTCCAAAGGTCCGCAGAAGATGCTCCTTTTTCTATTAAAAGCTTCCTTTCACATTGCTATCCTCCTTTTGACTTCTTGGCTGCAGCTCATGTTACTGCTTATAGTATATCCCAAGTATTTGAAGCTGTCCACTTGCTCTACTGCCTCATTTAGAATTCTCAAGTTTACCTTCTTTATTATTCTTGCGACAATATATAGGTCTAATGAAGTGAAATTTCCTACATGTTGGGATGACAGACACACCTTTTGAGTGTAATCCAACGAAAGCGTATTTTTTTATTTGGATGCATAGTGAATTATTTTATTCCTATATACGATTTTAATGTTACTCAAAAAATAAACTATAAAGTTATATTCGCAATGATAATAGTAATATGCGTTACAAGAGCGGTATGTTGGAGTTTTCATGTTCGAGGAAAAGTTTGAAAAAGCGAAACGTAGTTGAGCTTTTTTAATTTCCGTGTGTCTTACATTAATTTGTGCGAAGATCGTTTATTACATACCTGAAAGAGGAATTTCTAATTGGTTACAATGAAATCTCCATCTCGGTTTCTGTTCAATGACGGCAAATTTGCAAAACAAAAATATCTATCTTCAACATTGTTGCGTTAAAATGTTTTCTGTGTTTACTATACTCCAGCAGGCCATGATATACGTCTGTCTTTTTTTTCCCCCAGTCTATGATGAGTCTGGAATCTTGTTGATTTTTTCAAAGCTTCCTTAATGTTACTTTGCATCACGAATGCAGTAACTTTAGTGGAGTTGTAGAGTTTACTTAATTTTTGAAAATATTTAAAAACAATAATTAACGGTGCAATTTAGGTGAAATTGCATTGGTAAGTTTCCAAATTATAATTATTACTATATTGAACGTCTCTAAAAATAATAGGCTATGTTAAAAGCCTAAAGCAGTAAAATCAATATGTGACTTAAGCGGTAAGAAGAGGGAAATTGTTATATATATGTTAGGTTGGGAATACTGAATGTGGAATTTTAGACTTTCCGCGGATTGGTTTTGTGCGGAAACAAAGCAAATACGCACGATCTCGCACAAACGAATTAAATTGCTTTCAAAGATATGAACAATTGGCAGAATATGCGTCGTCCTGATGACACGGACAGTGAAAGCGTTAGGCCTAAATTGTGAAAAATCTCTAAATACATTCCTTTTGTAGATTCACGTTATTTTATCTTTTACATTTTGTATAATCAGAAAAGAAGAACGGATGATTGTACTCCTGTAACTGAAGGTTTTAAAATGATGGTAATTCGAACAAACTCTCCTGTAGCGAGATTATACATTGTCCTTTATTGTAAATAGCTTGTCTCTGTTTTTGACAGTTGACATCTTACGTCATAATATTTTTAATTCCTACCAAGTGAGTGAAATTCGGATACTTCTGGACAATGACAAAATAAAGCATGAACAAAGACCAGTTACGGCAGAAATAAGATTATTGAAACTAGAAGTTGAGTACACATAAAAATTCAAATGCCATATTGGCCTATTAGCAGAATTACAGATATTTTAACTAAATAATAATAATAATAATAATAATAATAATAATAATAATAATAATAGTGACAGCAATACCAATAACAAATAATATTCTTTTAATTTTTCTGAAGTTCAAAGTATGTCATATTAGTGTTTAATCAGCATAAATGTTGTTTGTATAAGT
This sequence comes from Periplaneta americana, assembly GCF_040183065.1. NCBI lineage: Eukaryota > Metazoa > Arthropoda > Insecta > Blattodea > Blattidae > Periplaneta > Periplaneta americana. The sequence goes on along the minus strand of NC_091128.1, from coordinate 75,222,631 downwards.
TAATATAACTATTTTTATTAAAATTCAAAACTCAAGATTAACTCGAAAACTTTAAGCAACGGAAACATTTCGAAAACAAATTTTAAATCACCGCGATGCTTTCTATGAGAATCTGCAGTTCCAACAGATAACAGTTTAGTCACTCTGCATACGGAAATTCGCCAGACGAAACTACTCCTTTGTTTAATTTACCGTAACACGAAAACCAGTCAAGATTTTGAATTCCAACCACTTTTAAAACTAATTTTCATTCATTCTAAACATTTCTCTCTCTTTGGTCCTCACATCTATTTGTATACCGGTATGTAATTTTTTGTATGTGATTTGATTCTGGTTGATTGGAAGAGAAGGCCTGATGGCCTTAACTCTGCCAGGGAAAATAAAACTATTATTATCTAAAGTGAAAAATAAGAAAGTTTGCTGCTTACCAATTTTTGAGGGTGTCAATATGTATCCTGAACAGGTGACTTCGAAGTTAGTATTTTTTTCTCACTTTCCAAAAAAGATTTTGATTTGGAATTTTTTTCTTTGCTTTCCTTATATAATTATCTATGAACCCTAAAAATTATAGTGCGATTGATTCACTATCATAGGAGGTACGACATCATAATGTTTAACGGTGCGGCAAATAGCGTCCTCGTCTACAACTACTGATCGCCCGCATCAGCTCCCTCCCTTCTGCACCACGGAGCATATTCCGATACACTCCTTACCCGATATCCATTTCAGCTTGTGCGGACGATTACTGCTTTATGTGATCAAAAGTATCCGATCACCCACCTGAAAATGAAGAACAAGTTTGGGCAGCCCTCCACTGGCAGTCAATAAGGCATTAGCCCACATTAGCCTTCACTCTCGCAGGCACACTTTCAATCAGATGTCGAAGTGTTTCCTGAGGAATAGCAGTCCATTCCTCCCTGAGCGCCGAAATGAGAAGAGGTATCAATGTGTGTCGGTGTGATCTAGCACGTAGTCGGGTTTCCAAAACATCCCGGAAATTTTCTATCGGAGAGTGAAGGCTGTTATCAAGGCTAAGGGTGGACCAGCACCATATTGACTGCCAATGTTCCCGATGGAGGACTGCAGAAACTTGGACTTCATTTTCAGGTGGGTGTCCTGTTACTTTTGATCACACAGTGTAGCTTGGAAAGGTAGTAATATTTAACTAAATAATATAATGAAACTTCCGACACATTTGGCTGCGGACCGTAAGTAATAATGGAGATCATCTCATACCAGAACTAGTCTTAGTAGTCAATGAAGAGACTTCATTTGAAAAACGAACAAATTTCATGTAGAACGTTTCTCTTTAAGGAATTAAATGAAGTAGCTTGTAAAATATAAATTATATATCAGTTACTGAAAATTCCCAGAATCTTCTGCGTTTTTCATGAATAGCATTTCCACAGATAGCAGAAAAATAAGTGTCAAGTAGTCCTAGTTCGCTTGCTTGTAGTATGGTTGCTCGGAGGGGACCAGGTTGAAGCGTGATTACTCGCTCTGCAAAGCCGTCATTGAAGTGAGAAAGCGCTATGCACCCAGACAAAACCCGCATCACTGCAATACAATGAAACCAATTTACCGGGAGAGTGTGTGATTACTTCGCCACATGAACCGTCAATCACAAATTTTGCTCTTTGTTGAAGGGAATGAGAACAATGCCACAAAGGTACCTCCATCCACTTACAAAAGATGTAGAGTGTTATTACTTTATGCGAATTAGAAATTCAGTACAGTCTGTTCGTTGTTGTAGTACGTATGCAACCTTGAAATATATATAACAAAATAACTGAATTCTGTTAACTCTATTAAGAAATTTTATCATAACTCAACGTCAACTCCATTTTGAACAGAATTAAAAATCATCGTTGTCATTAGACTCAACATATTCATAAAATGGGCAGAAACAGATTGTCAGATTTAATCTCGAAATACCACACTGTGGAGGAAGAATTCAAGGTCGATCTGTCAAGATTCTTCTGTGATACATTACATGATCGGAACAGGCCCTGGGGCTTATAATCCTGATTACTTGATGATGATGACGATTCATCCATTCATTCAGTGTTCAGGTATTTCTCCAGTCTTTCATATTTTACGCTTTCCTCCTTGTCTCCTCATATGATCCATATGTCTTAATGTCGTCCATCATCTGATATCTTCTCCTGGCCCGAACTCTTCTCCCGTTCACCATTCCTTCCAGTGCGTCCTTCAGTAGGCAGTTTCTTCTCAGCCAGTGGCCCAACCAATTCCTTTTCCTGTTTCTGATCAGTTTTAACATCATTCTTTCTTAACCATCTCTTTCCAACACAGCTTCATTTCTTATTCTGTCTGTCCACTTCACATGTTCCATTCTTCTCCAAATTCACATTTCAAATGCTTCTATTCGCACTCTTCACGTCGTCGTAATGTCTATGCTTTTGCTTCCATACAATGTTACTCTTCACACAAAAACACTTCACTGGTCTCTTCCTTAGTTATTTTTCCAGAGGTCCGCAGGAGATTCTCCTTTTTCTATTAAAAGCTTCCTTTACTATTGCTACCCTCCTGGCAGCAGCTCATGTTACTGCTGATCGTACACCCCAAGTATTTGAAGCTGTTGACGTGCTCTACTGTCTCAATTTAGAATTCGTCTTGTTTGCATTTACCTTCATCCCATACTGCTCACTGCTGTCATTTAGCTCCAGTAGCATATGCCTTAGTAATATCTCTTATTATTATTATTATTATTATTATTATTATTATTATTATTTTATAGGAATCTTTGTTCTAACCGGTTATTGGCTACTCGCTGTTACTAAACACATTAATGTAAATACAAATAATAAATAAATAAATTAATTAATTAATTAAATGAGCGAGAAAACGATCAAACGAATTCGTTTAAGTAAAAAATCTCAGTGAGATTCGGTGAGAAGGAAATATTGTGGCACACAAAATCATGGCAGAATGACAGTGATTGGAGAGACGGAAAATTTTGCAAACAGTGCTCAGCATCACGGACAATTTCACTGTCAAACGTTTAAAGATTTTCTGGAAATAGAAAGAATGGTAGTCTGTTGGGAAAGAGTTGCACTGTTTACTTAAAAGCAACCAGTTCTACTGTTTATTGCCATAATATTGTACCTCACGACCGCTTACTAAGAACTTCATTTAATCACGGACATCAGTTTGAACTATTTTGAAGTAAATAATTTATTATTAGAATATAAAAAAATTAAGATATTTTAGGAAAAATTATCAAATTCAACTATTTGTGTAGTACAATTAACATTCTTACAAATACAAAAAAGGCACTAAACTAGCGTTGTATAAAATAATCGCGGTGCCCTTGGTACTCTATGCTTCCGAGTTTTGGGCTCTAAGCAGAAAGCATAAAACAGAAGCAATAGGAATGAAAAACCGGTACCTGAGAATTGTAGCAAGTTATACTGTAGCCTACATTATAAGACAAAAAGGCAAATTGTGTTATAAGACAAGGACTCAAGATATTGAAGTTAACCGATAAAATTACTCAATATAGGAATTACAGTTACTCCGCATTCAGGTACTCTTACTTTTGAGTTATGTAAGTGGTCATTTCTCAACATTTTTGCGTGGTTGTATTTCCACAAATTTCTTAAGATATTATTTGATACAGTATTGAAAATGGCTGTGAGGCAGTATTTTGTCTTGTTTTTTTTTTTTCTTTTTAGAAATAAAATTACTGTCTGACCCACTACTTTTGTTTTTCTATGGCATCATTGTCACCATCTTGTCCCCTCAATCATTCTTAATGGAATGTTTGACTTAAAGTTATTTACTTATTTATTATTTCTTTCTTCTTCTTCTTCTTCTTCTTCTTCTTTTTCTTCTTCTTCTTCGTCTTCTGCCTCCTCAAGGAGTGGGTTTTTTTTTCTCGGTGCCTAAACAAAAGTCATTAGAATTGTTGTGTCCATTATTTTCACTTATTTATTTGTTTATTTATTTATTTTTATTTACTATTTTGTTTACTTACTTAATTATTTATTTATTCATTAATTCATTCGTTCGTTTGTTTCTTTATTTATTTTTTATTATTTTTTAAATGTTTTATTGTTTATTTGTCTGCCCGTCCGTCCGTCCATCCGTCCATCCATCCATCCATCCATCCAGTCATCCATCCAGTCATCCATCTATCCACCCATCCATCCATAGACGCGTCATGGTTGAATTTCTATCAGTCGAAATTTACAGTTTGATAATCTACTCTTTGCTGATTTAACCCTAGTTGCATACAATGAAGATGAGCTTCGGTATTCAGTGCATAATCTAAATAAGATCAGTGCAAAATATGACATGAAAATCAATACTGATAAAACAAAAGTCTTGGTATTTCGTGGTAAATATCCGGTCGCAAGCAAAATTTGCTTAAACAACAAATTAGTAGACAGCGTCAGTGAGTTTAAGCATCTTGAATATAATATAATATTTGCAACTGCATTAAAACAATGAAAATAATCAAGAAAATTATGAAGCCTTCCCTAGTACAGCGACATACAAGAATACGTTTGTATAAAACCTTAGCTAGACTTGTATTAGGTTACGGATGTGAAGCATGGACAATGAGAATTAAGGATATCAGCAGAATAACGCCATGGGAAATGAAATTTATAGTCGCTTGGACCGCAAAAGAAATGATATCATACAAGAACTTCACAGTTTATAAACAAGTACCAGCTGCATTGGAAAAACCATGTCGAACGAATGAATCGTAATAATCTTCCAAAAGCCATGCTTCATTACCGTCCCAAGGGGAAGAGATTTTTGGGCCGTCCAAAAAAAAAAAAAAAAAAAAAAAAAAAAAAAAAAAAAAGTGGACCAAGAATGATTCACTGAGACCGTAACAGGCCTTGGGCTATATACTTGTATGGTTGAAGATGATATTTTCTTTTGTATTAGTTTATTTATTTATTTATTTATTCTTTTATTTATTTATTTATTTATTGATTGATTGATTTATTTATTTATTTATTTATTTATTTATTTATTTATTTATTTATTTATTTATTTATTTATTTATTTATTTATTTATTTATTTATTTATTTATTTATTTATTTATTTATTTATTTATTTATTTTTAAGCGAGTAACAGAATACATTAAAATAAATAATAAAAACCTATTATGCTTTCTGTACAAAAGTGCATGGTTAATTAGAAAATTAGACTGAAAATCTGCTAGTTTGGCAACGGCGCATCGCCGTCTCGCCTACTAATACATACCCGAACTCAGGTCTGAATAGCAGCAGTCCGTCCCTTTGTCACTGCACTACAGTTGTCAGACTTCCTAATGGCAGGAAATAACGATACGTGTTCATCCTTTTATTTAATTTTCACGAGAACCGTCCATTACATTAAACTGCAGAGGGATAAATCATTCCATATCGTTTTCTCATGATAAAAGTAAAAATCAGAATGATACAGATAATAGGCCTACTTATCGAGTAAAACAGTGTTAAAACATTTAGGAGAAAAGTATTAATTTGTATACCCCTGTCGCGAGAGAACTGTGTTGGAGGTAAAACAAAATAGCTGTTTCATAATTCGCATTTGATTGAAATTAGGCTACTAAACACAGTCAAGGACAGCGCACAGTGACGAACGCCGAGACCAACGACTTAGGAGTTCCTCCACTGCGGTTTGCGAGGCGCATTCACAAGTTGGCGCTCTCACTAAGCTGTTTTCGCATAACATAGTCTGGCACCAGGTACGCAGTTGTTTTTAATCCCTTCTTTAACGATGCTATACAGGGTGTAACTAAATTCAATACCCAAGCTTCCAGAGATGATAGAAAAGACCAAACCGAACTTCTTTTTTTAAAAAACCATGGGTCTGAAACTATTTATTGAATGACAAAAGCAGAAACTGTACTATACTGTAAAGAATGAACATACTACAGTTGTAACTCACTTATGACACTCATGCTTCAAAACCATTTCAATTTGTAATCCTTTACAAAAACTGTTCAAAAGTGTGGCCTCCTGCTTCAATACAAACTCTGCAACGACGTGTCATTGCCTGACGTACACGTTCAAAGACTGCAGGCATGTGCTGTAGAGCGTCAGCAGCTGCAAGTACGGGAGCGATGAGTTCTTCCTCCGATTCAATTGGAGTCTCGCACATTAGACTCTTCAAGTGCCCCCACACACAAAAGTCTAGTGGAGTGAGGTCGGGAGAACGAGCAGGCCATCCAATGGGCTCACCGCGGCCAATCCACTGCTCACCGAATCTGCGGTTAAAATATTTTCGGATGTCACGAGAGAAATGAGGAGTTGCACCGTCGTGTTGAAACCACAACCGACATCGAATATCAAGAATAACGTCTTGGAGGAGCTCGGGCAATGCATTCTCCAGGAACCGAAAATATAGGTTTGACGTCATGGCGTGTTTACTAATTAATGTATTGGTGGTTTTGAAGCATGAGTGTCATAAGTAACGTTACAACTGTAGTTCTTGTTCCTTACAGTACAGTAGAGTTTCTGGTTTTGTCATTCAATAATATTAGTTTCAAGCCCATGGTCATTTAACAAAAAGATTTGTTTTAGTCTCTTCTAGCATCTCTAGAAGTTTGGGTACCGTCATTTCCCATAACTATGGTCCTGGAACACAACCATTTAAATTTAGTACTTCATAACGTAGTACCTCGTTTACCTATATTTTTGCTGTACTGTAGTTTGAAGTCAAGTCACTGTAGATATCTACGAACGGTCTACTGTACTTCTACAATGTTCTTTGCATGGTTGTACCGTGGACTATAGTTGTGTTCCAGGATCATAGTTTTGGGAAATGACGGTATTGAATTTAGTTACATCCTGTATCAATTGTTGCGAGCGTAAGCTTTTGTCGGTGGAATTGGCAATAATGACGTCATATTTGGCGATATATGTCCAAGAATTTGTCATGTAATTTACCTGACATATGCCTTAAATGTGAGGAAATCTTGGAAAGAATTTTGACAGGTTCGTAGCTTTACTATGCTGCATATCTTTACGCAGAAGTACTTGTTGGTGAGATCATACAAAGGAAATACAAGTAGAAATTGTTTTTTCCAACGTTTCCTTCGTCTTCCATTTCTTCTTTTTCTTTTTTGCTCTGTAAATGTATACTGAATATAATAAGAAAACTGTCCAAGGGTTAGATAAAGAAAACAAGGGGAATACAATGAGAACAAGGGAAGACAAGGATAACAAGTGGAATACAATGATAAAACTGGAAAGACAATATGAAGGGGAATACAAGGAGAACAAGGGTAATTCAATGAGATCTAGGGGAATACGAAGAGAAGAAGGAAAGACAATGGAAATTAGGGGATAGTACTGAGACATCCAGTTATCTTCTAACCAGAGCTGCGGCGGGAACTGCCTCAGTCGAAAAGGCAACGTGTACGGCTAGACGGGGAAGTAGACGGGCAGGATTAACTGGTATTGACGTGACTTTCACGCGACACAGTGTTTATTTACGATTCGTATGTCAGTACTGAATCCGCTCGTGCTGTCATGGGATTATTTCAAGAGATTATTATCTCTGGGAAACATTCAAAGAAAATTGTACAAGATGAATCCACACACTTTAGACCAGCCGTTGGCAAATTTGTACTCACGATGACATCACTGAACGCAAGCCGCATTACATAAGATGTAATATCAATCGAAGAGGATAGAGCACTCCATTCGGATCCCAGTGGCGGACTCTCAAACCAATCATCTGACATAGGCTACACAATATGTGTTTATAGATGCACAAATTATAATTTATTTCAATTTTATTTTTACTGTGCTACAACAACCTAGGAAAATACGTCACAAATTGCCACTCTTAATGCAACTCGTAAATTTTCGTCTGTTAGTCACGATCTTTGTTTAGATTTTACAAATTTTCATTCAAAAACAATTATTGTTCGGAAATGTAGGCCTGCCGAATGTAGAACCAAACGTAGCAGCTATGTAGGGTAGCGGCACGCGACTTATGATAAGACTGCACAAATTTTCTATGAGAGCATTTTAAGTAAATCTAAGCCAGCCTGGTGTGTTATACAATTGCAACGTTTTATATCTTCATTTACTTCCAGCTCTCTTAATAACACGTTAGTCTACCTTATAGAATTTTTTAAAGTCGTATTTAGAGTCCCGTATGTTACTACAGGTACAAGTTGCTTTATGTTCAGATTCATTTCTTCTATATATTTTATTCATAATTGGAATAACTCCTCTCCTGTTGTATAAGTGGAAAAATTGAGACGTTGTCGGGTGGAGTTCCTGAGTAGCTCAGTTGGTAGAGCGCTGATACGTTCAACCAGAGGTCCCGGGTTCGATACCCGGCCTCGGAACAATTTTTCCCTTGAAACTATTAAAGTCTGCTTCACAGGGAGCTTTACATGAAAAACTAGACTTGCATAATTTTGTAAGTTTGTTTGGGACTTTTCATAGCATTGTGTTGCTGAATACGTCTTGAATTTTTCAATTTTTAAGAAAGTTCGTGTTAATTATGGGCTAAGGAAAATGGATTGGTGTCAAAACATTTCCGACATATTATTTTGTTGGAGTTTAACGTGAGGAGTAGATACTTCGGAGAGCGCTAGAATCATTAGTATCATTTACAGGAGAAATGGCACAACGTCATTTTCATATTAGGGTAAGTTAGGGTCTGTTTGACAGTCGGGCATGTTGAGTGGCTACTTCCGTCATTGACATCTAGCAGAATGTGGTTCCCACAAGTGGCGAGGTAACACGTTAAAGTACAAAGTGTTCAACATGCCTGACTGTCCAACAGACTCTAATTTACCCTATAATAATTCTTCATGTTCATGAAGACCGACTTTGGTGAAGGTCGTTTAAACGCCTTTTCACGATGATCCACGTCACTCAAATTGGTAATTGTGCAAATATAATTAATTTTGATCAGTAAACCATTATATAACATTTACATTCAATGCGTATTAAACAATTTTTAGTATATGGTTACAGTACATTTTGAGAAAATAATAGTCAGCGTGTTATCATTGGTGCTTCTGTACCTACTCGTCGCCGTTTATCTCGATATCGATATATCGATATTTGTGTCTCAAATTGTTACTGGGGACTGAAAATGATGCCTTCACATCAGCATCAATAACAGAAAGGAATGGCTGAGCCCTAACGAAAAATCGATTCCCTTTATAAAACCGATATCCATTCACTTAAGCCAATGTTGTTTTTCTGGCGAGACAAAGAAGACGCCATCTACTATGAACTCCTTTTGCAAAATGTAATCATCACTGCTGAGATTTATTATCAACAAATCAGTCGTCTTGAGGCTGAAATTCAAGAAAAACGACCGGGAAAACTGGATAAAGTGATTTTGCAGCATAAAGAATAACCCAGGATTGCTCGAGGGCATTCGAGAATCTTTGTGGAGAAGACTAGACAGATGAATTCAAGTGCATGGTCAATATTGTGAACACCCGCTGTAACGTTTTTCAGTTAACATGTTCATATTGCACTGTAACTTGTTTATCCACAAACTTTACTGTTGTTCAGACAATAAAGTTTATTTTGCGTATGTTCAATCACATTTCTGTGTCGTTGAAGCCAAAATTATGAATTTCACTGTTTCGTGATTGATAAATTAATAAAATTGTCACTCCTTTTGTTGGAATTAGTACTTAGTATTCAACGGGCCCCAACCAGTATAAAATGGCATTATCTCGTAATGGGTTAATTTGCAGACCCATGTTTACTGGAACATTTTATGCGTCTCTTCGTTTTTACTTCTCATCCCTAATGTTTTTACTATCACATTTGAAACACTCCGTAGCCTATTTATACATTAATATGTAAAGTAAATAATTTTTGGATTTTATAAAAACGCTACGAATTTATGCAATTATGAATAAAGTGCGGATGTTGCTTAATAAACTGGATAATACAAGGTGAGGCAGAACTACTTCCCCATTTTCAAGTGCACATAAAATGGAAAATATTGAACTCAGAATCAAACAGTAATATAAATTTATTCCTTATGGTATGCCATTTTATTCTTGAGTTCAGTTCCGCACACACTTTCAGATTCCACGTCAAGGACGTGTTCCTAGCCGCAAGAACATAAAATTTTGGATTACGTCGTTTCGGAATACGGCTTCAGCACTAAAACAGGAACCACCGTTTCCACTTCCAAAAAGGTAAGGGCCAATAATCCCGAACTGTGCGACATCACACCAGACAGTGACGCGTTCACTAGGAAGCGGTCGCTTGTTGATCTCTTTCGGATTTTCCTTTGCCCAGTACCGTAAGTTCTGTTTATTTACACTTCCGGACAAATTAAAGTATGCTTCTTCTGACATTGACAGAACAATATTGTTGGGCAGGATTTCAAGAAACTGTTTATCAAATCTCACACGATTTCCCATACCACAGTCTTTAAGGGACAAAGAGTACTTAACCATATAAATGTTTGCAAGTTCAATGAACCATTGATTTTCTTTTGATAATGAAACTCCTACAAGTACATAGCTGCAAATACATTTTTAAGATTAGTGGAAATATACCTAGTTTTAGAGAGGTAAGTATTACAAAAAAGTAAAGAATGCTAATGAAGTTAGTTTCATTTCGAATAGGTATAGGTGATGCTTCAGGAGAGCAATTGATCCTTCCAATGCAGCTGAGGTAGCACCCGGAATAATAGATGTAGGTATTCCAAGCCTCTTAAATACATCTTTCATGAAGAGAGTAGCGGTACCTCTTGCTCCAACCAGAAGTCCGATCACTTCAAACTCTTTTAGCTGGTACTTTTGGAGGTAATAGGGAACGGTAGGATTGTAGATATTCTTTTTTTCATTATCCACTTCTGCTGGCTGTTCCTCATTCGTTTCGAAACGCATAGTGGGGTCAATTATGAATCCAGATCTTGTAGATTCCTTGAAAGCTATTATATCTATGCGCCGTGTACTGCCAGTGCCGGAGAGACCATGTACTTCTTCAAAGGTGTCGTAATCGGCATCTTTAAGGGCAGTGGCTATAATTGATCGTACTTGGTGTTGTCTAGCGTTTCGCGGAGCTTCGCCGTGCGGACAGGATCCCAGGACGTGTGCAAGAGTTTCAACCTCGTTATGGTAATACCTACAACGGTTGTCCTGAGATCTTTCCGGCACAGCACGTACTGCAGCAACATTTCCAATCATTTCAATGCCATCGCGTTATTCGCTGTTGGAGAGTCCTTCGTGTTTACAAATCCATTTGTTGGCAACAGGCTATTGTTTAAATAAAACTACGCCTTTCCCTTTCTGTGGATGACAACACCAAATATAAAATTCTCTGTTTCTCAGAATGTTACGAATCTTTGTAGCATTTAAGAAATGTTCATTCTTATGAAATATGGATGAAAGTTAAGATCTTGTTGCAAAATTCTCTTATGGCTGCGATTACTTAATTACAAAGCTGCTGCATGTTTTCTCGCCGAACGTTGTGGGCTCCTTACGAATGCTTGACACACAATTGCAATGTTTTATGGAGATCGCACTGATCTTGGTGGTTTCTGTTTCAGTGCTGAAGCTGTATTCCGAAATGACGCGATCCACAATTTTATGATCTTGCAGCTAGGAACACGTCCTTGACGTGGAATCTGAAAATGTGTGCAGAACTGAACTGAAGTATAAAATGACATACCCTATTATTTATTCGCTCGATTTCATACTCTCTCTCGCTATCATAATATTAATACTCGAGCACAACGCGATAACACGCTAGAAATTCCACTTCACGCATCGTCTCTGTATTCCTCATCCTTCACTGTTGCTACCTCTCGTCACTGGAACTCTCTGCCGCCTGAAGTCAAGGGCTGCCGAACATTGAATTCTTTCAAATCCAAGTTAGAAAATTATCTTATGACGAGTTGCCAAACTAACTTACTATTATGACAAGTGTTGTATTGCATGTTTCCACGTATTCACATTTTTTTTTTATGTTCTAATGATATTCAACTTATTTTATATTTTTGTTTTCATATTTTCCGATAATGTTATATCTCTAATGTGATAAGTTGAGCTATATATAATCTTAATTTTCCTTATTGTGTGTACTTAGAAATATTGTATTCACTGTATACTTTGTACTGCACTATTTTATTACTACTATTAGTATTATTATTATTATTATTATTATTATTATTACCATTATTACTATTCTTCTTTATTATTATTATTATTATTATTATTATTATTATTATTATTATTATTATTATGAATAATTGTCTTTTTTTTTTTGTATGCCTCATTTATTTTGACCTGCTGTTCACATATTATTATGCTTTTTTCTTTCTTTCTGTATGTTATATATTATGTCTGATTTCTTCTTATTTGTTGTTTATTTTTTATTATTATTATTATCTTATTCAATTTTGTGTGTAAAATTGTAGTGTAATTTGTTAATTTGTAGTGTTTTTGTAACGCAGTCTTTACTCCTGGTTGAGTGTTAGAGAAGGCCGTATGGCCTTAACTCTGCCAGGTTAAATAAATCATTATTATTATTATTATTATTATTATTATTATTATTATTATTATTATTATTATTATTATTATAAGCAATAAATTTATATTACTGTCTGATATTTGACTTCAATATTTTTCCTTTTATGTGCAGTTGAAAATGGGGAGATATTTCTGCCTCACCTTGTATTTCCGCACCAACGAAGTTGAAGAACAAAAAAAAATTAGGAAGACTGGGGGACAGACCTCCCTCTATTATTTTGGAAATCACAACCCTTTTTCATTTCACTATTACTCTATTCTCGTCATGCCAACTCTGAATAGTCTCTGTATTTTAACACAGACTATGTCGAGTTAATTTGGAAGGTTGCAAGCTACACGCTTGAATGCTGTCCGCTTATGTGATGGTACTGAATACAAACACTTGAACATTTTCGAGTGTCAGAACGGCGAACTCCTCGTTTGGCTCTGGACAGGCGAGGGTTGTTCGCTAATTGCGTGTGCTGCCACATGCAGCTTTCCTGGAACACGGTTCACTCACGTGAGGGTGAAACCACGGTAAATTTTAATGTAATTCCAATGTTACAGCACGTTTACATATTCAACAGTTCAAAAACTCTTCAAGGCACAGACAAGTTTAAATTGTTTGATGTCGTTATCAATCTCACATAGCATCACAATTTTTCTGAAACCTACGCTTACTTGAGAAATATCTATGCCTGGAATCTTTTGCTAAAGTAAAGGGAATGATGATCATTGATACAAAACTCTTAATAAATCTGTAGCCGAAATTTTTCTGGTAATTTTCGCTTTTCCAAAAATAATTAGTCCTAACATATATAATTAACCACCCTGAAACCGAACATCGCTTTTTTGAAATTTTTGTTTGTATGTCTGTCTGTCTGTCTGTCTGTATGTTTGATACCTTTTCACGCGATAATGGCTGAACGGATTTGTATGAAACTGGAATATAAATTAAGTTCGTTTTAAATTAGATTTTAGGCTATATGGCATTCAAAATACATTATTTAAAAGGGGGGTTATAAGGGGGCCTGAATTAAATAAATCGAAATATCTCGCTTATTATTGATTTTTGTGAAAAATGTTAAATAACAAAAGTTTCTTTAAAAATAATTTGCGATAAGTTTTATTCCATGAAAAACTTTGATAGGACTGATATTTAATGAGATAAATGAGTTTTAAAATTAAAATAACTGTCATCTAAGGCAGTGTAATGAATTGAAAAACAAATGACTTCGTCTATAAGGGACCTTGAGCAGCAACAATCGAAAGCTATGAAAGATAGCCTACAGAGAATGTTTCTGTGTTTGTATGAAGTAATGTCGGAAGCTAAATTAACAGATTTGTATAATTAATTATTATTTCACCATTGGAAAGTGTAGTTTCTCTAGATGGACATAATGCTATAATGTTATTACAGTAACTTCTGATATAGTATAATACAATATAATATAATATAATATAATATAATATAATATAATATAATATAATATAATATAATATAATATAATAAAATATAATATAATATAATATAATATATAATATAATATAATATGTAATATTATATAATATAATTTAAGTTATTTGAAGCGTTCAGAACCATAGTGGGCCAAGCGCCATTTACTGAATACGTAGAAAAGAAGCGTTAAAATTAAGTTATTACCATAATTCAATGGAAACCTATAACAAGTAAAATAAAATATACATATTAAATCTAAATGATGTCAATCTTCATTAAACTATGGTTACATGTATTAAAAATTAAGAAACATGTTAAAGGAATTGTCATTGCACCAAATGAGTGTCTCTGGACCAAAATGATCGCATTTTAATTATTTGGATGCAATTTAAATTAAGTAACATATTAAACGATTTATCCTTCTATCAAACACGAATGTTCCCTGGATCGAACGTCCTTTTTTAATTATGTAATTACTTTATATTTATTTCTAACGGGTGCAGCGGAGCGCACGGGTACGGCTAGTAACAATAATAAAATTAATAAACAAAATCGGTCACGTTTAACGGTCTCTGGAACCTGCTACATTTAAATTAATTTAATTCTTAATCTTGTAACCCTTAATTTGACGAAGTCTCTTAAAAAATTTTTATTCATACTGTAATTTTAATTAAATAACGGAAAATAAATTGATAAGAAAATATAAATTTAAGCAAGAGAAGTTATTAAAAAATAATAGACCCCGCATCGTGAGGAATAACATTGTCCATTGCCTAAGAAAATTTGAAAATGTTTAAATCTATGAAGAAATCCTGTGTGACTGAAGAGTCCAACAAACCCTGCTGACATCACTGTAATCGACAAGAATAAGAATATTGGCTTTGTTATTGACCCAGGAGAGCCCACGTCTTGAAAAAGGTGATGCTCAGAGCAGAGACATACCGTGGAAAGAGAGACATTAAGAACATAGCTTCAAATACCTGGAAGAAAAATAGACCTACAACATACCGGGAAAATAGACAGAAGGTGGTTGGATTGTTCTTTAGAGCTCATGGAACTATTTCAAAATTTTGTGTAATTTGTTTTCCGTACATTTCATATTAATACAGTACGGTACATCAAATCTGCAAGATACACGTAAATTCTCCTTGTCAGTTTTAAATCATCCTTTATACAGGTTTATAAATCTATAATAATAATAATAATAATAATAATAATAATAATAATAATAATAATAATAATAATTATAATAATAAATCTGTAGCCGAAATTTTTCCGGTAATTTTCGATTTTCCAAAAATAATTGGTCCTAACATATATAATTAACCACCCTGAAACCGAAATTCAGTCTTTTGAAATTCTTGTTTGTATGTCTGTCTGTCTGTATGTTTGTTACCTTTTCACGCGATAATGGCTGAACGGTTTTCGATAAAAATTGGAATATAAATTAAGTTCGTTGTGACTTAGATTTTAGGCTATATGGCATTCAAAATACATTATTTGAAAGGGAGGTTATAAGGGGGCCTGAATTAAATAAATCGAAATATCTCGCTTATTATTGATTTTTGTGAAAAATGTTACATAACAAACGTTTCTTTAAAAATGATTTCTGATAACTTTTATTCTTTGAAAAATTTTGATAGGACTAATATTTAATGAGATAAATGAGTTTTAAAATTAAAATAACTGCCATCTAAGGCGGTGAATTGAAATAAAAAACAAATGACTTCGTCTATAAGGGGCCTTGGACACAACAATCGAAAGCTATGAAAGATAGCCTACAGACAATGTTTCTGTGTTTTATGAAGTAATATCGGAAGCTAAATTAACCGATTTGTATAATTAATTATTATTTCATCATTGGAAAGTGTAGTTTCTCTGGATGGACATAATGCTATAATGTTATTACAGTAACTTGTGAGTGAATTGAGGACAGGTAAGATTAAAATAGCTTCTTAGGCACAGAAAACTTGATAGGTTATTCTGTATATTCATTTCCTGTATTTCTGAAAATAATGTTTATGAACATATTCATTTTTATCTGAGAGAATTAACGAACATACGAGAGTGTATTGATTTAGTATGCAGTAATAGTACGTTAGCTTAGCAATCCATTATTTTATAATTCAAATTTTAACTATGCTCAATTGAATCGTGTTAAAATACATAAAATATATATGCAATAAATGCAATGCAAAAAAATTGGGTAATGAGCCAAGCAGATTATGTTGCGCTGTTGTAAAAGCTGTTCCTCCTGAGATTCAAGAGCTCCCACAACAAATTAAAAACTTTCTAATTCGAGTACATCCGTTATCAACACACTTTTTACATAATATAATATAATATAATATAATATAATATAAATATTAAATCTGTAGCCAAAATTTTTCTGTTAATTTTCCCTTTTCCAAAAATAATTTGTAATGACGATTAAGAAACATGTTAAAGGAATTGTCATTGCACCAAATGAGTGGTCTCTGGATCAAAATGATCGCATTTTAATATTTTAAATACAATTTAAATTAAGTAACATATTAAACGATTTATCCTTCTATCAAACACGACTGTTCCCTGGATCAAATGTCCTATTTTAATTATGTAATTACTTTATATTTATTTCTAACGGGTGCAGCGGAGCGCACGGGTACGGCTAGTGTAGAAATAAATTATTCGGATTTTAGAGATGATTACTGAAAACAATTAGGTGTTTACCTTATTTTATTCTTCTTCTACAAGGAAAAGGTGTGTGTGCGTGCGTGTGCGCGCGCGCATTCTTTCCAGATTATATCTTTTTCTGTAACGTTTAATTAGTCGTTTTCTGTACAGTCCGTTCCGGTTTTAGAAATACTAGTGTGAGAGATAGAGCACAGTATAGAGAACATACATTAAGGATACCTAAGCCATTTCCTGGGAACAAATTCTGAGTGCGCATGTCACGAAACCGGGTGTATTATGTATGTATGTATGTATGTATGTATGTATGTATTTATTTACACTGCAAGTGGGCAAGCACCCGGTGGCAGTGGTATATACAATATAAACAATACACAATAAAATGATAAGCAATACACAATATCTGGAACCTCCATCAGATGGATCTCCATCTACGACAGGTCTGGCATAATTTAATATTAACTGAAAACATTAATTACTCATCTTTTAATAATTTTAAAGACATGAGGCAAAGGAATGGCAATCTAACCATAACATTAATTACTTCTGTCTGCAATCATCATGAAAATATTCACTAATTGACGCTAATGTTCAAATCATTGTTTGAGGTTTATGTTGGTAAAATTGATCCAAGTACAACATAATACATCATGGCGTCCGTTGCGGTGAAATGCGAACATGAACGTCAACAATGGATATAAGTATTTTGCTGAGAGGGTATTTTGACTTCCTAGCGACATAATATTAATGATAGATAATATACATGCAAGATTATTCGTATTACTGACCAATAAAATAAATAAATAACTATTTTACTAACATTTTGATAGTGGTTTGATACTAGCGACATAGTTGGATTCATTGAGAACTAGACCTTACTGAGCTTGAATTTAGTACCAACAACATCAAAGGTGCCGACAAGAGTTGTCCCTACTGATTCTTCTTATACTGTAGACAGAGCAGCGAATAAGGATTATAAAGAATGGACACTTCGCGTCGGTACCTTTGATGTAGCCGGACTGATTTCAATGACCTTCAAGCCAGCTGGAGCGTGAGATTCTGCTTTCTCCCTAGAGTTGGCGCTGACATCACACCAGCTAGCAGTCGACACAGCGGAAATATAACACATATAATTAATACATCTAGGTACATTATGTACTCAAATAAAATAAATTGGATCCATAAAATAATAAATCCGTCATTAACTGTAATGTCTAGACTCAAGAGTTCCTTTATAATGAGAGTTGAGACGTTGATCCCAACAACAATTAACCCGTATTAGCCCAAACTCATTACAGATGTACAAATTGTTTATAAATGATTAAATAATGTTTATTGCAGCCTATAGAAGTATTGTTTATTGAGACTTCATGGAAAATCATATTTACAAACGAACTGTAGGGGTGTCACCTGTAGGTGACATTGGGCAATAAATCTTATTGTCACATTTAATGACTGCAATATCATATTTTATTCAGTAGAGAATATTTAAGTTAGCATATATGTAATAATACTACTGGATGGGACTGAATCGCTGGCTGGATGTCTGTATGGATCTTTCCCATAGAGACCACAACATACATGCACGATATTTCGCCGGAATTCACAATATGTCAAGTCTTTTTGTATTGCATATCTTCTTGATACTAACCACGCATTATGACAGGCTGCATCGAGATCAAATGCAAAATTGGGTACCACCATTTCGTTCCATGAAAGCTCACTTTCAAAGAATGAACGTTTTCGTCAAATCTATCTACTCCTTCCATGTATTTGATGTACTATTCAATAACCGAAAGGCAATCCACTTGAATTTTGCTTCGTTTCCCTGCAATAGCACTGACTCGATCTGCTTTCAAAATTGGAGTTACATTGTGTCAGTTTGAAGCAAGAGTGACAATATTATTATCATGCCATCGAACAACAGCATCACCCTGTGTCACAGCGAAAGATATTGCACCACGATTGCGCTTTTTCATGTGCTTAGCGAGGTAGCCAAGACGTGTAGCTGCTGACCATAGTTTATATCCAAAACGCATGAATATGAATATGCTGATTGTCACTGTCTCCCATAATAGGGAACCATTGTTCATGAATAGATTTGTGACTTCACCATAATTTTTCAAACTGTTGGCCAAAATTTACATTTAGAATCTCGAAGTATCTTCGAACTTTACCAAATTCATCATTAGGAGGAAGATTGAAATTGTCCGAAAGATGTAAATATTTATGGATTTCTGTAAACCTACTTCTCCTCATGGTATTGGATACAAGTTCATTGTGTACATCTGATTTTGTTTCGCAAAACATTGTTATGCTTTGGGGAGACATGTAGCCCGTCAGTAAGAGAATGGCAGTGTAAACTTTTTATATCATTTTTGTCCAATTCAATAGAATGATTCCTTTGGAGGGCATACAATTTTTACATTTTACACATGACAGCGAGTATTTCTTCACTGAACAGGAGCTCGAAACATTAGACAGGAGTAAGTTTTGATTCATTATAATCTGTAAATGTTTCATCTACGTCGCCTCTTCCAGATTTACAAGTAGGCCTAAAGATTTCTTCTTTGTCAGACCATTCTTTATTACGAAAAGAAATATTAGAAGTAGATTAATTTTTTTTCTCTGCTGAAGTCTAATACTAGAAATAGATTATCTTTCATCGCGAGAAATGTTCTGTGTTCTTTCGTAGATCATAATTATTTCTTCCATGTATATTCATATCTGAATTCGGTAGTTTGTTTTTGTCTGTTGAAACTTCAGTGTTTATTTCCAAAATATAAGAATTGGACATTGTTATCTAGTCAATTGTTGATAGTCTCGGGTTACTTCCTTCATCATTATCTATTAGTACGTCATTGGCAGAAGTAACGTTGACTTCAAATGTAGGTCTGAGTATTCTTCCTGGAAGATGGTTGATGTCACTGGTTGTTTCGTCACCACTTTCCTCATCGATAACTGGTCCATCAGCCGGTGAAAATATGGTAATATCAATAACAGACGAAGCTCCAACTGTACCTTCGTCCATCATCTCCAGTATTTCATACACAGTCAGACTATATAAGAATAATAAGTAACATAACTATACTAATATAATGAGATCGGACGTTTAATGTATCTGACCAATGTCACCTGGAGGTGACATGTCACTTTGTAGTCCCTATATACACTATATGCACCTTTTTTACTTGTTTTTGAAAATTGCATATACAATATCAATAGTTTAGTAATGTATATATGGAAACAAAAATAAAACTACTTAACTCTCAGCACTATTTTCACAAGCCATTATGTGAAGTGCGCACAAAGTTGAGATTCTTCTGCATCCACGCTGATGTTTTCTTCTCTACTGCTGCAGATTTGCGAGCTAGTCGCCAAAAATGGTTAAAATTCAGTTACCAGATGTCTAATAAGGCATTGTCGACGGCGATTTATGTTTAAATATATTTACTGCTAATTTTGGACAGCTTGTTAGGGAGCGTCACCTGTAGGTGACATTGGGACATCAAGAGTTAAACCATGTAATGATTTGATAGTACTGAAAATGGAAAAACAAAACTCTTATGAGAAGTAAAACCATATACCTATATTATTTTATAATATAATTTATTATATCTGAAATATAAAAAATTATTATTACAACTAGTTCGTCACTGAGAAATAAGGAAAAGCTGTTAACTTGAATTTATTTGAAGCAAAGCGTTACTGGATTATGCACTAAGGTAGGCGATGTTTGAATCCTATGTCTCAACTCTATTCTCAATTCTTATCTTAGCCTATGCTCGATTACACTAACCTCTAGCGCTTGAAATTAGAACTAAACGCTGGCGCACAGAGAAACAAAACACAGGAAAATTCGCTCAGTGTCCATTCTTTATAATCCCTATTCGCTGGACAGAGTTCTCCCAATTTAACAGTTAAAAATTATGAACAAATTAATCGGTATAATTTCGTGACATAGCTAATTTCGTGATATTTCTATATAATCTACTGTAAATTTTAGTTTATTGTAAACGAATTTCTTGTAAGACTGTTTAATGTCATCTTAAATGTTACTGTTTAACTTTCTTTGTCTTTGGCAACCTCACCAAGTTGAAGATTGAATAAATAATTAATGTACCACGAAATTATACCAGTGACAAATGTTACTTTGATGGTATAGTGTAAATGGCAGAAGCTGTACTATAACATAGATTTTGTTCGCTGCGATCTTGCAGTGTCGTGTGCGGATTTTTTGGAATTGTTTTCAAAAGCATCGTACGGACATTCTATACTTCTTTCTGTAAAATATATGCTATCAATGCACTGACTAATTATGCAACAGAGGCTTATCTTGGGAGGTTATTTTATTAGCATTTTTCTCATCCCACGAGGCCATTTTTTCTTCCTTTAAATTTTTTGTGTGCTATAACAACACACTCTAGTGGAAGAAATATCAAATACATGAAACGTATATATATATATATATATATATATATATATATATATATATATATATAGAGAGAGTGAGAGAGTGAGAGTGAGAGTGAGAGTGAGTGTGTATGCGCGTGCGTGCATAGCATCTCTGATATATTGTAACATGTCGAGAATGTTGCAGAGAACAGATAATCATATGTGGAAAGAAATACAATATAAATTATATTGCCTTAAACAAATGAAAACTTCCAGAGAAAGCTCGTATTTCTATTGGCAAGTTTGACGAGGACCAGAAGGGACCAAAGCAGCAGTCAGTGAGAATGACATTTCCGGCCTCCCAGTGAGCTAAAGAGGTAGACAACGAAAGAGCATCGTCTTAAGAGCCAAACAAAGATCTGTGCTTAAAGAAAAACCGAATGTTAAGCATAATGATTAATTGGGGTCTTGCTCAGGAAATTTCGATGACGGGAAGCATGATGAAAGATGGATTCAATGCGTCAGTTATGATCAGTGGTTTCATGAAACATGTCAAGACCTTTTAAAATACCGAAATAAATTTAATTGTTTCAGTTGTAGGTACGAATCTGACTGAGAAATTTAAAATTAACTGAGTATGCCTAAATATTTAGAATTGAAGGACTACCACGAAAATACTCTTGTACTATCACGAAATTATACCAGTTCTTCTAGAGTGCTAAATTCTTTTGCTTATAATGCTTGTTTGTAAATATTATTTAAATTTATTTGAGGTAAAAATGCTGACATGTAACTTCCTGAAATCTAAAAATGTACGTACATTAAAAACATTATTCTTTTTTTATTCGAACCTTATTTTTGCACCAAAACCTTAGTATAACGAAATTAGCCAAGTCTGCTCTTCACGTACCTGATTATACAATGAATTAATTTAAAGCATCACTAACGGTATGACTACATGTACTCAACATATTACAAGTAAGAAATGATTCACATATATAATGCTTACGTTCGTTATGTATTGTAAAATGGTAATTATTTAATTAAATTTTAATATTTTAATAGAGATTTGCCTTTAAGTTAAAATTTAATTTAATTAATATATAAATAATGTTCTAATAAACAGAACTGATTGTATTCGCATTTTCGCTCATAACTATACCCGGAATTAATGGGCAAAAATCTTAATAAAGCGTCTAGCATATCACATTTATTTATTTATTTATTTATTTATTTATTTATTTATTTATTTATTTATTTATTTATTTATTTATTTATTTATTTATTTATTTATTTATTTATTTATTTATTTATCCACTTATTCAGTCACTTATTCATTCACTTAATATTCACTCACTCACTTATTCACTCACTTATTTTTAATTTTACTTGAAGCAAGTAAAGATATAGATTTGGAAAACAAAGTATATGATTATGTCTCGTGACCAGAACATTGTAAGAAATGGATATACAAAAATTATCCTTTGAAGAGGCGGAAAAATTCAGATATCTTAGAGCAACAGTAACAAACATAAATGACACTCGGGAGGAAATTAAACGCAGAATAAATATGGGAAATCCCTGTTATTATTCGGTTGAGAAGCTTTTATCATCTAGTCCGCTGTCAAAAAATCTGAAAGTTAGAATTTATAAAAAGATTCTGTATGGTTGTGAAACTTGGACTCTCACTTTGAGGGAGGAACAGAGATTAATGATGTTTGAGAATAAGGTTCTTATGAAAATATTTGGGGTTAAGAGGGATGAAGTTACAGGATAATGGAGAAAGTTACACAACGCAGAATTGCACGCATTGTATTGTTCACCTGACATAATTAGGAACATTAAATCCAGACGTTTGAGATGGGCAGGGCATGTAGCACGTATGAGTGAATTCAGAACTGCATTATTTACTTTTATTGAATTTCCAAGTTTATTGAACCCTATTTTACCCGAAGGTATATTAGGGCTGTAATTAAATAACACTTATTATAGCCCTGTGCAAATAAAATATATAGCTAAATAATTATGACATAAAATATACATATTACATTAAATGTGTATGACATAATAAAAATCATAGTTATGTTATATACAAATACGTAGATATGAGATAAAATATATATAATACATAGAAATAGATGCATATAGAGTGTTAGTTAGGAGACCGGAGGGAAGAAGTGCTTTGGGGAAGGCAAGACGTCTATGGGAGGATAATATTAAAATGGATTTGAGGGAGGTGGGATATGATGATAGAGACTGGATTAATCTTACTCAGGATAGTTACCAGTGGCGGGCTTATGTGAGGGCGGCAATGAACCTCCGGGTACCTTAAAAGCCGTAAGATGGTTTATTTGCCCTCCTGTCCCTATCTTTACGTATTATACTTTGTCCCGATAATCCAATTAGTCATAAATAATTTAAACCAGATAATTATTGCAATTCTTCTGAAAAAAAAAAAAAGAAATGTATTGCAGAAAAACATTTATTTTACTGTCTTATTTATTTTTGTTTATTGGTATGTTTCACCAATAAATTAAATTAGTAACACAAATAATTTAAAAATCTTACTTTTACGCGAGTTTAGAGAGACTTCACAACCGTCGGGAAAACTTCTTTTATAGCGTGAAATAGTAGAAACTGAAAATTTTAAAGCAAAGCCTAAATTTGGAAAGCTGTTACCAGTGGCTGAAAACTTTAAACAGTCTGGTAACTGCTGAAACTGCTTCACGAAAAAAGAAACAACTTGTTTCTGGTCCAATCGATTGTAATATAATTTCAAAGTCTGACCTTCACATCCGCGTAAATTTTATAAAGTGATTTTTTCTGCCAGCTCACTTTCTCAATCGTGATTCTAGTTTCATCCCTTCCTTTGTGATATTTGCTCATCCAAAATGAATATCTGCGCAAATGGAAACGAGATGTGCGCAAGAGAATCTGCAGTTTCAACTGGCAGCTGTTGTTTGCCTCTCATTATTCCTGCGCAGTTGCAAAAGTGGAAACGTGGCTTCAGGGAGCATCGCTTCCTGCCTACTGATTTCCTTACTTACTACGCTCTTGTTTTACGCAGTGTAAAGGGGCCTCAGCCAGCCGCGCGTTGTGCTGAATCACCGGGCTATTGATTCTGACTTCCATTAAATGAATATGTAATCAGATTAAGACACTTCGACACTGTGCAAAGTAAACGAGTAGACCACTTTGCATAATGCACTACAGCTCTCGGCGTGACCCACTCTCTTGTTTGCACGGGGGAAACAGAGACGTCAATGAGATAATATGTATTTTTCGTAAAACGAGGCCTTCGTACAAAAGAGCTGATGTTTAAAGAAGATTCCAATTCTCTTGAAACCACAAAGCTAAATTATGTTCCTCTCCTCTCCTCTCCTCTCCTGCTTTCCTTCTCCATTCATATCTCTCTTACATTTATTTCGACTCCCTTTCCACTTATTTATTCTTATCTGTTTATTATACAGCGTTGTTTCCGATCTCTGATAACGATAACGGATTTGAATGACGTCATATGCGTCAGGAATCATGCCGACAGCTGAATTGCCGCGAGAGGTGACAGACCAGTAGTGAGTGATTTCATAATCAGAGTGCACGGTGTATCACAGTAGCAATGCCCAAAAAAATCGATCCTTTTTGGGAGGGATACATAAGAACCGTTTCCGATGCCAAGTACAGTTACGTGAAAATCATAGGAGCCTGCAAAAAACCTGGTTTCGTTATTTCCAAGAAACGCATCTTGTGTGTACCTAATAAGACTGGCAAAGCTCGGAAGGGATTAATTCCAGAATGGAAAAAGCAAGCAAATTCAGCCCTCGTCACAAGTCGCCGCACCTCACGAGATGATAGAAATTAATTCCATTCGAGCTTTACCAATCTCATTAAGTACAGGAGATGCCTTTCTTGGAAATAACGAAACCTCGTTTATTGCAGGCTTCTTTTATTTTCACTTAACTCCACTTGGTATCGGAAAGGGTTGTTAAGTTTCCCTCTTAAAAAGGCTCGATTTTCTTGGGAATTTCTGCTGTGAGTCGCCTTGCACTCTGACTATGAGATCACTCACTACTGGTCTGTCACCTCGCGCCACAGTTCAGCTGTGGTGTGACTCTTGACGCACATGATGTCATTCAAATTCATTATGAGAGATCGGAAACAACCCTATATATTATTGTCTACTGTCCGTTTAATTCTTTTTTCTTTATTTCTCTCTATTCTTCCTCTGTTCTGGTATCTTTTTCTCTTTTTTATCTCCTCTTATATTGTTTCACCTCCCATGCTAACCTGCCATAGCATATCTCCTATTTGTCTCTCCTTTTCTGTTCTTTATTCTGTCTTATGTCCACTTTCCTTACCTGCCACATTGTTTTTTTTTTCTCTTTTCTCAGTTCATATCTTATTATATGTCATATGTTTTAAATGTTCACGCCTTCGCCTGATCTTCTGTAACCATCTCATTTATTTACCTTTAATGTCATCTCCTGAACATCTTACGTTCTTGTATTTTCATTTCGATTTATCTTAAAACGCTTTTTTGTATCCCTCCCCCTCCCTCCCCCCAAAATAATCCTACAAGTACCAGGCACTGTTGAGCCTTATCCACAAGTTTATAACAAATTTCAATAAAATATAAACTTTTAACAGAAGTTCTAACCAACTTCATCATAAGCGAAGGATGGTGTGTTACTGTTTGCTATATTTTTTTCATTATGTTAATATGCCTGGGTTAAATCCCAAATCTCTCCGCAGTTCATATAAAGGGAAGGAATATGTCAGTGTTGATAGTGATTCTTGCGTCGGATGAGGACGTTAAGCCTGGCGGCCCCTTGGTGCTATTCGACAGGAGTAGGCTACGTGTTAACACTAGGTTTCCCCTTCTCCCTTCCTCACCTTCATCATCATCCTCACCCATTCCCTACACTACACTTACACCGAACACGTTTCATACATTCACCTTAGTACACGACATATATCTTCACAGATACACATCATGCATAACGTGGCCCGCTAAAGTGATGTGCAATTTGAAAATGGGTCACAGTCCTGTCATCTAACCGTAGTATGCGGAACCCGAATCATGCAAAGTGAAGTGGATAGTCATTAAACACACACACACACACACACACACACACACACATACACACACTTAGTGATTTATAACATTCTTCATAGAGTTCCCTTAATAATAGAATAGGATGAGTTCTCAGAGAAATGATGAACTTTTGTCTAGTTATTTGGACATAATCACAGAACTGAATGATCCCCAAGTCTTCCTAAAATTGGACGTTTCGAATATGATAGTCTGCACCTGTTATTGTTCGGCACAAGGAACGTCGTATCCCGTCTAGGCGTTTGAAGTGACGCGTATGAGCTGTTGCCCAACTTTTACATGGATACATCATGAAGGATCAAATTAGGGATGTATACATCAGTAGTTTCGTCTTCATTGGGATGTGGCTCTTGAGTATAGGATACAGTAACATGTATCGCTGGAAATCTTTATCTCTAGTAGTGACAATATGTTGTCTAAAAGTCACTATTGTGTATTATGAGCGGAAAAAATTTCTTGTAGTATTTCCTTTATTTTTCTTAGCCATGTATAACAACATTACTGTTCTCACCAATCAGCGTTTTGAAATGCCTTCTCACTAAGTCGTATTGCAATTTCTATAATTCTACTGGAGCTATTTAGGATCTGCTCGTGAACTTTGACCTCTGTATAGTCTCTGCAGCTCGCAGTATACTAGGTATATGCTGTTTCAATAGATGATATGTGGGCAGAACAGGTATCAGCGGGGGGAGGGGAGCAGTACGTGTTGCTAGATGAAATAATCCTTCCCCAGGCTCCGCGATCACGCTCCTTTCAGTCTGCACTAAGTCTCAATTTGTTTGCTTGGGTTCCATAAAGCCCCGTGCATTCTGTAGCGAGAGGCGAGCAGGTGTAAACACAGAGCACTCCAGAATCACGAGCTCAGATATCATGCATGGAGACGCATATTAACCTTGGTCCGCCTATGTTTAAATTGAGGGAGAACTAAAATAATACAAATTTTTTCGAGTGGCATCCATCTTGTTATGGTGGGTTTACATACAGCGAACGAATGTTGCGAACATAACAATTCATTGTACGTAAATATTTAATTGAAAGCAAACGAACTTGTTCATTCGCTTTCGCTGAGTTTCCAAGAAATTCGAGTTCCTTTGGGTTTGGTAAGAGCAGACATTCATTTGTTCGGAGAAACAAAACGAATTCACTTGTTTTAATAATAAAGAGACCAGGGTTTGTGTTTTATAAGTAACTTCCTAAGTAATTGTAGTAATATGATTTGTATAAACTTAATTTAACTTTTTTACCTCATACGATTTACTGACATATTTTTAGTTTTAAGAAATGGAATGGTGAAAATACAAGGACATCATATTATTTTTACTTCAATTTTTATTGTATCTGATTTTCTGAATGTACTTCACTCCCACCCCTTCTACTAGAAACTTCACTCGTCCTCCACACAGAACCAAGCCCGCATATGCAGTCAAAGTCGTCTTACAGTCATAGTAAACAGTACTGAGTTAGTGAGTATAGTACGTTCCAGAAATATGGTCGCGTTTTCAAGTGAAGAAAGAGCATTCATTATTGAATCACATTTTCGCAAAGGTGCTGTGCGTCCGTTTAGTTACGTCGTATTCCGGTTTCCCTCCCACCCGTTTCTGCTGTAAAGGCTACTGTGCTCCAACCACGAGAAAGTCTCTGCGGGATGAAACGCAGCGGGGTAATGCTGTGAATGAATGTTGATGTCATAAGATCACACACGTGGGTACTCGTATCTCTATTGGCTCGCTCTCACAGCACAAACAATAACATTGATACACACATGTTTATACTACCCTAGTTACAAAATTAGATCACTGTTAATATCCTGGTCTTTTAATCTCTCCATACCGGAAATAACAAATGCAGGAGAGAGCATGGTTTTTAAACTGACGTTATAACGATTATATTATCTACTTCGCTCCAATAGATGACGCAATAGTAAGCACATTCCTTTCACGGTTGATCTCCTTGTTGGAGAACAGTAGTAGCTGGGCAGTCTTAGCTCTTTTATGAAAACATTTGCTGTTAGCAATTGGACGTCAACGTAATATTTATACAACTATTTAAAGGAATTTAAAGAAAAGGGCCTCGTTAAGTAAGTAACTGTCACATGATTTCCCACTTTCTACGGATAGTAGATAGCACGTCAGAGTAAATTTATCTATGCAGAACGGGCAGAAGTGAAGATTGAATTTACAATACGTAAGATACTGTGTTATAAAGTAGGTACAGAATTATCTCAGTGGGCGCAGAATTATGGCTCCCTATGTCGCATGATTTGAGTGGTTTGCATAATTTCTTTTGGGGTTAATGTAAAACAATTGTTTGCTAAACAGCCTACAACAATAGAAGAATTTAAGATTTACATTAAAGACACAATCATTCAATTTTAGATGTGCTTAAAAACGTTTTCGTTAATATGCACAAAAGAACTGAAGCCTGTATCGAAATCAACAGGCACCATTTTAAACAGTTTGTTAAAATATCCATATTTTGATTATTTTTTCAATTTAAATGCACTCTCCATATTGTATGCTTATGTGCTGTACCATACTCTGCATAATGAATACGTCCTCCTCAGTTAGTAAAAACACTTATTGTTAATACTGTACTTATTTTGATCAAATAAAAACACAACGAAAATAATTAAACTCAAAATCGTAATAGTTCCTAGTTTACGTAAATGGATGCACTACTTTTCTTCCCTCCTGTACTTAGTAAAGTGATTTGTTTGTGTTTTACAGTAGTGTCATCAACCTAAGGTCGTGGAAGGGGGTAAGAAATAGTGTTTCCGGTTCTAGACCGTTAATCCAAAGGTAACATAAGAAATGTTCGTAAAAATAAAATGATGTCTCGGTATAAACTGTTGCAATTAATTGAGTTTATTAGACGATATGAATGTGTATGGAATCCAAAATATGTTACGTTAAAACATGCAAAGCAGATTATTGGAGAGGAATCATACAGGATTTTTAGATGTGATGGCACAGGCATTTCTTCACGAAAATTTGTATTTTGTTTTGAAATCTTTGTCCAAATTGAATTAGTAGTCGTTCAAAATCAGGAACTGATAACCTACAAACATTCTAAAATTGCCCAGTGACAAAATCTGATTTTAAGTCTGATAATAAATCGTTTCCGCATATTGTCCTCTGTTTTCCATAAGCCACCATCATCTATGGTTTCTGTATTTCTTCTAATTAATCTTATAAAATCACATAATAATAACAATACTAGCTTTTTCATCCCACAGTATTTTTTCTTATGCGAAAGTTCACCGAATTAAGCTTTTCGCATAATTTAAACACTTCAATGAATTAAGAAGACAAAGAAAGAGAATTCATGTGAAATTATTCGCTCACTGTATGTAAACTCACTTTTAGTTATGCCATGAAAATTGTTGGGCCCCATAACTAAAGACAAGTTTGATATAATGTACAAATCTAATCTCATGACGTGAAACCCAAACTGACATATTTCTCGCAATGTAAGTCTTAAGCACGCATGCACACACAATGGTATAAACTCTGAAGTGTCATGGTTAGTAAAGCGGCTAGTTAGTAGTATGTCCATTCTAGAGACGCATCGATTCCAACTACAGTTTATCCTGAATAAAGACTGTGTTTATAGCAGGTTTTCTGCGGCGTACACTCGTCTCTCTGCTAGAATTCTATAATTTATGCATTGATAAACACCATACTGGTGTAACGTAGTGTCAATATCGAATAAGGCAAAGTGATTAATAGTTTTCATCTTTTACTTTTAAGAGATGCCAGCCCAATGTCAAGTGATGATGAATTAAAGCACTCACCAGTAAAATGGAGATCTCACAGACCGATAGCAAGCAACGAAGAAAATATTGCACAGGTTATTGCATTTTATTTATCAGTTATTTTAGTACTCTCGGAAGTGAAGTGTATTAGTCCACTTTCAGTAACATATTTTCGATGTTCGTTTGCTTGCTTACAAAGAAAATAGAGCGAATGGTATAAATATAATAAAAGAATAATAATTGCGGAGTTATCGAAATTTAACTAAATTAACACAAGCATATCTGTATTTCTGACGAACTACTAAAATAAATCATTTATTTCTTTATTGCAGGGTAATATTAATCGTCTAGACTTGTAGGAGAAGTTTGTAAACTGAAGCCAAAATAAAACATTAAAACTAACACAACTGTAGTTTAATTTCATTCCCGAAATTGGATGACGTAGACATTTCTATATCGGTGTATCCCTGATATAGGGTACAATTCCTAAGTGGGTTATCTAACGACGCTGTTAAAATGTGTAAGTATGGCTTCTTTAATTATCACTTCTATAAGTAGATGGTGAAAATAACACTGTGTCACCAATAGTTGATAAATATACCCGCACTACGTAACTCAAAATTTCATCAGCGGGAAGCCGCTACTACTGTCAAGTATGAGTATAATTTATGGTTAATCTACATCATTATTTTCCAAAACACTTCTTTACCGTTTCAATAACAGTGTAACCTATTGAGAAATAGGCAAATTATTTCAAAGTTTGTCAATTTATTATGCCTTTGGTTCTCACTTATCCTGTGGTTAGAAAGTTCGCTTACACAATCAGAAAATTGTAGGTGAGTTATATTTGAACGTCAGAGTACTACACTTCCTGTTATCTATATCTGCACCTCACTTAAAGTGATCAAATGTATCTAGACCACAACACTCCCTTTGATACAGTTACATTTTTAGTTGAATATTGAAACCTGTGTAACTTTCGTTCTTTTTAAATTTAGTTTTATCTCTGATTTTAGTTCTGGCTGATATGTACATATGGTATATTATCAGGCAGCACATTTCACTTGAGGATTTATGTCCGAGGAAGAACAACTATTTGTATACATCTAAAGTCTGATTAGTGTAATATGTAGCTAATCAGTGATGTATGCAATGGAGGGGAAAAGAAATTGACCACTCTACCCCATTATCTCCTGGACTATTGCCTCATGAGTGATTCCTTATTGGTATCACTTATGATGTTCAAACCTGTCTTCGAACGGTTGACTAAACAACAACAATTTATGATGAAGGATCGGTGAAGCGGAGAAAAATTATCTCCGGTACCGGGATTCGAATCCGGGTTTTCAGCACTACGTTCTGACGCTCTATCCACTAAGCCACATCGGATTCCAGTTCCGATGCCGGATTGAATCCTCTCAGTTTAAGCTCCATCTCTTAGTTTTCCTTTAATGGCCAACCCTCATGCACTGTGTCACAGATGTGTGACAGTGGCACAATGTCCAACACACTAATGTGCAGAGGTGCACTCATTACGAGTGACTAAGTGGCCGGGATCCGACGGAATGAGCGCCGTCTTAAATCACTAACGGTGCTATGTATAGACATTTCGCTAGCCCGCGCTACGAGCGTGCTAAACTAGCCCCGGGTATCGACTGATTACTTGTACAGGATTCATATCATATCATATCATATATCATATCATATCATATCTTATATCGCTAACACTGTTTATGAATACGAAAAACGTTAGTTTGCTGATCATCCACCGGAAGCCCGCGCTAAGAATGTTTATGAATATGGCCCTAAGTGATTATATACGCATGTCATATTATTGCGATGTACCGAAGTACATCGATATTTCCGTGCTCGAGTTCTGCGTTATCATAATATGATATGAGTATATAATTACTTGTGATTTAAGACGGCGCTCATTCCGACGGATCCCGACCACTTAGTCACTCGTAATGAGTGCACCTCTGCACATTAGTGTGTTGGACATTGTGCCACTGTCACACATCTGTGACGCAGTGCATGAGGGTTGTCACTAAAGGAAAACTAAGAGGTGGAGCTTAAACTGAGAGGATTCAATTCGGCATCGGAATTTGAATCCGGTGTGGCTTAGTGGATACAGAGTCAGAACGTAGAGCTGAAAACACGGGTTCAAATCCCAGTACCGGAGAGAATTTTTCTCCGCTTCAGCGATCCTTCATCATTTGATAAAACAGAATTCGTGCACGGAAATATTATATGTACTTCGGTACGTCGCAATAATAACAATAATAAAACAACAATTTAGTTTCTTGAATTTACCTTATATTTTTTTTTAGATATACAGTGAGAATGTCTCCCAAGCCTAGTACTAAAATATACAAAACCCCTGAAGTGATTGTGTAACGTCCCATTGTATTAGTTATAATTTTATTACAATTGAAAATTCGAGATTAAAAAAGAATTTCGAAGAAGATTAATTATTTATTAACTTAATACTCAAACGTGTGTGTGTGAAAGAGGCATCAGTCAGGATAGCCAACCTAGTACGAGTAAAATAAAACAATTCGTATGCAATCTGTGACTGCATGTGTATGTGCCTGATGAGTGAGTCCCCTGGAATTGTTCTCATTGAAAGACTCACTGTCGATTTCCCCCACAGGTCGCTTCAGAACTGCGGCCTCACAAAGGTTCCAGGGACGGCGCTGAAGTCTTTAGCACACCTCACGTATCTGTAAGTAGGTGGCCCTGGTTCGTCCCCCTAACTCATTAACATGGCAGGGTATCGTCAGTAATATACAGAATAATTAAAAATAAATTAATTAATCTCCTTCACTAACGGGTTTATTCTGTGTTGTACAGTGTTGGCATGCTTGAGTTTTTCGTGTGATAACATAGCATGCGTGTGGTAAATAGTTTGCACACACCGGAGTTAATCTGCTGCATTCATTATAATTCACAATGTATATAAAAAATTTGCAGCTTTCATAATCAAGGGACAGTGTCTAACAAAATGTACATACAAATATATAATTTCCATAACAACTCTACAAGAGAAATGTTGGAGCGCGAAATCCAAAATAATGCGTGAAATTTAAGGCGCAATAGCAGCAGAATTGAAAGACTCGGAACTAACCTGTGTGAATAAACTACTTTCGGAGTTGCTATGGAAACAATTTACCTAATTATTGTATTTTACTGTTGTAATTATTCGACTACAAAAATAATATATGTTCACAAAACAATGGTGATGTTTCAAACTATTATATTTTGTGTATTTTTCAAATTTGTAAATGAATGACAATCTTCAATCGGAAGAATAACTGTTCAAATTTGGTGTACATCACTCAATGTCCCTCAGTGTTCGCATGGTCACCGGGCATACATCTAAGCGGTAGTCAGATTCCTGCCATACCCGATCGAACATGTCTGGTATAATGATCTCCACAACACGAGTGATCTGTCCCTGGAGATCCCTGAGAGAAGGATGCATTTGGGGTACGTAAAGTCTGTCTTTTACTTATTCCCACAAGAAGAAATCATCATCTGGGAGAATACAGAATAATTAAAAAAGAATCGTGCAAAACTAAAGCTCATTTATTCTTTACTGAAATGACATACAGAAACAAAAGTGGCATGAAACGATAGACGAACTTCTTAAGTTTCCTTGTCTAGGTTTGTAGTTGTAGTTTACACAAAAACCGCTAGAGGCACTAAGTTTTGTTTACATTTAGTCGATAGAAAATGACTACCTCGAAGGTGGAACGTGCGTATTGTGTGATGGAATTTGCACGAACAGGGGATATTGTAACAATGCAGAAACAGAACACCCTCATACCATTGTGGAGTATGAGAAAGACTCGCCAAAAGTAAACGTGTTTTGCGCGATTAGCAGATACAAATTGTATGGACCCTTCTTTTTTACCGAGCGTACTGTCACTGGCCACACCTATCTGGACATGTTAACAGAATGGTTAATACCTCAACAGGAAGAAGACCTTCCTCTTCCTAATGCAATTTTTCAACAAAACGGTGCTCCTCATTACCACCATGATGTTCGCATGTTGGATCGGCCGCACCGGGAATCAGGATTTGACAATACTGACTTGGCCTCCGAGGTCACCTGATCTAACAGCCTGCGACTTCTTTTTGTGGGGGTTCGTGAAGGATGTTGTATATGTCCCCTATTACCAACAGGACCTGAATTATTTGAAGAGACGCATTTCTGCTTCAGTGGATCTGATAATCGAGGATACGTTGGCTCGCGTCTGGGAAGAAATAGTGTACCGGTTAGACATCTGCCGTGTCACCCGTGGTGCTCATATCCAACACTTGTAATGTCCCTGCAAACTTAAGAAGTCCGTCTATCATTTTATGCCACTTTTGTTTCTGTAGGTCGTTTCAGTAAAGAATAATTGAGCTTTAGTTTTGCACCATTCTTTTATAATTACCCTGTATGCTAGAACAATGGTTATTTCACAATTAAATAGTGATTATGACGACTACATTTTCCAACTGGACGGAGCTCTCCCTCATTTCCATCACGATGTGAGACTCTACCGCTGTCGTGTTCTTCCACAGCGCTGGATTGGACAGATTCGGACAACCATCTTCTCCGGTGGCCGCTATGGTCCCCGGACCTAACATCGTATTTCTTCTTGTGAGGGTATGTGAAAGACAGAGTTTACGTACCCCAAACGCCTCGTTCCCTCTGGGATCTCCAGGGATAGATCATTCATTCTGTTAAGAACATTACACCATTCATATGAAGTGAAGTCAGAAAGTAAGGTTCGAAATTGCAGTACGCCTTGCCCTGTCGACCACTTCACTGACAAACTCGTTACGCTGGTTGCCGCTACACTAAGTTATTCCGCTATGTGTTTGTGTAGGCCTATGCATTTAAATTTGAGACTTTTAATAAAAAATATGGAACAGACCAAGAACGGGAATTAATGTTTGTTAATTCCAATGAGGGGCGTGTTGTAGATTTTATTATATGCAGTAAAGAGCTAATGCCATTAGTTAGGAATTTCTCGCTAGGAAAAAGCAGTCGTTGGCATTTCTTAACTCGCGATTAGAGTGGAGAGGTAAGGCATGATCTCCCTCCCTCCCCCTAGCCATCACTTGTTCATTCAAAGTTACTCAGTGTTCAAGTAAACACGACAGGATCAGTTGTAGATAGACTTGTTTTTTGACATGCGCATTCTGATAACTAGACAGTGGATGCGGGATGACTTAAGGAAAAGTGAAGTTTTTTTCGTATCGGAGTATATGGCACGTGCCGCGCCGTCCATCTTTTGTGTACCTGGCGAGTACAGCAGCGTGCAAAACGAAGGAACCCCGATAAGTTCATAATAACATTGCAACGCAATGTGTGCAGTTGTGTTATCTTGCTCAAGTATTTAGTATGCGTTGAATATGTTGTGCTGATCCATTCATAATGGCAAAACGTTAAATTCGCTCAGAGATACGAAATGCAATTAAGAAGTATGAGAGTGACATTTCATGTACTCGTATTAACGAAGACAATATTGTGTGTAATGAATGTAAAATTGAAATAAAAACCAGAACAACTCAGGCTATAGAGAAACATTGCAACAGTACATCGCACAGGAAATGCGTCGAAATGAAATCTGAGGAACCACATACATCACCATCATCATCATCATCATCATCATCATTTAGTTGTGCGGGTCTAACGACACATGCAACATGATGCTCAGTGCAAATATTCTTCTAAAGAAATTGAGTGATCCCCATTTTAGAGGTTTTCTTCAGAAATTTTCTCGACACAAGAACTGTTTAAGCGATAGGCGAAGACGATTCAGCTTCGATAACTTACGAGAATATATCGTCGTTTACTGCAACGCTGGTAATTGCATCAATGATGACGAGGACTGAACCTTGCAAGATATGTACTACAATAATACAGTACGTTATTCCTCTTTTCCTTCTCACTGTACGGAGATACAGTAGCATGTTGACGTCGTCTGTTTACGTTTAAAACCTGTTCAGCCAATGGTCTGAATGAAAAAAAATGTAACATATAGTAAATGTGTACCTACATTCAACGATAAGTCATCCCGTATCCACTGTCTATTGATAACTGATTTCATAAAAGAAGATTATGATTGTCACAAGTGACAGAATTCATTACCGGATTTATTTGTAAAATTTGTATGATATGTATACAAATATTACGTTTTAGGGTAGAATTATTCCTGACTTAATGAATTAAATTGGACAACAGATTTGGAATTTTTGCAGAAATGTCAGTTACTTAACATCTTATGTCGGCGTTTCCATGGGAATAACGAAAATGTTAATACATAGTATTACCTCTTTCGTATGAAATCGAAGTCTTCACCGGAATATCTGAAACTTTAACACTCTTTCTTAGGTCTGATATATCAGAAAAAAGTTCATATCATTTTCCTTCTGTGCAGTCATTCTTGCGAACTCTTGAAAGGACTCGCAGTAGATTTTAACAACAAATGATTTAATGATTTTATAAACATGGATATTGGTTTTCACTTTTTATGCATATCCGTTTAGTGTGGTTATAATTAAGGTGAGGCCATATCTGCAAGCAGAAGTCGTAGATCTATTAAATTATACTTACGTGAAAAGTCAATGTAAAGACCTGGCAAGTGTAGATGTTTTCATAATGTTTAGAAAGTCAAAATGCCCTATTCGTACGTCATTTGCCTTCCAATATCACGGCTATTCTTTATTATACTAGTAGCCTACATAATATAGAATCGATCTATGACATTCTCTACGGCACTCGGCGACAAGCGGGCCCGGCGTCAGCGCTTGTCATTCCCGGTGAACGGGGTTTGCTACAGTCGCTATAATCGACTATTAAAATTACAGTATTCATATTGTTTACTAACCTTGACTACAGAAGGTGTTGAAAATGATGTCCCTCAGCTGCAACACATTCCTGACATCTCCGAAGGAAATTGGCATTTACACGTGCAAGTTCGTCTTCTATCATTCTCCCGATTTCACATACAATACTGTATTTAAACTCCCGGATTGTGTTCGGATTGTCTTTGTATACTTTATTTTTTAGATTTCCCCATTTTCCCTACGGCTTAACGAACGTAGAAATTTTCATTCTCTTGTTCTCCTTTCCCAAGTCCTTCACACTTCTACACCTGTCTACCTTGCCTCCCGTTTCAGTTACCTATCATATCATAATCTCTTCACACGCAAGCAAAAAAGCCGCATACTAGCCATACCAACACATAAGACATCATCGTATTCATCATCATACACAATCTCGCTCTCGCGCTTGTGTAATACCCTACCCAGTTATATCAGAGACTGTCGAAATTTAGTAGCATTCAAAAGCAAGCTTATTAAGCATTTTCTTTCTGCGTAGAGTAGGTTTAATTTTTACTTAATAAAAGAAATGCTTCTCTCTCCTTAACGTTTACAATAAACTGTCTAGCTTTTAATAATCAGTTAATCTTTTAGTACTTTGATTTTTATTGTATTTGTAAATTTAATATTAATTGTAATTATAATTGTAATTGTATCCTTAATATTGTAGTTGTAATCCCCTGGTAGAGGGGAAGAGAAGGCCTGATGGCCTTATCTCTACCAGATTAAATAAATAAATAAATTAGTGTCTCAGGCTAACAAATCGAGGGACCTAGAGGGCCTTAATTCTCTACTAATAACCCTGTTCTCGAATATTTCGCTTATCAAATTCAATGTTTCGGCTGCCGTATGGTCAGTTCCTGAATCGTGCTGGAAATAAGCACTCTGACACTCGATATCTCTTAACTGTTCAAAAAATGGTTGACTATTTGTCTTCTGTATGTGTCACCATGGATTGTATCGTCAAAAAATATAGGGCCTATAATCCTGTGTGCAGTTATAGAGCAACATACGCCAACCTTCTCATCATGTAAAGGAGTTTCATGAATGAGATGAGGATTTTCTGTACCCCAGTATCTATCGTTTTGCGTTATAACATGGCCAGTAAGTGAAACAATGCTTCATCTGTGAAAATAATTACTGCAGGATCCACAACGACATCGGCAACACTTTGTAAAACTCAGAAAAATTCATACGACCCACATTATCTCTAGGTTGTAATTCATGTACTATTGTCCGTAGGGCTTAAATTTAAGAATTTTAGTTGATCTACATTCTATGGTTTTCGAAACACCCGTTTCTTGTGAGAGACGGCGGAGAGATTTTCGAGGAGAATTTCCTAACCTTTCTCCTATCTAATCGAGTTTTTCCTAAGTATACTTGAGTTTCTGTTTCCACATTTATTCAGACCTGATCCCGTTTCTCTAAACTTTTTTACGAGGTTTAATATGTGACCAGTTGCAGGAAATGGGACCTAAAGTAGGATTTTTCATTTCATTGTTTCTCGTGGTTTCAAAAAGAGGATGAAATTCTGAGCACTATAAAAAAATTCATGGTTCCAGGTGCTATAGTTTTTAATACATTACTTATTGAATATCGATATTACATTATGTACTTTTCGAGAAAATGCAATTAAAGTTTTCACTTGTTTTCTTAGCAACTATAAGAAAGATCTAGGTATTTAAAAAGCACTGTGTAGTTATTATGAGATATACATTAAATAAGAAGATAAAAATAACATCAAAATTGCTTATTTACGTGTTAGTATGTTGCAAGCTATGTTTGATTGATAATATAAAAGTAAATTTTTCTGCAAAATGAGTTGAACGTAAAGTGAACATAAACAAATCAATATGAAATACAAAAACACACACACACACACATTAAACATTGTTACAGCATGAAATTGATATGAAATACATATAGAAAACAAGAACTTAAAATAATTGAAGCACTGTCTTATAGGTGGCCATCAGATTATTCATTCTTTACGTCACTTTCTGTTCCAGTTTCAATGTCACATGATGTAAATTAATCAGTATAAAAAGTTTGAAATTCGCCACTTAAACATTCTATACTAATTTCCTTCTCTATGACATTAAATCAAGAACAATTCCAGTAACTGATTACAGTACAAAATGAAAGGGACCTAAAATCGGCAATGTTATAATCCCATAAACGACTTCGGGTCCTTTTTCCTGTTGTCTGCATTCTGTCAGTAAAACTCATTTTGCGTGATTTTGTGACCAATAATAAAACTATATCCTAGTTTAGTATGTAAACAAATTGTACAGGTAGCGAAAGATGTCAAAACATAGAAATGCAGTTTTTACACCGCAAACTCGTTATTTTATTCTCCTGTAAAATTTACTTAGATCCCTTTTCTCTCAACGGGTCACATATAGTCCTATATGGAACGGGAACACCAGGAAATTGCGTTGCAAAA
This sequence comes from Periplaneta americana, assembly GCF_040183065.1. Classification (NCBI taxonomy): domain Eukaryota; kingdom Metazoa; phylum Arthropoda; class Insecta; order Blattodea; family Blattidae; genus Periplaneta; species Periplaneta americana. Next base: position 75,183,414 of record NC_091128.1, on the reverse strand, counting down.
TATCGTCGCTCTGTTCCACAATTTTTCATTATCAAGTAACACTCTACAAGATAAGTCCTTTGTTGTAGTGTAAACTTTTGTGCTGCCATATTAAGCCACAATCTTCGATCTTCAACTAAGACGTACGTACATCAATAGAAACGTCAACAGATCTCATAGGCAACGGAACAGCAGCTATCAGCTGCAATGTGACCATGTGCTGTGTCCTTGAAGGCAGGGAACGAGAGAGAACAATGTCTGGAAAGCTCTGTTCAGTGATAGTTATAGAAATATTAACGGCGGGGTAAAATCGTGCAACATAAAAAACTTGATAATTTTAGGAAATGAAGGATTCAGAGCCATAGTGGTCCAAGCGCCATTTATTAAAATCGGAGAAGGCAAGGGTTAAAGTTAAGTGAATACCACAGTTTAATGAAAATTGGCATGTCATTATGTTTCCATTGAATTATGGTAATAACTTCATTTTAATTCTTGTTTTCCACGGTTTTAGTAAATGCCGCTTGGCCCACTATGGTTCTGAACCTTTCAAATATGGATATTTTACCAAAACATTATAAAATACGAACATTAATTTGATGTTAATCGCATTGTACACAATCGTGAATCGTGATAATCTTGTTCCCATACCATTTACCAAAACATTATAAAATACGAACATTAATTTGATGTTAATCGCATTGTACACAATCGTGACTCGTGATAATCTTGTTCCCATACCATTTACCAAAACATTATAAAATACGAACATTGATTTGATGTTAATCGCATTGTACACAATCGTGAATCCTGATAATCTTGTTCCCATACCATTTACCAAAACATTATAAAATACGAAAATTAATTTGATGTTTTAATCGCATTGTACACAATCGTAAATCGTGATAATCTAGTTCCCATACCATTTACCAAAACACTATAAAATACGAAAATTAATTTGATGTTTTAATCGCATTGTACACAATTGTGAATCCTGATAATCTTGTTCCCATACCATTTACCAAAACATTATAAAATACGAAAATTAATTTGATGTTAATCGCATTGTACACAATCGTGAATCGTGATAATCTTGTTCCCATACCATTTACCAAAACACTATAAAATACGAAAATTAATTTGATGTTTTAATCGCATTGTACACAATTGTGAATCCTGATAATCTTGTTCCCATACCATTTACCAAAACATTATAAAATACGAAAATTAATTTGATGTTTTAATCGCATTGTACACAATCGTGAATCGTGATAATCTTGTTCCCATACCATTTACCAAAACACTATAAAATACGAAAATTAATTTGATGTTTTAATCGCATTGTACACAATTGTGAATCCTGATAATCTTGTTCCCATACCATTTACCAAAACATTATAAAATACGAAAATTAATTTGATGTTAATCGCATTGTACATATTCGTGAATCGTGATAATCTTGTTCCCATACCATTTACCAAAACACTATAAAATACGAAAATTAATTTGATGTTTTAATCGCATTGTACACAATTGTGAATCCTGATAATCTTGTTCCCATACCATTTACCAAAACATTATAACATACGAAAATTAATTTGATGTTAATCGCATTGTACATATTCGTGAATCGTGATAATCTTGTTCCCATACCATTTACCAAAACACTATAAAATACGAAAATTAATTTGATGTTTTAATCGCATTGTACACAATTGTGAATCCTGATAATCTTGTTCCCATACCATTTACCAAAACATTATAAAATACGAAAATTAATTTGATGTTAATCGCATTGTACATATTCGTCAATCGTGATAATCTTGTTCCCATACCACTAGTAGGTATGGTTTAGGATGTGAAATTTCATATTTTGCCTGCTACCATTATTTCAGCAGTAATGGGGGGGGGGAAACCTAAATCTCCTCTTGAATAACCCACTATTTTTCCTCTCCCATTTAAAACCAGCTGTTCTCCTATCATATGCAAGCCATGAGACGCTTGGTTATGAGTTTCCAAAGTATGCAAGTTGGCTATCACCCTCCTGCTAGTCTGCTGTAAAACGAGCGCTGAGCACAGAAGTGCCTGCTGAGTTATTACCACAGTAGCTGAGGCCCCATTGTCAAATGCTACTTAGTCCAGATATGAAATAAATTATAAATATTGGTAATTCCAGGGAAGTTTGTCGATATCGTAAATAGCGATAATGTTGTTATCCAGGAGCGGTGACAAATATGCGCCGCCCGGGTGATACATTGTTCGCTCGCTTGCAGAAATATGGCTACTGCGCTGCAGCTTGGCTCGATAGACTTCACACACGGCTCGGGTTGTTATACAGTGCGATCCAAAAGTCCCTCCGCAGCTCAATTAGTTATAGTAATCCTGTAGACAGCTGGTACGTAATCTTGTAGAAAGTTAACACTTCCCCATTAATTCCGGTTTGACAATCTCACATCCCCAGTCAATCATATGCTTAGCTGCCAGTACTGCTACTTAAATTCTCTGCCTAGTGGATTCTGGGCTGCACCGTGGCTATAGAAGCACTGCGGAGAAACTTCTCGCTCGCACTGTATTTTCACACATCGATAAGATGAGAGCCGTTCAGCCACACATCTGAAATTAACGCAATTACTATAATAGAATATTCTGATGTTATTTTTTTCTTTATTTTTTTATTTTTAATCTTTATCTGTTGTCATTTCATTCCTTCCTTATATCCTTAATTCCTCTGTTTTCATTTTTCTTCTCTCTATTTTGTCGCAAAGTTTTTCTCTCTTCGCCTTTATTTCTATAGTGCTTTATTTTCATACAACTCCCTTTATTTGTTTCTATTATTTTCATTTTTATTCTACATTTTTTCGTCCAATTGCTTATCTTCTTTCTTTCCCTTCCTTTTGTTATCTCATGTGTTATCATCTTTCCTTATCTTTTTCTATATATTTTTTTTAACTCATAGACACCTTTCTTTCTTCTCTTTTCTCATTTCTTAACTCTTTCTTTTCCTTCTCCATTTTCTTCACATATTTTTTCAACACTTTTCTTTTTATACCCATGTTTCATTTTTCGTGTTACCCTTTTTTATGCCTTTTCTTGCTTTTTCACTCATTAATTTCTCATTTTCTTCCTTTCCCATTTTCATTTATTTCTTCAACTCCTTTCTTTTATATCCCACGTTTCATTTTCCTTGTTACCAATTTTCCGCTTTTCCTTACTTTCTGTTATTAATTTCTCATTTTCTTCCTTTCCCATTTTCTTCACTTATTTCTCAACTCTTTTCTTTTTATACACATGTTTCATTTTTCATGTTATCCTTTTTCATGTTTTTTCTTGCTTTTTGTTACTCATTAATTTCTCATTTTCTTCCTTTCCCATTTTCTTCATTTATTTTTTCAACTCCTTTCATTTATATCCCACGTTTCATTTTTCTTGTTACCTTTTTCATGCTTTTTTCTAGTTTTTTTCACTCATTCATTTCTCATTTTCTTCCTTTCCCATTTTATACATTTATTCTCTCAACTCCTTTCTTTTTATATCCCACGTTTCAGTTTTCATGTTACTATTTTTCCGCCTTTTCTTACTTTTTGTCCCTTATTAATTTCTCATTTTCTTCCTTCCACATTTTCTGCATTTATTTATTCAACTCCTTTCTTTTTGTATACCAGTTTCATTTTTCTTATTACCCTTTTTCTGCCTTTCCTTGCTTTTTGTCATTTATTAATTTCTCATTTTTTTCCTTCCCCATTTCCTTCATTTATCTTTTGAACGCCTTTCTTTTTATATCCCACGTTTCATTTTTCTTGTTACCCTTTTCTGTCTTTTCCTTTTTTTTGTCCCTTATTAATTTCTCATTTTTATCTTTCCCCATTTCCTTCATTGATTTTTTTCAACTCCTTTCTTTTTATATCCCACGTTTCATTTTCCTTGTTACCTTTTTCTGCCTTTTCTTGTTGTTTGTCACTTATTAATTTCTCATTTTCTTCCTTTCCCATTTTATACATTTATTCTTTCAACTCCTTTCTTTTTACATCCCACGTTTCATTTTTCTTGTTACCATTTTTCCGCCTTTCTTTACTTTTTGTCACTTATTAATTTCTCATTTTCTTCCTTCCCTATTTTCTTAATTTATTTTTGAACTCCTTTCTTTTTATATCCCACGTTTCATTTTTCTTGTTATCCTTTTTCTGTCTTTTCTTGTTTTTTGTAACTTATTAATTCTCATTTTTATCCTTCCCCATTTCCTTCACTTCCTTTTTCAACTGCTTTCTTTTTATATCACAAATACAAGACGTTACTCGAGCCAATCTGAAATATGATACAATAGTCTTACTACCATCAGGTGACAAATACTTTGTGAATTTAATAGTGTATCTCGTATGTGACACACAATATTAAACCCATAATTGTTTTCTAGAAAACTTTTCATTTATATTGTAATGACAGCTAGGAAGTTCGTATCGTGATTCCGATGTTGAACTTGGACTGTAACGGAACCGAGACGTTAACATTTAACGAAGAATAATCCGGGAAAAAATAAACATTTTACACACTCCTGTTTGCATAATTATTTAATAACAAGTGAGTTTACTTTTTTGGAATCATGCATAATATTAACATTACGTAAATAATACAATAACAGAATAGCTCACTTTGTTTAAAACCTAAACTATTAATATTGTAACTTTTATTTACCCGTCAACAATGGGTATTCCACTCAACACAGCAACACAGTAGTTATTAATGCACTCCACCGAACGACAATGACAATTCACGTGTATTATTGAGAGGAACAACAATATACTCCTAATTTCAACTAATGTTCACGAAGCACTATTTACAAAACGGTCAGTTCTCAGTTCACAGCTCGTTCGCCTTGGTTAGTTCTTCTCACTCACTCAAGTTCATGGTACGTCGAACCCCAACCCTTCCAGATAACAGTTCACTGCACTTCGAACTGAAGACTTTCAGATACAGTTCACTGCACTTCGAACCAAAGTCTTTCAGATACAGTTCACTGCACTTCGAACCCAAGACTTCCGGATACACCGTACTCGCCTGGACGCTGCCACAGTTGCGGATCTACTAAAGTTCACTGCACATCGAACTCAGGTTCACCTTGCTTGAAGACCAGCTAGCTCTCTCACAGCTGACAAAGTCAACTGAACTCGCTTCCTCACACACTATCCTCCTTTTATTTATTAAATCACACGTTCTCGAATGTACTGCGTCGCGTAGATTCTGCGACAATCGGTCTCCAGACGTTTCCTTACTCCCGTCTCCTCCGCTCCGCGTCGAAACCGCAGTTATTTCCCCTCTTTCTGCGCCGCGCCCCAGCGCCCGCCGAAGCTCGCGTCTCCTCTCCCCGCGCCTTCCTTTCCGCGCTCCTCCTTTCTCCCCAGACGCGCGCGAAACTACCCGACGCGGCCAGACACGACTAGAATGTTCGGACTGCCGCCACAATATAAATTATCAATATTCTGCAAACTATTTACTGCTGTGCACAGCTCCACAGAATGATACTGTGCGTTTTAAGTGAACTGCGTATTGTCTGTAGGGAGCGAGAGTAGGGCGAGGCACGGGTGAAATCTATACTCTTCGCTGTACTCAGCTGAAATCTACTGTTTGGTGGGAACTTCCTACCTATGGTTATTAGTAGGGATTTGTGATCCCCTCTTGCCCCGATCTAAGAGCCTGCGATTATTATCTCTGAGATAAATTAGAAAATTCCATGTACAAGACGATTCCGCACACCATACAAGAACTCAAAGATGATATTCGTCAGGTGATTGTCCGGATTTCTCAAAATCAACAACAGCCAATGATGAATAATTTCCTAAAGAGATGCGAAAAATGTGTGGAGAATGATGGCGGGCAGTTTCAACGCTCCATTTGATAATTTGGTAAGTAATGAGCTCTTTAAATTTCCTTGTGTATTGTTGTATGGTTGTTTTTTCATTGTTTTATCTTTCCGCTAATCACCGAAACCCGACTAACTGGCTAACCGCCTAACGAGCGCGTAAATTTGTTTGTGTATTTTGTTGTATGGTTGGTTTGTTTTATTGTTTACCCTCTCGCTAATCGTCGAGACCCAGCTAACTGGTTAACCGGCTAATGAGTGGCGCGCTCGCCCTTAGGCAAAACACTCCGGTGGAAAGCAAAACTGATCGCAATGTAGGTGATAAATCCTTCTCGTGATTTCTTTCGGAATGCGAGATTTATGGAACAGCTTTTATAGTGTTGGTTAGTTCATGTAGCCCAGTTTATTTATGTAAAGTAAACAATTTTATATTTATTAAACTCGCTATAAATGTGTGCATCAATCTAATAAATAAATAAATAAATAAATAAATAAATAAATAAATAAATAAATAAATAAATAAGCAAAGAGAAAAATAAACAAAGAAATATAAATAATTAATAATAATGAAATAAAAAATAAAATATACGGGGCGAGTCGTAATTGTGTACTGTAAAATACTGTATATTGCAATATAAACAGATTTTGTTATATGAACATATAGCAGTGACGGCTTTGTTATCGATATATGGCATCACTGTGGGACGTGCGAGTTGGCATTACGTCGAAGCTATTCATGTATTAATCGCTCAGACGACACTCTACAGTACACAGTCATCATCATCAGCAGCAACATCATGGATTAAATCTTATAAGTCTCGTTCCGGATTCATTTTTAACACTGTTGAGCCCATCTTGTATTCAGTCTACAAACATACAGTATCTTCTACCTATTGGGTTATGGTTCATCATCAGTTTTGGTATGCGGTCTGCTGCCATACTTTGTATATGTTATTTTCAGTCGTTTCCATATTGTTTTAATTTGTCCATTAATTTAAAAATGTTTAGTTGTCCCCTTATATCTTCACTTCTTTTCTACCCAGTAAGGTGTAACCCGCAACAGATCTCGGAAATTTCATATCTGCTGTTTCTATTCTTCTTTCTTCCTTCATTTTTAATCAGGATCTAAAATTCAGACCGATAAAGCAACATTGCCACTACCATTAATTTATAAAATTTAATTTATATAATTGTCCCAGGAGTTTCTTTTTATTTTCCTAACTTCCTTACCGACAATTGGACATTTATGTTTATAATCAATTAAATTTTCATTGGTTTTTTTATTAAGTACAATTATTGTTATGTATAACAGAGAGAAAAGCTACAATGTCAAGTGGTATTTGCGCTTTCTGCAGACTGAACTATCACAACAAACGTACCACTGTCAACACGGTTGAACACGTGGCTACTTCAAGATGAAGCATCTGCTCATTACCGTCGTGCAGTGAAACGTCTTTTGAATGAGCGGTATCCAGGCAGATGGATTGGACGCAACGGGTCTGTTGCATGGCCGACGCGATTGCCTAAACTCAGTCCCTGACTGTGGGGTCACATGAAGGGACTACAGTAGTTTACTCTCAACGACACGCCACGACATAGTATTTGTTAAATGCAATTGTCGCTGCAGGAAATACAATTGGGGGTAGGGTGACCAGATTCACATCGATAAGAAAGAGGACACAAAGCTTCAAAAAGGAGGACATTGTTCGAAAAGAGAGGACAGAAAACGTGTACTTAGATTTAGGCTTGGGCCTATTTTGTACTTTAAATTACTTCAATATCTATTTTATTACAAAATATTTACAGTACAGATTTAAGCTCGTAACACATTAAAGCGAGAAATACTTATTGCGTTTGTCGAGCTATGGAAAATACTTTCCTTTAGCACGGAGTAAAGTTCGAAATAAGGCATAGCTGACATTGGTCGGCTAGCGATTTTTTGAAAACATAGCTACTCCACCATCTATGTTTCCTGCTCCCACAGATAACCTAACTTAATTGCAGCCTATAAAATGTCCCTTACGTGAATAAAGTTGAAGGATTAATAATAAGTCAGATGTTCAAATTTATGTAACTTTATTTCTATCAGTGCATATCTAACCCAAACATCTTGTATAGTATTATATACTGTACAAGGTCTTTGATCAAACTCGATTTCTCGATATACTAGCCACCTCTGAGCAACGACCATAACAAGAAGGAGCAAAGAGAGTTATGATCGTTGGCAAAGAGTATATTCCGTCGATGCTGCTGCTACCTACAGGCAAATTACTTGAAAAAGGCGTCAAATCAGATAATTTCAAAATATCAGGTATACAACTCACGAAAAAGAGGACATTTCTTGATTTTTAAAAAATCCGACCGGACCCCGGACAAAGGCCTAAAAAGAAGGACATGTTCGGACAAAAGAGGACGTCTGGTCACCCTAATTCGGGGCATTGTTCAAAGAGCCCATTCATGGTGGAGGAGGGCGGAAATTGTGTTGTAAAGTAGTAAATGGTGGACATTTTGAGCATCTTCTGTGAACTTACATTATCATTAAACGTCATTAAACAACACTCTCAGAAAAGAAGCAGTTGTGTTTTTCTAACTTTTCCAATCATTATCTCCATAAAGAAGCGAGCACGACCATAAGTTTATATGGAAAAATATGTTTCATTTTTAGTGTAGAATACTCTATACAGTACTTTATAGCTCACAATTACGTCTCACTCTGTATAACTAAAAAAATAAACGTTATGACAGATCTATTCTTCCTTTTGCTATACGCCACAAACTTTATCATTGATTAAAGTTCACGTTACCACTTTGCTTGTTAGAAACATAAAATTAATTTCCGCCCTCAGGAGACACTGAGGAAGACGTGACATCACGTCGAAACGGGCCGTCTGTCAAAGGTATATACCTTTTTTAAAAATTTTAACACTTTTTAACGTATGACTAAGTAATTTTATGTTTTTAACAAACTTTATGTTCTTTTTTCTAATCACAATTACTTTCCTTTGAACATACAATCACTAGTTTATTGAATTTGTAAAATTTCAATAACAGTAGAAAATTGTTTTACGAATTATTATTATTTCTTTGGAATGGAAGAAACTTAAAATATTTTTCACGTCTAAATGCTTAGGCAGGGTGATAGCGTTCCAGGTGAACATGCTGAATTGGATTGAAGCTGCTTTGCAAATGGGAGAATTCCCGCTTCCCCGTGAATAAGTGAACATTGCTGATTAATAGTCTGTAACGAGGAACAGAGACTGCGAGTAACTCCCGCATTCGGCTACGGCAACGAGGAAGTCTGTAATCTGCTCGAATGCTCATAAATTGTGGGCAAGCACCCGTTCGCCCCCATGTCACGCGTGTGATCGGCCGGAGCAAACCATTAAAAATTAAAATCAGTTATGAAAAATTGTTGAGGCGAAATACGAAAGCACGCGAACCTGCAGTTACATTACTTGCCACGTCACATCGATTATTTAAAACTCAAAATTTCTATTAATCATTTCATAATCAGGCGCAAATTATGCTTATCGCAATGCGTACTGACCTGGAGCAATTTAGAAATTCGCTTTAAGTTGTTAACAAAACTAATCTGCAGTTACTCTGGGTTGGGTAGCGTGGCGTGGATCGTGTGACAGTCTCGGACAGTAATTGTTTCACTCACGAAGCAATCTGAAATTAAATTGTTCTAGATTATCCAAGCTTACTTTGGAGGATATCATGATTTGTTACAATGTTCACAGGAGCTGACGTAACTCTCTCTCTCTACAGCTGCATTAAAAAGGGCTGAAAGAGCCCATGCTTAACCCCAGGTGAAAGTGGTATTTTCATTTCTCGTTAGCTTTTTAAAGCACCTTTGAAATTAACTCACAAAGTAAACTTAAAAAAATGTATAGTAGAAAATAACGTTCAATGTTTGCAAGCAGTAAAAGCTGAAGGAGAAAGTTTTGCTAGCTCTGTTGGCAGAGTATTGCCTTGTAGGCCGCGTTCTCGAGTTTAAATTCCGTCGATGTTGTAGTTGTATTTATAACATAAAAACCAAGACTATGAAGGTTTTTTTTCTCGGGGTTCTCACGTTTTTCCTTCTTCATTCCACCAACACTTCTCACTGTCCCCATTCATTATGATCTCTGGTTCGGAAAATAGAGGCACTTGCCTGTGTTTTTATGGCGTTGGATCGGTCGTCCGCCGTGGCAGGTGTTCCTCGCCGTTTGCACATGGCAGTGGTGGTGAGTTCTAGACCAGCGATGCAGAACTGCGCTCCAATTGTAGCATACGTCACAAGCCGGACTACGTCATTCATCCCTTCTCTCAAGGCCACGCGTCATCCACATGACAAGGCACAGAAGATTTGTATTCACTGTCTAGAGGTGGAATTCGAAGCAATATTGGTCGGAAGGTACTAGTTTCAAGAGCAATGGGGAAAATGAATAGTTCTATATTCAAAATAATCACAAAGCACGTTGTCTCATTTGTGAACATTTTATTGCTATAATTATATATGGTCGGAAATACATTCGTCATTTTTCCGTGAGCACGAGTTATAGACGAGTCACGGAGAAGTCATTCAATGCCGGTGGAAAGTGGAAAGGGACCAAATGCTTTCCCCATGTTTCCACCCCTCTCTCTGTGAGTTCTGCATCCCTGATCTAGACATTGCTTACGTAATATATACAATCTGGCGTATTCACGGAGCACTACCACAGTCTACTATATACAGTCACGAAGCTTGAGTTTTGAGGGTGCTAGAAACAATAGACTGTGACGGTACTATTTTGCATAGCCTGTAATGAGGCGATATTAGCGATCCTAGTGGTGAGCAACTATCTAATGTTTGCATATTTACTACGTATTGAGCTTCGCGACTGTATATGCTAGACTGTGGCACTACTAGGTCGCGGAGCATCATTTCAATTTCTACTACTTTTTTATAGGTTATTTTACGACGCTTTATCAATATCTCAGATTATTTAGCTTCTGAATGAGACGAAGGTGATAATGGCGTGAAATGAGTCCGGGGTCCAGCACCGACAGTTACCCAGCATTGCTCGTATTGGGTTGAAGGAAAACTCCGAAAAAAATCTCAACCAGGTAACTTGCCCCGATCGGGAATAGCACCCGGGACACCTGGTTTCGCAGTCAGATGCACTAACCGTTACTCTACTGTTAGGTTCGTCCCAAAGTTTTTTGGTATCGTTACTAAGAATTGTGTATCGTGAAAATTGTTTTATTAATTTTGTATTACCGATTGAGTACGGAGATTTTAAATAGGCCTGTTCCAAGAATGTTAGTGTTGTTTGAGATTTGATGGTAATAAATTAAATGACAGTATGCAGATTTTCAGAATGCTTTAATGGAATTTACAATTTTGTTTCTCAAAAGTCAGAATTTGTTCAATTAACAAGTTTGTCTCCAAACTTCGTTTTGTAGCTTCTTCTGTTGCTTCGGCAAGTTGATTGTTTTTCATTTCCGTGTTTTTCCTTCAGGCTTTGTTCTCTCTAATTCATTTTAGTTGCTAAAAGTGACTTCCAGACATCATCGCCACTATTATTATTATTATTATTATTATTATTATTATTATTATTATTATTATTATTAATGGTTCTGAAACATGGACACTCACCTCACAGCAGATCAGAAGACTAGAAGCAGCAGAGTTGCGATTCTTAAGGCCACTAGCAGGTTATACACTTCTTGATCACCAAGGAAACGAAGACATTCACAACATATTAAAAATGCAAAACATAACTACAATTCTAGATAAATGCAGAAGAAATTGGTACGACCATGTGATCAGAATGCCCACAGAAAGAATACCACAAAATATCCTAAACTACACACCAAGAGGAAGGAGAAACATCGGCAGACCGAAGAAGCGTTGGAGGGACCAGCTGAATTCAGGAGACGGAACAGGCCCAACGGCCTAATCCGAAGAGCATTTGATGATGATGATGATGATGATGATGATGATGATGATGATGATGATGACGACGACGACTATTAGTATTATCATCATCATCATCATCCCATTAGGAAAGTCCAGAAAAACAGAGAGCTTACATCAGCGGTCTGTTTATGTGGATTACATAAATATGTTACGAGAAAATCTACAAACTATTGTATTATGGAAAACACGGGAATTTTATTTGAAGCAAGTAATGAGGTAGGTTTGGAAGTAAATCGCGAAAAAATAAAGTAGGCTATATGATTATGCATCGTGACCAGGACATAGTAGGAAATGAAAATATAAAAGTTGGAAATTTATCCTTTGAAAAAGTGGACAAAATTAAAATACTTTGGAGCAACAGTAACAAATATAATTTACACTCGAGAGGAAGTTAAGCGCAGAATAAATATGGAAAAATGGCTGCTATTATTCGGTTGAGAAGCTGAAGTTGCTTTTAAAAAAACTGATAGTTAGAATTTATAAAAGAGAGTTATATTATCGGTTGTCTTTTATGGTCAGCGTCGGAGATATAAAACATCTGTAGAACTCCAATAATCCAGGACAATTATGGATTAACATGATCCAGATATACAGAAATCTGATCAGAAGTGAAAATTACTCGAATAACATGTTATTGTGAAGTTCTGCAGGCATTAAAAGAAACAAAAATTAGAAATATTTTGAAACAAAATATGTTTCTAATAGAAGTAAAGTTACAAATACTTAAATAGGTGTATACATCTTGATTACACAACTTTTAACACTGTATCACGATGGAATATAATATATGGTGATCGATTTTACGTGTTAACATTGAACTAAGTTTATAAATATCTAGTTCACTAGTTTCAGCTTAAGTATTTATAAACTTAGTTCAATATTATCAGGTGAGAGTGATCACCATAGATTATATTCCTCAGAAATATTTAAGGACGAGCAGTATTTTCAATGTACTACACAATGTAACTAGATCAGAGACGAGAGCACACTGCAGTTGTCCAGTCACGTGATAAATTCCTGTCAGGTATACTGCGCATGACAACGGCAACTGGGATTGCCCGCGTTGCGAATCTTGTGGTCTCCTAGGCAACGTACGATCAACCTAATGAACACAAAAGGGGTTCGGGAGGGGCGTTGACCTGCGTCCAAACTCCTGCATCATCTCAAGATATGACGTCACTCCCACCCCGGAGCTTCCTTTTTGTCGGTATCATTTCTGCTCTAAATGTTAAGGGTGAGTAGAATGACGTCAGGAGCGAAGTTCTCCGTGACGTTGCTAGATTAACATCAGCGGAGACACTGTCCTCCGTGATTTTCCTTGTTCTCTTTCGCAATTTATTTCTTCGGTTTATCAAAGTTAATACCGAGCACCTCTCGACGAACTTAAAAAAGTGGCTTTACAAAGGTGACGCATATTACTTTAACTTTCTCATTATAACTTATAAACTTTTCGAAACATATTGCGAATTATTTTACTGTTTATAGTTTGTTTTCTTGAACTGTTATTCAATAGACATAATTACTACACAAAAATTAAATATATGTCATTCAATATGCATCCAAATAAAGTGATTAACTTTAATTTTCGAGCTTGCATTGCATAAAGTCTAACCCATTAAGGTATTCTACTTAATTTGTAATTATTGCTGTTTATAATTAGATATATGCTACAGCGTGTCTCTAAGAAATGTTAACAATTGAAAATAGTGATACAGACTTACATACAGTACACTAAATATCAGGAACCTTTCACATGTGGTATACATAATTCAAAAAAAAAAAAAAAAAAAGGATACTAGAAAATTTTGGGGATATGTGAAGAGAATTTTGTGAAACTAGATGACGTGATACAATAAAGACAGATAATAACTTAAATATACGATAGTAGATACACATGTGTCAGTAAAAAATGTAATAATAGGTCGACACTTAACGAAAGTTATGTAAATTGACTACTGGTGCTTGCTGCACCAGTTGGTGAATCACATTGAGGTAGGCTTCATATTTTTTGGCGATCCATTGTGGAGGACTGAAACATCTCCATCCATGTCACAATCTTTCGCTTTTGTCCAAGCTGAATCCTATAGCCATTCTTACAATAGAAATTAAGGTAAGTTCACTGTAACCATGGAAATACCACTACCTATCTTATTTTTAAGAAATGAAAACATGCTGCTCCCAGAGTCCTGTGTGTAATCATATTAACACAAACTGAATTGGCACCCATATAAGTGGCAACACTTTTAGAAACACGGTTTATATTAATTTTTCACTTATTACATAACACAGTTTTATACGTGTATTGTATTAAATAATAATAATAATGTCTAATATAATTCTTATATTTAACAAAATCGTCATTTTAAATATACATAGCCGTTAAAATACAGGGTGGACCGCTCGAATGTACCTCATTTCAATTGTATGTGACTGGTGAACGGTTGAGAATAGAACCTTACGGTAACGTTTATATGAAAGAAAAGCTCACGTTTCGAATCCTGACGGTAGATGGTGTGCAGACACGGTTTCTTTTCGTAGATTGTATCGATTGTCAAAATGGCGACACCGCAGATGAAAGCGAAAACTGTGTTGTGGTATGCAGAGTTTAAATCAATTGTTAGAGTTCTAAGGGAGTATCGGCGAGTGTTTAACCATGATGCTCCAACTGCTAAAATCATTAAGAATTGGCACGATACATTTTTAGCTACAGGATCGGTGTTGAAGAAACATGGTGATGGTCGCAGAACATCCGACGAAATAGTTGCAAATGTTCAAGCCGCGTATGAGCGAAGCCCGCGGAAGTCATTAAGAAGAGCTTCGCCGGAACTTCAAGTACCAAAATCAACATTGCAACGAATTGTCCACAAACGTCTCAAACTGTACGCATACAAATTGCAGTTAATGCAACGTCTGGAGCCGGATGACAAACCCAAACGAGTGGAATTCGCCAATACGATGCTAGACCGTCTCGGCGCTGATTCTGATTTTCTGTCCAAAATTTTCTTCTCTGGGGCTACATCAAAGATAAAGTGTACGCCACCTCAGTCAGGGATCTTCGTGATCTTCGGGAGCGCATCATAGAGGCTATTGAGGGTATTCGACATGCTCCAACGTGCTTGGCAAGAAATCGTTCATCGTCTCGATATCGTCACAGTGACAGCTGGAGCTCACATGATGCCCCGTGACTGCTTTGGGTTCGTCGGAGCCATGCCAAGCCCCGGAGAGAGACAGCGACTGAGTGGGAAAGAGACGGAATACCGATCGCTGAGAGGCTTGAACGCGTGTAAGGGGTGGAGTGAGCCAGTGGGGTACATATATGGATGTCGCATTTTGTGACACATAGGAAGAATTCAAGAATTACAACAAATGGTCATTACAAAATAATACAACAAAATAAAATTGACCTTTTTTCTGTAGTTAGGAAGACAATAATGACATTTCTTTGATTGCTTTCCCTTTCAGCTATATCAGAGAATATTGTTTGAGTAGAATGAATGCGTAACACTGCTTCCAACGCAACATCGAACAAACATGACCTAGTTTTACTCTTATTCAGGTTCATGACTGAGAATATGTGTTCGCAAAGATATATACAGGCAAACATAACAATTAACTTGCATGTCCATGCGTGGATAAACGGAAAATCTTTTTGTATCAAGTTCTTATAAAACCCAACGAGGCCGCCTGGAATATTGTTATATTTATCTTTCAAAATTGTGTGACACTGAAGCCTTATCAATTCTCTTTGAAATTTGACTAGAGCCTGCTCAACATTTACAGAAAAGGGCGTCATAAAAATGTTCACCAAGTTCCTGCACGCAGCGACAGATTGTTTGTGGAGAGAGGCTAATTGACTCAAATAACGTCACCAGGGAGTTGAAATCATGCATTCCTTTACAAACATTTCTTCCGCAAAAGGCCGGCTACTTTTGGCGATATTTAGGGCAACAATATAGCTTGCATGGACAGCTCTTTCGAAACTTGGCTCAATGTGCTGCGAAAGAAAGGGAAAATGAATTTTTAATGACTTCGTCACTACACAAAAAATACAAACATAGTTAAACGGACAGAAAATTCTTTAACAGTTTAACAAACGTTTTTAGAATAATTCCCATACATTGTTGACAACTGTTAAAAATAAACTTATTATAACCTAACCCTTAATTTAATCATATTGCCCTTAGAGTACTTACCCGAATGTGCCTAGCGGTACCGTATGGTACCACAGGTACATATAGTAGTTTCCAGTCGCTGTGTTGGCAACAATGATTATTTTCACAATTTCTCATTGTTTAATTTACTCCCTGACATTCCAGTCCTTGTTAGGAAAATAATATTTTGAAGTTATTTGGCTTGGTATGCTTAGTAGCGTTCGCTAATTATACACATTTTCTTGAATCACTCAATTTAGGTATCTATTTGAATACATTCAATTAGGATTCTAATTTTTAATAAATTCTGATTTCATATATTGGAAAAGGCTTATAGTAAAGCATTCAATTCATGTTTTCACTATAAATATATGAACTGCCAAATATATATGACGTAGAGTTATTCTGGTACTGTATGGTACCACTAGGCAGACGCCGTAGCATTTTGTAAGGAATCGATTTTTCCTCTTTATAGCATTCATATTGATAATTTATTATGGTTCCTGGGACATAACACTTACTGAAGCTGTAAGAATCATAGAGGATGGCAGTATAATAATCTAAGTACTATCTATATTAAACCACCAGAAGTCACAGTGAATTCTGATGAAGATTATAGAGAGGAAGATACAGGAGGTTTACTTGATAATCTCCTAGGAAATCAATTTTATTACGGTGAAAGGCATATGAATTATCTGTGATGAAGATAGTGATGTGACAAATAAAGAAAGTTAGAAGAAATAAGAAAACATAAAGAAAACTTTAACTTTGAAGAATTGAAAGAGGTTTGAGTCTAAGAATGAAGATGAGATGAGGACAAGTAGTTCAATTTCGTGGTCACAAAATACAGAAGTAAAGCGTAACCAAGAAGGAAACAATCAAACTCACACGAAAACCAACTTCATAGATACATGATGAACATCCCCTTTCTAACAGTAGCATTTTTCCTGTAGTTGACTACACATTTTATAGAAGAAAATAGCCTACAGAATTATTTGAAGTATTGTTTTACTGTAATGTTATGTTATAACAGCTGAAGAAATGAAGTTCTTAATCGAAATTCTTCTCTTCAATGGCTAAGTTTTGTACCTAGCAGAAGATGCTACTAGAAAAATGCACTGGACACGCAATGAATTAGTTTACAATTGCATGTGGTGTGATTAATTTCAAAAAATCATGCGATTTGTCCATTGTGCCGATAATACCAAATTTTAGATCACCAAGACAAAATGTAAAAGTTCCGACCTCTGACAAATCTGATGAAGGAGAGATTTATGAAAAATTACATTCTGGAATAATGTATGAAATTTGATTAGTGTATGATTCCCTATAGATGTCATCCTGCAAACATTTCATCAAGGGGAAAGGTTTGGCTTCAATTATAGTGCCTAAACATTGCTTATGGGCGTAT
This sequence comes from Periplaneta americana, assembly GCF_040183065.1. NCBI lineage: Eukaryota > Metazoa > Arthropoda > Insecta > Blattodea > Blattidae > Periplaneta > Periplaneta americana. The sequence continues at coordinate 75,166,075 of NC_091128.1, read as the reverse complement.
CTGATATCTTTTGAAATATGCCAAGGGAAGAGGGTAAGTGCAAATGATCACTTTGAATTTGATTATGGTAAATGTGCAGCACCTCTCGTTGAAATGCTCGACAACTTACCACATGATATGAAGAGCCTACACTTCCGACTGTACGTACTTTGATTACCTGCGAGGACTGGCCGGCTGTCCTCGTATACTCACACAATGCATTAAGAGTGAAGGGGACTCTGTGTAAAATGGTTTGAAAAATGATATATAAAATCTTAGTAAGTGCAACTAAACCAAGGAGCATTGAGGTGCGAACCCTTGCTATTTGGAAAAACTAGCTCCTTGCCCTGTCATTATCATACAAGAAATAAAATGATAAAAGATAGTGAAAGATATAGTGAAGTGTTTCTGTCATTCCAATAAATAACGACTTAAAATGATGAAATCTGAAGAAAAGAAATCTTGCACCCGTAGCTGCCTAGCGGTACCGTATGATACCACCCCTTATCTTTGAAAGTAGATGATTTTAAACAAAACCGAGTTTAATTCCATAATAAGGACGTAAGTTTGAACAAATGTTGAAGAAATTACAAAAATCGCCACATGTCAGAAAATCAAGCTGATTAGGGTTAATTAGTTGAAATGATATTTACCTCGTCGTAAGAAGACTGCATTTCGACCTTCAGTTTCGTTATTAATGCCTTTCTATCTTCGCCGATAATACGAGCGTGTGTATCAGAATGTTTAACTTCAAAGTGACGCTTAATGTTGTACGTTTTTGTCAGTACATTGATATGACATATTAAACACTGAACATTGTTGTCGTCAGGTTAGACAAGATACAAGCCCTCCCGAGAGGGCTTAAATCCTGAACCGACTGTCGACGCACTTCCCTTCATTCTTATTCAAAATGGTTAAGCACAAACGATAGTACACCATATGGATGAATGAACGACTGATGGAACGTATAACACAGCATTTCCTGCAGAATATCATTGAGCAGACGAGTAGAGTTGATGATCGTATGCATTCGTACACCACCACAGCCGCAGCGACAGAGAGGAGTGGGGGTCCGCCCTGGGCAGGCAGAGGGCAGCGTCAGGGCGCCCTAGCCCTCAAACCTGTGTTGGAATGGTGTGCAGTGTATTAGACATTTTATGATTCTGACACAAAATAAACGTTAACGATAAGGTACCCTAATACTGTAACAAATTGGCGCTCTTCAGTAATAGTAGTAACGAAACGTGTCTGAGCCTGGAGACTTCCTGGACTGAGAACATTCGCAGTAAAGTAGAAATAATTCAGCATATAATAAAATTAATTTCTCCGAAATATAAGCGTCTGTTTATACGAAGAATTGCACAGTGAACATTGCATTAATGTCTTAAAATTATGTATCTTCTGCATTTCATTTTCTTCATCGTCCTCTTTCTTCTCCTCTCAGTCTTCCTCTATTTCATCCTCTTCTTTTTTTTTTGCATATTCCTATTTTACACCCTACATCACCATCTTTGTATCCTCCATTTCATCTTCTTTATCACCCTCTTTCTTCTTTTCTCTATTCCTGCACACTTTATCCTCTTTCTTCTTCTTCTTCTTCTTCTTCTTCTTCTCCCTCCATTTCACGTTCTTTATCATCCTCTTTCTTCTTCTTTTTCGTCTCCCTCCATTTCATCTTCTTTATCATTCTCTTTCTTCTTTTCTCTATCTTATTCTTCTTCAGCCCTTCTTCTATTTTTATTATCCCTCTATTTCATCTTCTTTATCATTCTCTTTGTTCCTATCCCTCTATTTCATCTTCTTTATTATCCTCTTTCTTCTCTCTCTAGATTTTCTTCTTCATCCTCTTTCTTCTTATCCCTCTATTTCATCTTCTTTATTATCCTCTTTCTTCTCTCTCTAGATCTTCTTCTTCATCCTCTTTTTCTTATCACTTTATTTCATCTTCTTTATTATCCTCTTTCTTCTCTCTCTAGATCTTCTTCTTCATTCTCTTCTTCTTATCACTCTATTTCATCTTCTTTATTATCGTCTTTCTTCTCTCTCTAGATCTTTTTCTTCATCTTCTTCTTCTTATAACTCTATTTCATCTTCTTTATCATCCTTTTTCTTCTCTCTATTTTTTCTTCTTCCTCTTCTTCTTACCCCTCTATTTCATCTTCTTTATCATCCTCTTTCTTCTCTATATTTTTTCTTCATCCTCTTCTTCTTACCCCTCTATTTCATCTTCTTTATCATCCTCTTCTTCTCTTCTCTATTTTTTCTTCATTCTCTTCTTCTCTTTTTCGTCTCCCTCTATTTCATCTTCTTTATCATCCTCCTTCTTCTCTCTATTTTTTCTTCATCCTCTTCTTCTTACCCCTCTATTTCATCTTCTTTATCGTCCTCTTTCTTCTCTCTATTTCTTCTTCATCCTCTTCTTCTTACCCCTCTATTTCATCTTCTTTATCAACCTCTTTCTTCTCTCAATTTTTTCTTCATCATCTTCTTCTTACCCCTCTATTTCATCTTCTTTATCATCTTCTTTCTTCTCTCAATTTTTTCTTTAACCTCTTCTTCTTACCCCACTATTTCATCTTCTTTATCATCCTCTTTCTTCTCTCAAATTTTTCTTCATCTTTTTCTTACCCCTCTGTTTCATCTTCTTTATCATCTCTTTCTTCTCTCAATTTTTTCTTCATCCTCTTCTTCTTACCCCTCTATTTCATCTTCTTTATCATCCTCTTTCTTCTCTCAATTTTTTCTTCATCCTCTTCTTCTTACCCCTCTATTTCATCTTCTTTATCATCCTCTTTCCTCTCTCTATTTTTTCTTGATTCTCTTCTTCTTATCCCTCTATTTCATCTTCTTTATCGTCTTCTTTCTTCTCCTGTCTTTTTTTCCTATACTTCATTCCCTTTCATTTTTCTTTTGCATCTTCCTTTAGTTCATCATTCTCTCCTCTCATCTCCATTTTCCTACTTCTTTCTCTTCACCATCTTCTTTCTTCTCCTCTCCATCTCTCTCTATTTTATTCCCTTCATTATTATTTTTCTTGCCCTCTCCTACTTCCTTTATTCCAATCCCTTTATCATCTCTTTCCTTCTCTCTATTTTCTTCTACTTTATCCTCGTCTTCTCTTTAGCATCTTGATGCCTCAAACTAGCAAGCTGTCTCGTTCGCGCAGGCGCATAGAGCACTTCTCCCCTACCACTCTCCGCCTACTGCTGTGCACTGTGGACTAGAACTGTACAGATCAGTTCTAATAACAGTTGAGAAGGCTGCATAGGGAGGGTACATCTTGAATACATTGTCAAGAGGTCAACGTTTCAGATAATATGACTATACCTGGGTATCGGAGCCTAGGTGGGCCCTCTCCGTTAGCTCTACTACTTCCCCTCTCCAGGCAGCTTCCTAGTTTGATGCATCACATTCTTTATTATCCTCTTTCTCTATTTTTTCATATTATACTACTTCGTCCTTATCATCGTCTCTCTTTCCCTCTCTATCGTCCTATATTTCATCCTCTTCATCCCGTTTATTCTCTTTTCTACCTTCCTCTATTTCAACCTCTTTTTTTATTCTCTTTCTTCTCTTCTCAATATTCCTCTATTTATTCTACTTTTTCATCTTCTTTCTTATCCTCTCCATTTTTTCTACTTCATCATCTTCCACCTTCTCTTGTGCATCTCCCTTTATTTCATCCATTTCATTATCTTTTCTCCCCTTTGAGTCTTTCTCTATTTCATTGTCCATTTTCTTTCCGTCCATCATCATCTTTATTTCTCCTTCTTCTCTATATCCTCCATCTCCATTTCTTCTCTAACCTATCTTTTCTTCGCTCCTTCGTTCCTCTTCTCGCCTCTCCCTACCTATTAAGTAATATTGGACGTACTGGAAGAGTCTACGAGTCTACACCGTTCATGAGAAGCCACCAGCTTCCTGTGCTCCAACAGTTGCATGTGTATAAATAATATGTAAAAAGTTGTGTTGTCCAGGAGAAATGAAATCGTAAAATTTGCATTTAGTGACATTTTTATTTGAAAGTCTTGGCAGTTGAGTAGTTTTTGCGGAGATCAGATTTCTTCGTGTTTATCAGTGTTTGTTTGCTACATGGATCTCTGTAATATCCGTATTAATTCGTCTAAACATGTTCGCGTGCACAGCTACGAAAAGCCTCATTTATTTTTCCTTATCGGATCTTCTGTACACTCCACTGACCACATGTGCGATCCCCATTCAGAGTTTAAAAAATACGACAGGAGGCAATGAACACCAACACATTAGCTTGCTGTGGCCAGAATTATTAATTTGACAGTGTAAGTGCTGAAGCGAGGGCATAAGCATGCGACACAGTGCCTGTCACACCTCATTTCACGACGGCACGTCAATTCTCAGCGCAGAAATCTCAGCTCGTACAAGTACCAAAATATAATTCTGGTCACGACATCGGGCGCTCTCCAGACTTTCTCTTCACATTGTCCTTCTTAATCGATATTTCTTCTGCTTACATATTTACACTGTGTCCACATAGAATGTCATCCATTGTGAGGGTTAAATGCACCTGATAAATGAAAAGTATCTCGTCTGAAGAAAGCACAGAAAGTTGAAAACTTCGATTTTCGTCGATGGTATGTAGCATGCATACAACTGCCACTTGATTTCGTCGTCAGGATTGATTTCTTCACTAATTGATTTTTTTACATACAAGAGCAGACGCTTGTGAAGCACTTTGTTAATATATTCTAGAATGTGACATTCGTAGTTCTCTGGATGCCTGACTGATGGACTTCTTTGGACTTCGAGAAAATGATTATCGAACCTACTCAAGTAACTCGATAAATCCTCTCTGTTCTCCACATGAAAGCTCCCTTTTAACGCTTCCAGTCGCAATAAATTTGTTCCATAATTTGATAGCAATTTTATCAGGTGCATTCTGCCTTTAAATGCGCCTGAAGTTTAGCTGCACTAATATCAATGATTTTAACTCGACAAACATTACAACAGAGGCTGCAAAAGGGTATTTGTCGCATACAGAGGGGAGAGCCATTAATCCTTCCCTTTGAAGGCTTTAAGGTACCAGCCTGGACAAATACCCAATTTCCCATCCATACCTTCCCGTGGTGCAGCTGGTTTTACAAGCTGAACTAAAGAGAGGGGCTACTCATCAATTAGCATTGTTCAGCTTGATGAGTTAATGATCGAATTTGTTATAATTTTTTTCTATTCAATACCTAATTCCCTCTTTACCCTTTCCTATCCAGTCCTCTGACTGAACTCTTACTTTCTTCGACCCCGATGGTACTAGAGCATTCGAGGCCTAGAGATTCATTTCACTTTCCTTCCTACTTTTTCTACTTTTCTGTTCCTAGTGCTGACCTGCTATGGCACTAAAGTCGTCCTCCGGTGGCTTAAGGAGGGAAAGAAGGAATCAACAAGATCTCCCAACTAGGTCTAGTAGACCCGTCGACCAACAGCAGGTGTGGTCCTCCAGACATTCTGGGGGTTGTGTGTGGATGAAGTAGCCACCAAAACGTTAAAATATGGTGTTCACTTAAATCGGCTACTAGTTTCCATTTAACCACTTTGTTACTAAATCTACATATTACTCTGTGAAAAGATTTATTAAATCTACATATTTAGACTTCAACAAACAAAATTTCATAACACAATCTCAAGGGAAAAAATGGAACTCTCTGCATCATAATCCACAGTTAATTGCCGATTTACCATGCAAATCGTCTGTAGCTGCATTTACATTGGCAACCAGGCCATGATTGTTTGGCCAAACATCTGCATAGAATTGGAATATATCATTCTCCGAACTGCCCATTGTGCAATTCAAATCAAGAAATGTATTCGGAACACCTCAAAATCTGTGCTTCAGTGGCTGACCATGACAATATCTTTGAAAAATTTTGGAGTACAAGAGGTCAAATGACTTCATTGTCAAACGTCTGGCATTAGAAAACAACAACACTACAACAGATTGCTCACGTTCTTGCTGTGATGCCATTTTACCTTCTACTATGATAATGCAATTTCTGGAACACTATGACAATAATTACAGCTCCCAATGAAAACTTGAACAATTTTATCACCTTATAACCAGGCAGCGCATTTTCGTTCCAAAACAAGTTAGACAAGTTATCGGTTAGTACATCCTGACCATTCAGAGTTCAATCTCTGACGCTAAATGCTTAAGTCAGGACGCTACGAAAGGTATAGTTCAGTACATAATAATAATAATAATAATAATAATAATAATAATAATAATAATAATAATAATAATAATAATAATGTATCATGACAACTATAAGTGGGGTTGCTACTAAATTGAAATGGTCTGTCCAGCTACTTTTTAACCACATAAACGCACTAAAACTTCGAAACTAGCGCTATACAAAATATTAGTGCTACATATTACAGAAAATATATTTAGATAATAATACTGAACTAGTATATACAATATATATTATACTGTACAACATAATAGTAAACATGATGCACATTAATTTATATACTCCATATAAAATACATGCAATTAATTCATGTAACAAAATCAGTTCCGTTACAATAAATAAAATATATAATCTGAGATTATGAAATTCATATCTTTTACCATAATATTGTCAGTAAAAGTTTGTTTAAGCTAAGAAAATTTTCTTCCTACGTTACATGACGTTACAGGGACACAATTATAATAACAAAAATCAATATACAAATTAACAATATTTATATTTTACACAATATATACAAATAATTCATTTATCAAAACCTATACGCGTTGCAGTGAACGAAAACAAATATTCTGAGGTTATGAAATGGAAATCTTTTACGAACGTCACATAAAATTTGTTTAAACTGAGAGAATGTTTTTTCTACGTCACTTGACATTACAGGGCCATATTTATAATACATTACTTCACAGCACAGATCATCATTTGAAATAAATCACAGTACGTTTGAAAGAAAGAAAATAAAGAAGAAATAAATATTGTATATTTTACAAATTACGTTAAATTAATTTAGGCTCTAGCGACATTGGAATGGGACAAACTTGTGTTAAGAAACGAGCCCACTTAGGAAATTATTTAAAAAATGCAGATAAACTTTAAACACAATATAACATAGATTGATAACTTGAAATAATATTAACACAAAAGTCTAAATAAAAATTCAACTTATTCAGTATTCGAATCAGATCACAATATAGTCTTAACTTGGTGTTTTACATAAACAACATTGATGATGGAGCGTCTGTATTGTACTATGATTCATAGTCTATGCGTACCTGTTTGCAATGCTACCTTGCTTACGAATCCATGTGACGTAATAGATGTACCAGAAAAAACTACTCGATCCGCTGTACGTTTGGGAACACAAATGCGCTGCCTGTTTATAATCCTCACATCAGATTGGTACGAGGCGTATAGGCCTACTTTATTTTATAGCCAATTAAAATTAGTGAACTTCTGTGTGGGCACTGTGTATATCAGGGTCTGTTTCACAGCATATACGTCCGCAGATAAGAAAACAGATATTTCGCGGTAAATTGTTTGCAGTAGCGGCAAACTGAAACTCTTACCTTAACAACAGATATGTTGATCTTTCTCTTAAACAAGCAGACTACCTTGTAAATATACTCTCACTTGAGGTGTAACAGATGTGTAGCATTTCTCGCAGATGAGGCAGATACGTCTGTTTGTTGAGCTAATTTATTTAGACATTTTTCGTGACCAATGTTTCTGATTTTCACAAATTTCGTCTAATATAGGCCCTATTAAAACTGACCTTCTCCTAGAGTGTTTCGTATCTAATAATGATTCCGAAGTTTCAAATGCATTCACTAGAGTATACGGTAGATCTTTTAGATGCTATAGCCGGGATATTATTCAATATTGTATACATTGTTGTTCGTGGCATGTCGAGTTGACGACTGGCAACACGAATCGACTTACTGGGCTCCTTACAAATGCCTCTCGCACCTCTTCAACACGTTCATCCGAAAAGAAAGGTCTGCCACTGTTCTTACGTTTTAAAACACTTCCAGTCTCTTTAAGTTTGTTCATCCACTGATAGATCCTCCTTTGTGTTGGAGGTTGATAGTGGTACATTGTTTTGAACTTTCGCTGAATTTGTGTTACGGATTTTAACTCCGCTAGCCACAAGCAACAAATAACTTTTTCCTATGGAGACGCTATTTTTTTTTTTCTGTTTACTAAGCCTCCTAGCAACGCAGAAGTCCACATTTAGCACAACTTAAACTTTGACAGTTGCAAGTCAGCTTTCCTGTAACAAAGAAGATAAATACCATGTAGTTTTTATTTCATAGAGATAAGAAGTTGCATACATCATTTATGGACACGGTGTATATTGAATATTAAGGAAATGTTGGATCTCAACGTGATATGGGAATAATGATTTCTACACTATGCATGATACTGAATTTGTGACACAATATAGATTTTCAAAAGTAGGCCACAAAATTTTGCAAATATTGAAACCAGATTTCAATATCCTACAAACAGAAGTGGGCCACTTACTTCGATTCAGCATCTGCTATTCACTGTAGATTCTATGCTACTGACTCTTTTGAACTAACTATTGCCGATGTCAATAGTGTTTCAAAATATACAGTGCGTAAATTTATCAAAAAGGTTTTTCCGCTTGGACCTCAAGCAGAAAAAGTGATTAGAGATTTTTATATGATACGAAATTTTCCTGGGATTTTGGGTACAGTTGACTACACAGATCCCTTTTGTCATCTGGTTTCATAATACTGAGATTTTTCAAAACAGAAAGTCATATTATTGCAATAAAATTATAACTTTGCTTTATGCAATCCTAACATTAAACCACTATGGCGCTATAAATCGTGCACAATCAGGCTAATTCTGGCACTGGTGCCAGAAAACGTTGCCTAGCAACTAGTATTTCATGACGTCATTACCGCTTTCACAACACAATTTTATACAATTATCTGTAAGAAACCTTCAAAACAACAACAAATTACATTCCCTTAGAAACGATTACTTAGTAACCATGTAATATATGACGGCATATACAGTATATTCATGTCTCTACTAGATAATGACATTATATTTGGTAAATATATATATTTTTTTTACATATTTTAATGCTGGAATAACATAAAACGTTGTAACACGTGTTTAATCTTCATTATAAACACTCTTGAAAATTAGCGCTCTCGCTTACGCTCAGGCGCTCCTTGCCATAATTACCAAGATTATGCACTAGTTATATGAAAGTTACTATTGTAATAATTATTATTCAATAGTAATCCCATACAACTTTCATTTGTCCACTTCTTGTGTATGGATCATGGCCTACCACAGTGATGTCAAAGCAAGCGCATTTTTCTGACTTTGACTTCGTGCGCGGCACAAGCGCTAGGTATGGAAGGAGGAAGGATTATGTGTATGAATAAGCAGCCTGTTGGATTAAGAAGACAGTGGTGTACAAACTTCAAACGGAACGTGAAATTTTATGTCCTTATTTTTATATGGCTTCTTTCTGTTTGATATTATCTATATTGTTTGTAAAACAATAGTAATATGCGTTACAAGAGCGATATGTTGAAGTTTTCATGTTCGAGGAAAAGGTTGAAAAAGCGAAACGTAGTTGAGCTTTTTTAATTTCCGAGAATTGAAAGAAAACATATCGCTCGTGTATCGTAAATTATTTTATGCGAAGATCTTTTATTACATACCTGAAAGAGGAATTTATAATTAGTTGCAATGAAATCTCTATCTTGGTTTCTGTTCAATGACGGCAAATTTGCAAAACAAAAATATCTATCTTCAACAGTGTTGCTTTAAAATGTTTTCTGTGTTTACTATACTCCAGCAGGCCGTGATATACGTCTGTATTTTTTTTTCCTCCAGTCTATGATGAGTCTGGAATCTTGTTGATTTTTTCATGGCTTCCTTAATGTTACTTGCATCACGAATGCAGTAACTTTAGTGGAGTTGTAGAGTTTACTTAATTCTTGCAGATATTTAAAAACAATAATTAACAGTGCAATTTAGGTGAAATTGCAATGGTAAGTATCCAATTTATAATTATTACTATATTGAACGTCTTTAAAAATTATATGTTAAAAGCCTAAAGCAGTAAAATCAATATGTCACTTAAGCGGTAAGAAGAGGGAAATTGTTATGTGTGTTAGGTTGGGAATACTGAATGTGGAATTTTAGACTTTCCGCAGATTGGTTTTTTGCGGAAACCAAGCAAATGCGCACGATTTCGCACAAAAGTATTTACACCAATTTCTTAATATTGCACTTGTGTTTTAAACGTTAATAACATAATAAAGATTTAAGAAGGAATATTCACATAAAATCCATAGCGGTAGAAGTACACTGTACTAAATGAATGAAACACATCATTCATAAATAAAGTAACATCCCAAGGAAAGAGATTGAGTATGACATGATAAGTTGGAATTAATATTTATAGTATCTTTAGCCTTATAAAAGTAATCAATAAACTGATCTATACAATATTACAGTACAAAGCAAAATTATCTGCACATATGTGATAACTGTAACTAATATTACATAAAAAAACTCTTATCGCATTATGCTTTTAAGGTGATATTGGTGCGCAAATTCCTATCATCAGAATATTAAATTATTTTTTCGAAATCTGCTGAAGCTGTAGAGCTGACTTTTTTTACAACACATCAGCACATATCTTTTGTTTATGATGTAACAATAGCTGGTTTCTAATTCATTTACTTATAAACATTTTCAATGGGAATATTTTCAAAATTTGTAATGCACTATCTTCAGTTATACGTATTTACGATATATTAGATTTACGAAAACATTGTTTCAGTACCTGTAAGGTTACTAAACAAACATATCTGATAATTTCACTTTTCTATAAAAAAAAGTAGAGAAAATATTTCTTTTCAATAAAAAAGCAAACTTGTAAAAAATGATAATTAAAATTAAAACTTACATTTTTATAATGCATTTATAACTTCTCAGACAAATCTAAAAATTAACATGGATATAGTTTTAATAAGTTCTCTTCCCTTTATCCATTGAATCAGTGCTGGCCATCCCTGTATATAGCTCGACCAAGCGGCATATACTATCTCTTTCGTCTTTTTTTTCCTTTCCGCTGTAAAGCGTTCAGGCTTTCCTGTGCTCTAAAGCGCGCGCTTGCGCCTGTGGACATCAGTTGACATGACTGACTTACTGTAACAGTAAAGGTTGTGATTTTATACATGTTTCATGGCTTACTCTACAATACAGAATGTAAAAATATTGTCCTACAAGTGCAAAATTATTGCCAACAGCTATTGAGTAGTTAGAATAGTATTAACGACTATTATAGTTGTGTTGGTTGTTTTAACCAAAATTATGTTGAAGAAATAGAAAACACATTAATAAAACGTTAAAAATAAATACACTATTAATTTCACAATAGTCAGGCCAAATTAAAGATTACTTGGAGAAACTGGCCATGCGTCTTCTTAACAACATTGTCTCTATTGAACTCAAGTCTCATTTATGAGATTTTTAATGTCAAAACCAGTTGTGGAGTAGATTGCTTTGCTTTTCTATTCTATTCTACCTTTGTTACTGTTCATTCGCCGCTGTTATCATTCTATTGGTTTTCAATAGCCTTTGTAATCTGTGAAGAGTCGGTAAATTATTTTACCTTCAATAGGCGCCAGAGTCAAAATATATTCGTTACGTTAATTTGGAGCAATGAGAACCTGTAATTTACAGGTTTAATAAACCTGGGCACTGCATTAGGTCCAGTAATTTCGGTCTACCGATAAGGGCCGCACTGTTTTTAGGAGGATGAGGGCAGCGTGATTGCAGCCACTTAACCGCCCCCACTGGCCACATTAGTGCCGAGATTAACTGCGTACCAGTAGGGACTAATTAATTTCTGGAATTCATTATCACATTGATTTCCTTTACATTCAAAGTTTACGGTCTTGTTTTGAAAATTTAATTCCTAAAGATACTGAACAAAATATGGCAGTGCGAAATTTCACTATGTTAGTGTACACTACAAAACACAACTAATATAATCGCCATGAAAAATTGTTTCAAATTGATTGTCCACACTCATTATGTTTAAAGTTCCTATTATACAATTATTATTGTCAAATTAAGGGATTGAATTCACCTTCCACCATAAAAAAGTATACGTTTTATAAATTTTATTCTTCCATATCACTAAACTCTAATTCATGATATTTTATGTCTTTAATATCTGTAAATTGCTCTTCAATCTAAAAGAAAAAAATAACTTATTTGGGTACATAAGAATTTTTTGGAATTGTGGATTTTCAAAATTTTCATTTTTAAATTTGTACCACACTGCGTTTTTTTTTAATTGTTCCCAGGTATTTAATACAGTGACACTTTTGTTTAGCCTCGCTGTTTTCATTTTCCCGTTGCCCGCCACTAGGAACTTATCTGCGGCCAAGCGGCCAACCGGTCTGCCGGCACTGAAACATTTAGTATAGGAATTTGTGCTTATCCAGCTCACCGTAGGTCAGGGCTGGGCACATTACGTGATTCTGAGAAATGAGCGCTGTGTGCTTTAAAAAGCGGGTCTTGCGAGCGCTGTGACGTATGCCTACTGTACGTCATTCAGCGTCGGTGCAGTGGTGACTGTGCAGTATGATGGCGAACTTTGAAGACGGAGCTTCCGCTCATACACTAAAGCGTCCCGCTATTCCAAATGCTTTTAATGTATCATGGGGGGAGGAGTTTTGGTAGAGAGCAGTGGATTAGCAAAGTGTTTAATTTGGCATAAAACACTCCAACTTATTAAGAAATTCAATATCCAACGACATTATTCTTTACAACATGCTACTGAATATGACAAATATGTTGGTAATGAACGCCATAAATTAATACAACTTAAAGAAAATGTTTCTCAGGTACATTATATTAGATTATCTATTTGATATTTACATTGCATTATAGGTTATTATACATTTAGTAATATATAATTTTAAATTATACAAGTAATATGATATATCATAATATAGTATATTACAGTTCATGATATATCATATATCATGAACTGTAATATACTATACTTTGATATATCATAATATTTGTCTTCTTCTTCTTCTTCTTCTTCTTCTTCTTCTTCTTCTTCTTCCTTTCTAGGATTGGGTTTTTGTCCCGCTCCGAAACTAAAGTAATATTTGTATAATTTAAAATTATATATTACTAAATGTACATCTATTATTCCGGTTGTAACCTTACCTGCATTGAAAGGTTCAATTGCTCTCCTGAAGCATCACCTATATTCGAAATCAAACTAAGTTCATTAGCATTCTTTACTTTTTTGTAACACTTACCTCTCTAAAACTAGGTAGGCTTATATTTCCACTAATCTCAAAATGTATTTGCAGCTATGTACTTGTAGGAGTTTCATTGTTAAAACAAAACCAATGGTTCAGTGAACTTGTAACCATTTATAGGGTTAAGTACTCTTTGTCCCTTGTGGCAGCTCACGAATGGTGAGAAGATTTATAAATATATTTAAAAATTCGTGTAACTCGTTAAATATCAGTCTTATGAAACTTTTGCATAGAATAAAACTTATCGGAAATCATGTTTAAAGAAACTCTTGTCATGTAACATTTTCACGAAAATCAATAATAAGCGAGATATTTCGGTTTATTTAATTCAGGCCTTCTTATAACCCTCCTTTTAAATAAAGTATTTTGAATGCCATATAGCCTAAAATCTAAGATAGAACGAACTTAATTTATATTCCAATTTTCATAAAAAATCGGTTTAGTCATTATCACGTGAGAAGTTAACAAACATCCAGACAGACGGACAGACAACCAAACAAAAATGTCAGAAGTGCGATTTTTGGTCTCAGGATGGTTAATTAGGTTATACATGTTAACACCAATTATTTTTGGAAAAGTAAAAATTATCAGAAAAATTTTGGTAGTATAGATCACAAGATATGGGTGCCATATGAAATTTCAAAGTGGAATGTGTGAACTGAGGCCCAATATGCAATTAAGACTGGTTTTAAACTTCCCCTTCAATATCTAAAATTGATGTGTTTTTTGTTAAATTAAATTCAATTTAAATTGTATAGTTATTTAGACCGGGAAGTTTTGAAATGAAAACACTGTATAAGGTTTCACTTAATGTGATTTGAGAAAATGGTAAAAAAAATTGTTGTAACTTAATTGTCCTTTTCTTCAAAGAATCAATTTCATTGATTTTACTTGAAGTAGACGGAGTTCGAACGAGATGGTTAGAATGTTATAGCATATTTTGAGAAAAGTAATTTGAAATTCGATTGATAAAATCATAAAATTATTCAGTCCGTAACATATCTTGGAGCTGTGCATTTGATGTGGTTTGATCAGCAGCAGTGTCTTTTGAGGAGACTGGTGGATATATTGCATATAGTCTTCTGATGATTCATGGATGAGCGAGCGGACTTCCGAAACTTCACTACCATTGGTGGTTACTGGTCTTATAATCGGTGTGTTAAGAGGTGCTCCTCACCATCATGGCATTTATCGCAATGGCTCGACACTTAAACCACTGCCGAAACGCCGAGGTGCTCTCTCGCCGGCTAACACCTAACCTTCGATCGAAACACCATCTCTGAATAGTATTGACAACATTATTCCCCTCCGATCGTCACATGATTATCAGTAGAATGACAGACTGAACTCAATTGCAATGAATAGGAGTGAGTGGCCCGGGTTCGAATCCTGGTGGGGGCAAGTTACCTGGTTGAGTTTTTTCCAGGGTTTTCCCTCAACCCAATATAAGCAAATGTTGGGTAACTATCGGCGCTGGACCCCGGACTTATTTCACCGGCATTATCACCTTCATATCATTCAGACGCTAAATAACCTAGATGTTGATACAGCGTCGTAAAATAACCCAATAAAATTAAAAATTAAAAAAATCAATGTCTGTCTGGATGTTTGTTACCTTTTCACGCGATAATGGCTGAACCGATTTATATTAAAATTGGAACATAAATTAAGTTCGTTGTAACTTAGATTTTAGGCTACATGGCATTCAAAATACCTTATTTAAAAGAGGGGTTATGAAGGGGCTTGAATTAAATAAATCGAAATATCTCCCTTATTATTGATTTTTGTGAGAAATGTTACATAACAAAAGTTTCTTTACAAATGAATTCCGATTAGTTTTATTATATTTAAAATTGTGATAGGACTGATATTTAAGCAGATACAAGAGTTTTAAAATAACTACGTTTTACTAGCGCCGCAGCGCCTTCTCAGATTAATAGGCTGTAATGAAATCAGAACAAATGACTGTCTATTTAAGATGGCCTTGCACACATCAAAGAGAGAATATTATTCATTTAACACTATTTGTATTCTATGATGGGAATATGTAAAATATGTATAATGTTATAAATGCTTATCTATCCATGCGAAATTGTTAACTTTATAATTAACATCATAACCTGAGAGTGAAGTTTTTATTGCATGTGCATAAAAGACAATGCAACCACGGTATGGCTACAAACAAATAAATATAGGCTAGTCTGTAATAATCTCAGACCTCGAGTGACATTCATTAGGACTATTTCGTGAATATATTATAGATATGTAAATCATATAATTATCCCTAAAATTCGCTCACAAAATGTTAATAATTCTGTGGTGTTTGGGTAAAGGGAGATAAGTCATAAAAATGAGTTCGGAGATAAATGAAAATTAAATTTGGAACGTTTATTACAAATAATTTTCTACACAAATAAAACACATCAACTGCTTGTATTCTTTGATTTTTGCACACCCACTTGCATAATTTAACTTGTGTGTTCATCTGGGGAACAAAATTCCACCTGGACAAAAAAATGACTTATACCCCTTTACCCGAACACCACAGAATTATAGGTATATTTATTAATATTTACCTATTCGAACATTGTGAAGTTGAAATAAATAAATATCGATTACCGGTACTGCAATAAAGAAATTGAATTTTATTCAGTAATGCCAATTGAGAAAGCGAAATACAGGTTTAATAATGTTAATTAATGTATTGCGCTTTTCTCTTGTTATTACAGAGAATTAAATTTTCATTATCTGCTGAAATCTTAAATTAATTTAAATATTTTCTAATATAATTACAAATAACCTGATTCAATACCAGTACATTAATTCAATGAACAAATTGTTGAAAACGCAGTTATCAAATTTTCGAATGAAGGAGTGTCATTTTCTTTAGATGCTTTGGACATGAATTAAGAGACGAAGATATAGATCTAGAAGTAGGATTTCATACTTTATTTAGTACTTCGTCATTACATTAAGGCCAGTAACACACTACATCGAGAACTATGAACTATGTGTGGAGACAGCTAGCAATGTTTGCCTTTACATTACAGCGAGAAATATGTTGCTACACATTGGAGCCATCTCTGTATAGACAATTAAAACACGAATTTTATTACGCCATGCGGAAGACAGTTTGATCAAAGACCTTGTATATACTATACAAGGTCTTTGGGTTTGATATGTGCTTATAGAAATTAAGTTACATAAATTTGAACATCTAACTTTCTATTAATTGTTAATTTTCATTCACGTAATATAAATTTTATAGGCTACAATTGTGTTAGTGGGAACGGGATAAATAGGTGGTGGGGTAGCTATGTTTTCAGAAAGTCGCTAGCCCACCAATGTCAGCTGTGCCTTATTTCGAGCGTTACTCCATGCTAACGGAAAGCATTTTCCATAGCTCGCATTACATATTTTCTCGCTGTATTATGTTAGGGGCCTAATGGATTCATGCTCATCGATTTACGGGGAAACAGCGACACTGACTAAATAAGAGAACGACCATGCGATAATTTGATTCTGATAAATCAAGTTGCAAAAATTATCGCAATATATGACTGTGGTTGGTTGTAATTCAAAATTTCATTATGGTCGAAAATGGAGTGACGTCACATAAATGAAATAGTCTCTGTAATTTACCATATAAATGCATTAGAATAATCTCTATGAATAATCTAATAAAACATCGCATGCCATTAAATCCAGGCCTTGACGTAACATTAAATGAACTGAATTCTGAGATATAACTCTGTGTGTCCAAGCGCGTGCGGAACCCAAATCTGGCGATTAGTGCGTCAAGTTGAAAAGCTAAATAATGGACCCATGATGAAAGATTAGATAGGAAATGCTTAGAAAAGGTCGCAGGAGATAAGACCTAATATTAAAGGTGTTGGAGCAACACGAACTGCAGTTTGTGGTTCCTTCCACACGTAGAAATGATGACTCACAGCTGCCCTCCGGAGGCTCGTAAAATCTCTTTGAAGCAACAATCGTAATTCTTCAAGAGAACCGTGTTTATAAACGACCACTCACATAGCACAGCGGGGTGCCTGACGCTGTTGTATGGATTCCTCTTTGTGCCAGGTCTGCTTTCATTTTATAGACCTGAGCGTATTCCACAAAAGTAAAAGTTACAGGTTTACAAGATGTGTACTTTATTGTAATTGCTTGTTGCAGTTGATTTATAAATGGAATTAAGGCTGTATTACTAGAATATGAATTTTCATGTACGTACAGCAAGGCAGTATTTCCTAAGAGTTCCCTTTTTTCCTCTCTTTGAAACGCTAATTACAGCTGCAAAAATTTAATGCTGGACGCAATGAACATGAAAACATACGTTTTTATTTTCTCATATGAATTATGAGAAAAAGTAACGGGTGTACGTCTGGAAACAGGTTTTATTTAGTACGGCGCCTTTCAAAAATTGATATGGGAAAGTAACAGCCGCTTGGCTGTCACTCAACGCGAGGGCTTTCGGCAATAAAATCTCGCGACTTATACAGTACATTACATTACAGATGCAATTTATTGCCTTGAATTATAATGAGAACTGCAACTGTTGACCATCCTTTCTAATGCATGTTTAATATCTTTTTGAAAAGATTTCTAGACACTTGCTGGATTTCCTATCCATAAAATTGAATCCTAGGCACATGGTCCGTTTTATTCAATTTGTGAACGACTGTTGTCTCATAAGGCTTTAGTTTTAACAATTTCGTGGCTTTTCAAGCTGATATCTTGGATATACTTGTCTGTTCAGCTAACGTTCTTGAGGGAACTCGGTCCTGAAGTACGAAAATGCTTAAATGTTAACCTATCTTTCGAAAATGTTACCATAAACTGGTAATGGTATTGATACCGGCATATTAATTACCAAATTTAAGTTTTCTATTGTAATTATTACCCATGCTATTGAGATGTCAGTATTTTTAACAACAGCGGATTAAAAATGTTATAAGAGTCACAAATTTTGGTTTTCAACACTCAAATTATTATAGAAGTTACCGTAGTTACGGTAAGTGAAGGTATTAACGCCATTAATTAAAAAATTGGGTTACAAATTACCAGAAATACGGACAATAATACATATCTTTTAGATATTAATTATTTATAGCTTTTCCTATTGAATGTACATTTCAGAAGTTGTAATTGTGACAAGGTTTTACAATAATACAAGTAAATAAAAGTATGACGCATACTGGCGCAATTTCCAGCAGTGAAGATAACGCCACTTATTTTTTTAAACAAAGAAACGTGTTTACAAGCAAAAGCAACAAATGTAAGATCGTGTTATAGAATTAAACAACTATAAATGATTAGAGACAACAAAAAGTCTCAATACACATTACTACATGACTTTAAAAAATTAAATCAAGGTCACTGTCCTTAAGTGGTGCAAAATCGTCTTCACATATTGAACAGAGTCCAGTTTTCCTTGTCGCAGATTTCGTGGTACAGTAGAGCTTCTCATTTAGGCACATTGAAAACGTAAACAAAGTGCAGGTAACGTGTGGAGGGAGGACGAGCCATACGATAAACACGAGGGATGCACAAGGTTTTAGTTACAACATTTATGACAGAGCATTAATTGAAATTATATTTTCCAAAAGCACAAAAGACAAAAGAACACAAATTGCGTAACTTTATCATACACACATTTTAACAAACAAGAAAATTGTAATGTTGAAATAATTCAATATAACAAATCAAATTTTGCTACTTATATGATGTTGCTTTCAAACAGCATTTTTTACTGTCATGAATTTCATTCTCTGTATGACTAACATAATATCACCGTCTTCTGTGGCCGAATTAACAAAACTATAGTATACTGATCTGAAGTGACAACACTATTTCCTGAACATAATTATCCCTTCTCAAAGTTCAATTTATTCAGATACAGTTCAGAGCAATGTAAGTACTGTAGTTTTGTTAATTCGGCCACAGAAGACCGTGAGATTATGTTAGTCATACAGAAAATGAAATTCATGACCGTAAAAATTGCTACTTGAAAGCAACATCATGTAACAAAATTTGATTTATTATATTGAATTATTTCAACGTTATAATTGCTTGTTTGTTAAAATGTGTATATGATAACGTTATGCAATTTGTATGTTTTTTGGAAAATATAATTTCTATTCATGCTCCGTCATAAATGTTGTAACTAAAACCTTGTGCATCCCTCGTGTTTATCGTACGGCTCGTCCTCCCCTCACACGTTACCTGCACTTTGTTTACGTTTTCACTGTCCCTAAACGAGACGCTCTACTGTATCAAATTCCGGTCTATTATCCTTAAATCCGAGACGATTAAACTAACTGCTATTAAAACATACTAAATCAAAGTATATTCTCGCAGCGAGTTGGCGTTATTACCAGCAGTCGCAAATTATATCTTAAGTGAATAACTATCATACTATTATAAATTTTAAAACAACACCACTTCACTAAACTTAAGAACACATATAAACGAATTTCTCATAATATTTTATCATTCACTATCTTTCAGACTCAGTTATCTGTACGTACTTTATACAGAATAGATACAATACTCACGTCACTGGACTATCAACTCAAGCTCGAACTTCTTCACTTAAAGGTTGTTAAACTCAAACTAAAGACAGAAATCCGTTTCATCATTGGTTCCAGATGTTTGAGAAAGATTGCTCTAAACATCACACTTCTCTGACTAGAGTTGCCAACGTAGACTTTCATGTAACTAATTATAAAATATTAGATGGAGTTATAACCTGCATGGCGTTAATACCTTCACTTTACCCTATGTGTGTCTGAAACTTACGATAAATTATTTTTCATTTTATGTAGAATATCTCGGAAAAAAGAATAAAATTTAGTAATGTTACATGTCCACTGTTCTTTTTTGATGTGAATATTAAAAATACCATATAAATATTAAAATGCGAAAATAATTTAGTAAGTTCTTCTTATTGGTTCATTCCTGACATATAGTGAAAATGTGTAAATGAAACAATTTGTGGACATTGGAGCACGTTTTATACCAGCGAATTCTATTCTCTAGCAGGGAGCCGTATGACTTCTCTTCAACCCCTTTCTTCCCCGCCGAACACCGTGCAGCGTTAATGCCGTGACATGAATATTAAGCGTATTCGCTCCCCGTGCCCAGCCCTGTTTTATACTGTAAAATGTTGGAGGAAAAAGAGTGTCATTTGTGGGAATAACAATACGATGCGAGTATTTAATTCTCAGCGTGCTGCAAACAGCATTTGGCCGCTGACGGATTTAAAAAGAGATAGAATGCTAAGAAGTCATGTTTTGTGGTAAAAGAAAGTTCAACGATTTTTTTATGAGTTTTTGTGTATTTTTTCATAAATTTTGGTTTTAGGCTATTTCAGGACTACTGTAAGTTCCCTTAATGATTTCGTGGGAGACTGTTCTAACCTAGACTATAGCCAATGTCATCGAATTTTTCTTAAATTTGTGCGCCTTTTTTACACTTAAACAGCCGATTTTTCTCAGTATTTTTTACTAATTTCTAGATTTCTGGATAAGATGGTTGTTCAAAGCTAGAATATTTCCGTAGAAATATAGGCTAGCGCAACACTTTTTGAACGATTTCTTTGCAATAAAAAAAGAAAATGAAGTCATTGTCAAATAGACCATGGAGGCCCATAGACTAGCCTGAGGTTAAGGCTCCCATCTTCATAGACAATCGGCACTATGTTCTATCCAGTTTCTTCTTCCTGCTTTATCTAAGGCTTTCAAATCTTCCTTCAGAGAATTCAGTGATCTTCTCATCAGGATAAGGACATACGCATATTCGAAAATCTATAGGAATTGATATTCAAGAGTAGTCTTGGTATTTATCTAAGTCTTCCTAATTACTTATTCTAGCATTAGGTTAAAAAGTAGTAGGGCCATCCCATTGTGGTCTACTATCTTCGGGATTGTGGATGGGGTCCTTGAATCCCAGGAGACTAAGTAAGTAGAATTTATAAGTTGAATAAATATGTAGATGATTTATTCTGGTATTTAATCCTGATACGTCTATCACAGGATCACAGACGTACCTCACACAAGCAATGATACAGAAAGACATATATTCCGCTATACACGAATTTTTATACAGTAACTCTCAAAGTCAGCTAGGGGTTAAATCAAAGTACCATTCTGATGAAATATTAAAAAAAAAATTTTGTCGTGCCCCATCCCACGACAAGGGCGGATGGCTTATCTTTGAGAAAATCGCGAGTTATATCCCACTCACGAAAAGCAAAATATTTTGTTGTGCCTTTTTGGTATAGCAACAAATTTATCAAGACAACACAACGAATTAGACACTGCGTTGTACTTCCTAACTCCCTGACATGATTTATATACTACACTTGCTTAAGGATAGGAGGGATTCCTTATTTAGAATGTGATCTCAGGTTTTCGAAATAACCACAAGTTTAGATATTCACCATTACTGAGTTTATTGACAAAACATCAAATTAGAACAGATAAAGGTAGAGTATTGTAATTGAACGATTATTTATGAAGTATTAAAATAGCTGTTAATTTTAAAGTATCAGAATGAACTAGTTAAATGTAAAGTACAAGAATTTAACTGTTGATTTTACTTGCAGTTGACTGTAGGGCGAACCCTGGTGCTATTCAGAGATGATGGCATTTTCTGCCTTCTTTCTGGACGTCGGGAAGTTACATGACCGCTGTTGCATGACCGCTGTCTTGACCAATGACCATATAGATAACATATAGATATTTTCAAAAAGTTTCATGGCACTTGTTTGAGAGATTTCTATTTATCAGCAGCTGTTGCAACATACCAAGCTGACCAAGCAGTATCATCAGTGTCTGGGGTTCAGGGTTCGTTAATTATCACGCACAACCATGCCCTAGAAAGATGAATGAATTACATGAGAATAAGTTGGCGTAACATCACACCAATTCCTTTTTCAACCCTCAGTTCACTTGGAAGAAAGTTCCCATTTTCCCCAGAATATTCACACATCATGTACTGTTTCCACGCTACGAGTTGGCGTTAGGAGTGGATAGACGGGACGGAGGGACTTTTCGCTACAATCTGACCTAAAAACTTCGGTCCACTTACTTGACTACAAGGGAACGGAGTCAGACATAAAAGATTCCTCATCTTCGGTGTTGTCGCTATGACTAGCATTGTCACATTTTTCGAAATTGTTGGAGTATCATCTGTCCATGATAAGTGACTGTTGTTGTTCGTGCCTTGTATTTTAATTCACATCAGAGTCCTGCATTGGAGTTAAATCGCTCGCTTGAACTCGGTCGAGTGTCGCACCCTCGAGTGAGATACGATCGGTCGTGATAAGCATGTAATAAATATAAGCACAGTACAAGGTCATCTCACCGACATGTCTTATCTTGTATGGAAGGCGACAGATAAGATAGGGCCTACACATGTTTTGCTCACACGGTAAAAATAAGGCTTTATTTTCTGCGTTTAATGGAACAGTCAATGGAACGTACCAAAACAGGAACATGAAGTTATAAATAAAATAGTATGAAAAACTTCGATATACAGTTATTATTGCTAATTAATAATTATTCACTATATAATTTACCACATATATAATATGATAGATCCATACATAGTGTTCCGCCTATATACTGCGACATTGTAGAAACGTTTTACAAAATATTATTGATATAGCAGTAGATTAATAACAATATTAGTACAGAGATAACGTCACAGAAAATATAATAAAACGAATAATCATGCTGCACAACTGTTACAGACGCAAAGATAAACTAATTATTATTATTATTATTATTATTATTATTATTATTATTATTACTAGAAAACTTGATACAGTTCTTACATTATTGTGATTGTGTTCTCCGTTTATAATAATTACATTTACATCCAATAACATCTATCAGATGTGGCAAAAACAAAATCACTCCTGTGTGGGGGGGGGGGGAAACATTTACCTACAACATTTATATTACATTTTAAAGCAAGTTTCGTAGTTGTACAACGCAGAGGTTAGTTAAACACTGCAAAGTTTTGAAATGATAAACATCTATGACGTTACTACACACTTCATAACTGTAACAAGAACGAATGTCTAACGCTCGGCTTATACCGTTCGAGGATTTATCGCTCGTGACAATTTAACCCATCATGCATGTGCGCTACCTATCGGATTATGCTATGAACTACTTGGTGCTCGAGCGAAAACGTCCGATGCAGACCTCTGACTCACATTTCTCAACAAAGTCATTAGTCCCACCCTGATGGACAACAGTGAGTCTTTTGGACACATTTACGGTAGTCAAAACTCGCGTAACATCTTTATCCTACCAGCACTTGAAAAACGTTAAATTGGTGTCTATCCATATCTCGTCCAAATACAAACTCGGTTTACCCTCTTCCCTAAGCTTTCTTATTTTTTGTAGGTATCTTCATCTCCAATTTGCAATGTTTTCCCCTTCAATTAAACATTTTCTTCTCGATGCACACTTCTTCAACCTGAAACCCATTTCCTTCAGGGTTAGTCTTGATGTTGGAAACAAATGTTGGGTGTACTGTTGAAATCTCCTTGGTCAGACTAGACTCTGTATGAACTCGTACTGCACTTCTTTTCCAAGGTTACTTCTTCGTCATGCATCCGCCTCTGCAGACCTCCTTCCAGTTTGCAGCCACAATTGCATATAAGGCAAAAAAATAAACGCTGACATTGATGGACCAACACAATTTAGAAAGTCTTTTACTGAAAGAGTGCAGATATCGTTCATTACAGTAATGCTCACTCACATTCTTTAGTTGAAATTGGAATAGAATTTATAATAAATATAATTGGACTCAAGTTTCATGAACGCATGAAAAGTAACAATATTTCCCTCCTCCAGCAAACTGCTAGCATTACGCCTGAGCGAGTTTTAAAATAATTAGCGAATCAGTGTAGCAAAATTATTGATGCGCCATATCATAAAATTAGTGTTATGTGAAGACAACTACGCAAGTTTTGAAATTAGGGAATCATTCTAGTAGATTTCTTGCTATGCCATAAAGTTAGTGTTAATTAGTCATAGAAATACCACGGCGGTATGCAAGCTTGAAATTAACAAATCACAACTACTCCTGAAGTGTCAGACCATGGTTTTCGATAAAACAACGATTGGACAAGCGTTTAAGCAGAGGATACGAGATGCTACCTGCTAATTTTTTTTGCCAGACATCAAAATCAAATTTTTTTTAAATAGCATATATCCTCAATTTCAAGGTATATTAAAGACTATTTAAACATAATTAATATATTCTCGAGTTTATATTTTCTTCTTGCAGCGTGGTACTTTTTTTTTTTACTTGGTTATTTAATGACGCCTGAGCGAAACTGCGGATCAGCAGGCAAACGCACTACCTCCTGGGCTACGCCGGTGGCCCCATATTTTTGTTCAAATAAAAATTCTCAGTTATATCTTTTTATCAACCTCAGGTCAAAGTTATCTAGAATTGCGTTTCGGTAGTCAGGACGTTCCTGTTTTTTGTTTTGTTTCTTTCTTTTTCAAGGTGTCGACAACACACTTTATTCTATGCTATCTTTCATTTCATTGACGCTGTATCATTCTTGTCGATAGATTATAGTACTTTTCTGTTCTTGCTGTAGGTTTCGTAAGATAAATGCTGAGGCACTTCTTTTCCTTCATTACAGCCTTTTATTACATGTTACTTTCTTCCCTATAGATTGTCAATTCTTGTTTCCTCTTTGTCGACATACAATTAATAAACGAAAAACTGTTAACTAGGCCTGTATAAGTATAAACTAAAAGTATACGAGTACAATAACATTAATTCCATTAATTGCATTATTACCAACACTATTAACACTAAAAGCAAACGATAACTAAAGCAGTACAAAGACTTGCGATATATTGAAAAAAATCGTCCTGTTCAAATTAATAAAACACTGCAATAAAAACATCACTATTATTCCACAATGCCGCAAACACACTCAGACTCGTGTAGCAGATGTTGCGAAACAGGAGTAATGCAGTGAACAGCGGTGTGCGCATACGCGACCGTTTCCCCTTCGCCCCATCTAGATACTTCTGGCGACTTTACCTGGTATATTATTATTCATTCACTCATAGTGCACTGCAAACCCAGCTTTCTCCAAAATTTCCTACTTTCTGCCTTCCTCTTAATCTCCGCATATTCCATATAAATCTTAATGTTTCTATCAACTGATATCTTCTTCTACCCCGAACTCTTCTCCCGTTCACTATTCCTCCCAGTACATCTTCCAGTAGGCAGTTTCTTCTCAGCCAGTAAACCATCCAGTTCCTTTTCCTCTTCCTGATTAGTTTCAGCATCATTCTTTCTTCTTCCACTCTTTCCAACACAGTTTCATTTCTTATTCTCTCTGTCCATTTCACACATTCCATTCTTCTCCATATCAATATTTCAAATGCTTCTAGTCGTTTCTCTTCACTTTGTCATAATGCCCATGATCATGGATGGACAACTCGTGCTCCCAAAGTTCTAAAAAATCTTGAAAGAGAGAAAGGCAGACGGAGCCAGCCGCAGCAGTTACAAGTTGTTTGTAGTTTCGCTGCAAAAGCCACAGTGCGCTCTGGCGGCTCATGCAGGTGATCGTGATATCTACTTCATGATTTGAATTTCAGAATGACGCATGGTACAATAATTATAGTAATTTTAGACAGACTGTACCTGAACACATAACAATTATATTATTTTCTAGCTTTGTAAATCAGTTTAATACTGGAAACACAAACTGAATACAACCTTTTCAAGATACAACAAATATAGCTGCAACACTTATTTATTATTACACTATTTGTTAATATTTCTTATTATATGTCTTATTTGAAACGTAGAACGCTAGACTTTACAAGTCTTTATACATTAAAGTGTATTCCTCTGTTCTCAGAAAGGTAATAGTCTGCATTCGAAAACAATAACAAATTCAAGGAAGTATTTTTTACATGTCATGGCAGATGAAATAAGCTTACTTCTGAGCTCTTTCTTTACTTTAAGAGCTTTTACACTTCTTTCTTGTATTAAACTCTGCCTCAAGCACATACAGTATATACTCGTAAGGAAGCAAAGAGTATATTTGGAAATTCTACTTAGGCAACATTACGAACAGTTCGACTCCTGATTTTGCTGGAATCTGAGTGGCGTGCTGTTCTGTAGATTTATTAATTCAAGCTATAAATTTTCAGGATTTTCTATTGGCGTAAGCCAAAAAGATTTCAGAAAAATTTCGATTCCATGTCAATTGTCACTGTTTCTCCAAACTTAGCAGTGAATTCTGCTGTAGGTCTTGAAGTAGGGTCTTATATTTGATAAGATTTTCTTATCACTCTTCAAGATAGTTTATAGTCAAAGAAAGTGAAGTTGTCTATGTTCTACATGATACTACCATATTTCAAATTTATCCATAAACGTTATTAGCTAGTCGATTATATGTCGTGCAATTCTGTACCTCGTACGCAAAACTTGCTAATGATATTTGATATCAGTCTCACCTTGTTGATATCTCATTTTTACCTTCAGCTGTTCTAAAGCAGATGCAGACAGTATTTCTTTACTAAAACCTTCACTGTTTATTTGTAACATAAAATGTCATGCGTAAGAAAATGTAATAGAATACAAGCTTTACCTCTCTTCTTAATAAAAAAATCTCTTTTTACTCGTAACTAAAGGGAAATGTTCTGGGAATTATATTGTTTTTCACTTAAAACGAGCCGCCACTTACTACAGATGCGATCGAACTTGTGTCTTGAAAGAACCGCACACAGACAGTACAGCTAGTACAGAGTCCGTTCTACCTGCATTGAGATTGTGTTGACACTTTGAGAGCACGAGTTGCCCACCCATGTCCATGTTTATGCCTCATACAATGCCACATTCCACACAAAGCACTTCACTAGTCTTTTCTTCAGTTCTTTTTCCATAGTCTCACACAAGATGCTCCGTTTTCTATTAAAAGTTTCTTTTGCTATTGCTATCCTCCTTTTGACTTCCTGGCAGCTGGTCATGTTTATTATTATTATTATTATTATTATTATTATTATTATTATTATTATTATTATTATTATTATTATTATTATTATATAATTAATTTATTACTAATCAGTATTAAAATTTTATTAATTCATTAGTGTTATTCAAAATCATATCTTCTGATACGTAGCAGGCCCTTCACAAATGGTCATCAAAGAGAGCTACTGTACATGCAGAGATATAAATGTAATTACCTCAATCCATCAGGCTCGTAGACCAGACTGTGAGATAAGACCTGGGCAGCTTTTTACAAACATAATGAAATTACGTACAATCCCTTTTTATAATTTTTATTCATCTCGTCGTCTATATGAAAAACTTTGAAGTCATCACATGCCCTGACTATTTGGTTTAAAATATAAAACCTAATTACAACGGTACATACGCACGTCTTCACTTACAATAACTCTGACGCGTTTATTTTTATATCCTGCACCTCTCATTTGTCAGACTTCAAGCAAAAAGAGTTAACTTTTCAGAATATAGGACTAAACGCAACGTCATTTGATTAAGGAAAGCTAGGTTCTATCTAAGGATAGTCGCTTAGTCACTTGTGAAATGTTCACAGGCTTTGAAAGTCCTGCTAATAGTGGATGCTCATATGCGTGACGTAGACCAATTCCAGCAACTCTTTATTCCCTAAGGATGAATCGAAACATACGTATGAACCTTATCTATAGTTGTGCATTCGGGGGCACGATAAGAAATTGTACCTATTCACGAAACACTTGCCAGCAATTCCCGTTTGGATTTTGTTTTTAATTAACTTGTGACGAGCATTTAATGTAATAAAATAAAATGTCTGAGACAATTATTATTATTAATATAAAAATACGTACGAGTAACAATGAAGAAGCCGAAGTGTGACCAGCTTGTAATCTACACGTAGTATCTGATTGTTACTATTTGGATGTTCCATATTCATTGTTCATAAATAGTATTACCCATAGTTATGTAGAGATTAAAATACTATTACTTACTCATTTACTTGCTTATTTATGGCTTTTAAGGAACGCGGAGGTTCAATGCCGCCCTCACACAAGCCCGCCATCGGTCTTTATCCTATGCAAGGTTAATCCAGTCTCTTCCATCATATCCCACTTCCCTCAAATCCATTTTGATATTATCTTCCCATTTACGTCTCGGCCTCTCCAAAAGTCTTTTTCCATGTGGCCTACCAACTAACATTCTATATGCATTTCTTGATTCACCCACACGCGCTACATGCTCTGCCCATCTCAAACGTCTGGATTTAATGTACCTAATTATGTCAGGTGAAGAATACAATGCGTGCACTTCTGCGTTGTGTAACTTTCTCCATTCTCCTGTAGCTTCATCCTCTTACCTCCAAATATTTTCGTAAGAATCTTATTCCCAACCACCCTTAATCTCTGTTCCTATCACAAAGTGAGAGTCCAAGTTTCACTACCGTACAGAGAAACCGGTAGTATAACTGTTTTATAAATTCTAACTTTCAGATTTTTTGACAGCTTCTCAACCGAATAATAATAGCATTTCCCATATTTATTCTGCGTTTAATTTCCTCCCGAGTGTCATTTATATTTGTTACTGTTGCTCCAAGATATTTGAATTCTTCCACCTCTTCAAAGGATAAATCTCCAATTTTTATATTCCATTTTGTACAATATTCTGGTCACGAGACATAAGCATACACTTTGTCTTTTCGGAATTTACTTCCAAACCTATCTCTTTACTTGCTTCAAGTAAAATTTCAGTGCTTCCCCTAATCTTTTGTGGATTTTCTCCTAGCGTAGTCACGTCATCCGCTTGAACAAGAAGCTAAAATAGCTATTAAAAATGATGAAGGATCGATCGGTGAAGCGGAGAAAAATTCTCTCGAACCCGGATTTTCAGCTCTACATGCTGACTCTCTTTCCACTAAGCCACACAGAATTCCAATTAAGATTCGCGTTATTTGATAGAACTAAAATGACATAGGGTAAATTAGGGTCTGTTGGACAGTCGGGCATGTTGGACACTTTGTACTTCAACGTGTTACCTCGCCACTTGTGGGCACCACATTCTGCTAGTAGTCAAAGACTGAAGTAGCCCCACACTTTGTATTACAGCTAAATTACATGAATTTGTTATTCTTTTTATTACATATGAAAGTCATACACGGTCTCTCATTGCCAAACTTGGTAACAATCTCCAAACATGCGAAAGGAAAATGTTGAGAAGGATACTAGGCTCATCACTGAGGGACAAAGTTCCAAAGGAAGTGCTCCAAAAGATGTCAGCAACTGGTTCGTGGCTACTTCCGTCATTGACTTCTAGCAGAATGTGGTGCCCACAAGTGGCGAGGTAACATGTTAAAGTACAAAGTGTCCAACATGCCCGACTGTCCAACAGACCCTAATTTACCCTATTTCTTTCTTCTTCCTTTCATTCTCTCTTTCTTCCTTCGGTTCTTATTATGTTTAAC
Source organism: Periplaneta americana (assembly GCF_040183065.1). Classification (NCBI taxonomy): domain Eukaryota; kingdom Metazoa; phylum Arthropoda; class Insecta; order Blattodea; family Blattidae; genus Periplaneta; species Periplaneta americana. The sequence goes on along the minus strand of NC_091128.1, from coordinate 75,136,241 downwards.
TTCCCCTTCTTTGGATTTGTTTTTGGATCGTAGATTAGATACTGTAACTTTTATTACAAAACAATAATGTAATTTTATTCTCACACCAATAATAATCACTTTCTACAATTTAATTCTACTCCCGTCAACAATGGGATTTGCACTCCACACAGCAACACAGTATTCGTTATTGCACTCCACAGACGACAATGACAATTTACTTGGATTATTGAGAACAACAATGAACTGTTAATCTTAACTAATGTTCACAGAGCACTATTTACAAATCAGAACTGTCAGTTCACAGTTCGTTTGCCTTGGCTAATTCTTCTGGCTCAGTCAATCGAGTTCACAATATCTCGAACCCCAGACCTTCAGAGACAGTCCACTGAACTTCGAACTCATTTCCCCCAATTGCGGTCCACTGCACTCAAACTCAGGACTTCGGACGCTCACACAGCTGCGGACGCACTCAAGTCGAACTCCGGTCTCGAAGCTGGCTTCACTGCTACACAAGACTGGCTGGCTTGCTGTCCACCGACTATAACAACGAGTGCCCAAGTTCACTCGCGTGTCGTATTTTATAACCAAACCATAGCTTCGAGAGAGTACGATGCTGGAAATTTCCACGGATGTCCAGAAGATGGCACCCCCCGAATTCTCTGGATTTCTTCCCTCTCTGCCGCGGTCGCTCTCTCTCCTCTCCTCTCTACGCCACAGCACATGCCCCAGGAAGCAGATGCGCGCACACTTCATTTGCTGCGATGAGCTACGGCCGACCTCGCCCTCCTTCTGCCGGTCGTGAGATCGTATCCCAGCTCTGTCACAATATGTTACAAACGCGGGCCTCTCTGGTCATGGAAACGGCATGACGCAAGACCATCCCAGAGACATCACAGGACAATCACAAGATAACGGACTAACACCCAGTCCCGTAGACGGAAGAAAAATTGCTTCAAAATGGAAAATTATAATATCAAAACAAAACAAGCACTCTAGTTACACATGACAACAGACAAGTATGCGAAGTGAATCAGTGTTCAGTGGCCTACTCTCGTTGTGGTTCAAGGTGCATGAGGGTGGGTAGAATCTACAAACTTCGTCTGGGCTGAGAAATTGTCGTCCCTGCACGCATGTTACATCATCATGACTTCATTTCAGTCTCTCACGTGCCTACAAACTTCGTCTGGGCTGAGAAATTGTCGTCCCTGCACGCATGTTACATCATCATGACTTCATTTCAGTCTCTCACGTGCCTACTAACTTCGTCTGGGCTGAGAAATTGTCGTCCCTGCACGCATGTTACATCATCATGACTTCATTTCAGTCTCTCAAGTGCAATTGATTCGAAATGTGTGATCGGAGTGCCGTGCATTGTAAAACTCGCGTCTGTAAAGCCCAGTAAGAGGTTCTTTGAGAGCCACGAATGATTTACACTGCACTAAGCATCACGGCTTTTGTTTTATTTTGAGGTGAGCCGCGGCGTCTGTTGCTGCTTTATGGAGAACGCCCAGCTTCAGTGCGATTCATCTTCATGAAGCTGAGAAGCCTTTATAAACAAAACATTTCTATAAACTCCTACCACGTGCTCAAATACATTAGCAATTGTTTTTCTTTCTACTCTCTCTGTGTCATAAAAACCAAGTTTAACAGCTGGATATAAAAGTCTCCACCACGAAGGAATGGAGCACGAATTGTACTGCGATAAGCGTATTTTTAGGCTAGATTAATGTTCTGTGTGTCGGTGGGTAAGGGGGGGGTCCTTCTGTGACTCATTCAACTGAGAGATCTAAATTCTTTTTCTGATATGCTTTGAGATTTCTTGCGCAGAAAGCGACTCTGAAATAACGTTCTCGTTTCAGCATTACCGCCATTTCTCGGTAAAATTTTATCTCCGAATGGTGATGTTTCTTTAATTATTATTGTATCATACCTTAGACGAAGCAGCTACGTATCAGCTCGTATATGGGCCGGACCCGAGATGAATTCTTGCACTTGAGCTTGCTTTGACCGACTGTACTCTCTGTACAGGGTGATTCAGCACTTTGTTACAAACTTATACTAGTGGCTTGTGCAGCAAATGCTGCAAACGTAGTTAATTAGAAGTTCAAATAAAAGTTCTTCTGATTTATTTTTCAGAAAGATTACCCGTCATTTTGAAAGTTATTTGCTTCCATAATATTGAGATGCATCATTTAAAGCAACATAATAACTCAAAGAAGTGTAACCCTGTCAAAAATATATCATTTAAAACGTTTCCCTCTCAATGTTTTTTTTTTTTTTCTTGAACAGATCCATCTTCAGTTCTTTGAGTTCTCCCTACACCAAAATGATATGATTGACAGCGATTACAGATATAATCGATTAATCCAAAGGAATATGAAATTAATTTAGATGTAGTTTAAAGATGCAGCTAAAATAAGAAGCACAACTCAATTTACTAACGCCTCTTCCATATTACTGCACTGCATCCCAGAAAAATGAGAGAATCACACATATAAGTATCTACACCGCCCCACCATTAAATATAAGAAAAGAACCACATCACTTGATTAATAACTGAAAAAGTATTACATTTTAATAACAATATTATCTTATGTAAGCTGTGTAGTTTTCAGTAACATATATATATACTTTAGCTGTTACTCTGTAAATTATAGATATAAAGATCCGTTACTCTGTAAATTACAGATATAAATATCTAATTTAAGATATTCTGTACGTCTACTTATACAATCCCAAAATGTTTCACTTTAATATCATCAATATATCAATAGCATTAATGTGTATCATTAGTGACAAATATATCAGGGCAGAAACTGTAATAATATTTCATTTTAATGGTAATAATGTCATCAAACATTCTTAAGTTTTGTAGTGTTTAAAATCCAATACACTGCTGCACTCATAAAATTACACATCAGAGAATCAGACCTGTAAATTATTTTTAGTAAGTCTTGAGATGTTCCAAAAATTACACATATGAAGATCGATATATCGAGATTATGATGTCAGAATCTGAGCTCTAAATATGAGCAATCATGCAGGTCATGCATGACCTTCATATAATATTGTTTATTGTAGTCTGTGTCTTTTGTTTTATTCTGAAAGGCATTAGTTCTTAAAACTGACAACAGATGGATTTTATAAAATAGGAAAATGACGTAGGAAAATTGACATTTCACTGAAAACTACTATTTTTCTGAAAAACGTTTGGTTCCAAGCTTCAAAATGAGGGATCATTTATTAAAATCCGTTCAGCTGTTTTCCCGTACTATCCATTACCAGTTCAATTTATATACTGCATATAGATTGATTAAACAACTCTTAACACTACATCACTTCGGAATATGTATTATATATCTTTCACGTGTTAAATATTACAGTACTTGGTTAACTAGTTTCAGCCTGTTATGGGCCATCCTCAGAACTGGTTGCTGCTGGTCTTGGCGCCTTTTGTTTGTGTTTCCTGTGAGGGTGTGTTTGTGTAGTGTAATGTGAAGTCAAAGTCTATATATTTCGTATTGTTCTAGTGTGTTTAATTTCTAGCTTTTTGATTGAATATGTAGAATTTCCATGTCTGTGTTGATGTCTCTGTATATGTGGTTAGCATTTGTGATGTGTTCTGCATATGTGGAAGTGTTTTGTAGTTTTGTTATGGCTGTGATGTGTTCCTCGTAACTTCTTTGTAATGATCTACCTGTCTGTTCTATGTAGAAGTTTTTGCAGGTGTTGCATTTGAGTTTGTATACGCCTGTGTGGTTGTATTTGTTCGTTTGTTTGTTTGTTTGTTTGTTTGCTTGTTTGTGTGTTGAGATGCTTTTGTAGTGTATTATTATTTGTTCTGTTTTCGATGTTGTAATTTAATTTCTTAAATGAGGTTGCAATTTTGTGTGTGTTTTTGTTTTCGTATGTTAGTGTGATGTATTTTTTTGCGTTCTTGTGTTTCTGTTGCATTTCTGTACTTTTGTAATTCCATTTTGTCTTTCTTATTATGTTGTCTGTTATGTTAGGGTTGCATCCGTTTTCTTGTGCTGCAACAAGTTCTACATAGGATAGGCAGGCAGATAATTTGAAATACGTTACAAAGAACACATCACAACCATAACAAAATTACAAAACACTTCCACATATGCAGAACACATCACAAATGCTAACCACACTTACAGAGACATAAACACAGACATAGAAATTCTACATATTCAACCAAAAATTCAGAAACTAAACACACTATAACAATACGAAATATATAGACACACAAGAATACATCGAAATGAAATTCTCAACACACAACTCAATTTCAGAACATATACACTCTTTGACTCCACATTACACTACGCAAACACATCCCTACAGGAAACACAAATAAAAATGAGCACCAGCCAGTTTTGAAGATGACCCATAACCGGTTAAACTAGTTAATCAGGTACTGTAATATTTAACACGCGAAAGATATATAATACATATTCTGAAACATTTAGAAATGATAGGAGAAATCAATATAAACAAGAACCCTTGTACGGAAACGTTTCGTTTGATAAAAAGATGTAACATCAAATTAATGAAATATACAACTTAGGTGGAAAAAGTAATTTTATAATAATGATTATTGCATCCAATAGCTGAATAAACTTGTATCCTTGATTAATCAAATAGTTCTGCTAGTAAATGTAGGTGTAAGGAAATGTAACTCTGAAATTATTTTCCTTTCTGTTGAAACTTGAATTACAGATTTCTTGGTTACACTCTTATTCCAAGGAGGTCTTCAATTACAGAACGTGATGTGTGTGCTGACGGGTCTTACAAGGGAACCGTCGCAAGTCGTATAGCTTGAATTTAATGAAAATGTATATGTAAGCTAATTTTCGTTCGTTAAGAAACGTGGTGTTAGTCGTTCGTTTCACGTTTTCCTTGTTTACGAAATATAATGACTTGAAAATCGTTGCTACTTGGCCTATACCGCTTCTTGTGCGCACTCGGATCCTCATAGCTCCGCGACTCGCATTAATACTCTTGTCAGTTTGTTTTCTTTTGTGAGTAATACCGAAGGACATGGTTTTATTTTTTCTTTTAGTAGGTTATTTTACGACGCTTTATCAACATCTTAGGTTATTTAGCGTCTGAATGAGATGAAAAATTTTAGTTGTCTCGGTTACCAAATTTCATATGAAGAAGAAAAGGATTTGAATGAGAAAATTATTAAATTGAACAGAGCAATGGGGATAATTAATCAGATATTCAAACCCACCTTAGTACAAAAACACACGCGCACCAGAATTTATAAAACATTGGCAGTGTTTTGGCAGTGAAGCTTGGACGATTCGTAATATTGATTCACAAAGATTAACGGCGGCAGAAATGAGATTTATGCGTCGTACAGCGGGATACACGAGAATGGATCACATTAAAAATTTTGACATTATGAAAGAACTGCAGATTGAACCGATTACGAATACCTACAGAAATACAGACAAAACTGGAGATCACATGTCATCAGAATGCCTCGTTCTAGAATTCCACGCCAAATTTTAAATTACCATCCTGTGGGCAAGAGATCCTTGGGCAGACCGTTCAAGCGTTGGCAAGAGACCGTAACGGGCCATTAGGCCCAATACATGCAAGGATGATGATGATGATGATGATGATGATGAGATGAAGGTGATAATGCCGGTGGAATGAGTCCTGGGTCCAGCACCTTAAGTTACCCAACATTTGCTCAAATTGGATCGAGGGAAAACCCCGGAAAAAAACCTCAACCAGGTAACTTTCCCCTACCGGGAATCGAACCCAGGCCACCTGGTTGCGATAACCGTTGCTCCACAGATGTGGACAAGGACATGATAAAATAAATAATTTTGTTTTCTTCATTGTGTGTCTAGTTTTTTTTGTAAACATTACAATGCTCATGCGAACAGATACAGAAGCTTGTTTACAGCGTACATCAAAATTGTTATCATTAAAGAGTACAAATGGGGTGCGTGTTGAGAGAATACAAGTTTACCGCACGGAGTACTTTATGACGTCACGCATGTGGGTGGAGTCGTACCTCATAGATACGCCAACAGCTCACTGCTGGTGGACGTGATTTCGTAGCATTTATTTACCATTCCTCGGCAGTTCTTTGCTTACTCCCGTGCTTCTATACTTCCTGGAATATTTCTTAACTTCCTTTCTTAGTTCTTCACATTCATCTATACGTCTTCACTTCTTCATTCGTGCTTCTCCACTACGTATACAGTATTTTTTATTTCGTCCCGTAATTTTTCTCATCCGTCCGTACTTCTTTACTTAATTTCGTAGCATTTATTTATCATTCATTATACCAAAACATCGGTAAGATATGCCGAAAGAAAATAAGTCTCGGCATTTGAAGCTACAGTTAAATATATATATATATATATATATATATATATATATATATATATATATATATATACCTGTGTATGCGTGTGTATATATATATATATATATATATATATATATATATATATATACCATATACACATATTTTTTTGTAGACCGTAACAGTCGTAACAGTCTTTCTGGAATTATAACCTGTATGGATGATGATGATGATGATGATGATGATGATGATGATGATGATGATGATGATGATGATGATGATGATGATGGGACATACCATTGAATTTTTCTGTTTTGTTGGTTGAGAAATTGCAAACCAAAATAATGAACTGAAAATTTGAAACTGAACTGTCGATGAAGCCCAGATCAGTTGTAAAGAGCAAATGTCTTAGTTAGCAATTAATTTGTATTGGAATCCTCCTTACCATACTGCAAAGAGTGTAATTATATGTTAACATACGCTTATTACGCATTTCCTACCAATTTCTAAGAAAATGAATTGTATTTTAAAAATCTGTGGTTCAGACAAATTTCATAGTCGTGTATTTAAAACAGAGAATTAATTGGAACATAATATCAAAATAAAACTGCATCCTCCTTAATTGTTACGGGTTTAAACTATTGTTGTTTATCTTTTATAAAGAGTATTAATTAAGTACGGAATATTACTCATAATGTCTCAAATTTTAATTTTACAAAAAAAGTTTTATACAAAAGCTGTTTAAGATAACATACAATATGATAACAGTGTACCAAAATTTTTTTTAAATGGCAACCTATATTAAGAGTTACATATTCTGAATTTCCATTAAATTTTACGTACAAATGCATATAAATTTTACCCATTCACCCGTTCCGAATCTTTTAACTTTATTCAACTTCTTTCATGGACTTCAAACTTGAGACGTTAAGGCCGTTCTCAAAGGTCAAGTCCATACTACACAACTAGGGACTTGTAAACTACACACTGATGTATGCTTGAAACATGGCCTTCTTCACAGACTATTTTTCTAAAAATCATGACATCACGGTGCAGTACTGAATTAAGAAGGCAGTGTCTTAATGCAGTTTCATTACGAGTTATGTGGAAAAGATAGGGTCCTAAAATATTACAGTTATGTTTAAAACACTGTAAAGGAGGTACTAATAATTTCAATGTTCAAAGTTAACGTGTTATCCTACATTATATTTACATTATTTCACTTCCAAAGCATCTACAGATTTCATAACCTCAATTGCTGATGAGGTATCCATGTTTGTTTAGTGAACAAGTCATCAATCAAACAAGCATTTTCGTTTATTAGCTTCTACGTACTTGATTGCTATGCACTATGTAGCTTTGGAATCATGACTTCTGACATCACATCCAGCTTTCTAGACAACTATCTAGTTCACTTCAGCTGAAAATTTAGCTTTGAGACACTGCCTAAGTATGTAAAGATTTTTAGCTAAAGAATGAAAACTGTTCATTGTTGATTAATGATAGTATTTTGTTTAATTTTGTGGCCTACTCTATATGACTGCAGATATCAGATAGAACAGATCAGTCATGTAACTTTAAGAAAGACAATGGACTACTTCCGTGATAGACTGGGACATTGCTTGTCTGTGAAGAGTTCTCATTTGAGGATCTGTTTTTTGAACAATGGTATCATATTGTATGTTTTATCCCCAACAGCTTTTGGTAAAACTAAAATTGAAGACTTTATGAGTAATATTCCATGCATAATGAAAACACTGTATATAAGCCGGCAGACTAGTTACTATTTCTTCTAAATACAGCAAAACTCGCGCAAGACAAGATGTGCCTTGAGAGCTCTCCAGTCGTGAAATCCGTTGTCTGGCGTTCAAATACAATTAACTGAATTCCACGCGCTGCAATGCACTTGTTTAATTACAAAAGGCTCTGCGTATTTACAGTGTTTTACAGTCTGCAACGTTGCTCATCAGATGTGTCTGTCATCCAGCCACAAAACCCTGCAGTGAAACCGCCTGTCAGGCAGCACGAAAATTATTTGACAAACAAAAACGACCATTGCCACTACGCTTCTCGTAATTCCCTGAAAACAGATTCTTTCATTTTGTCTTATTTCTCTCTTTCTCCGTGTACTTCTTTTTGACACCATGAATGCTCAATATGAGCTGGAATACAGTGCTGATATTCCTGTTTCGTATCGGCACTTCGCATTCATGAAAATAATAATTATGTAGGTGTATTTGTAAACTACTACTTCAGTAAAATATTATCTTCTATGGTCTCTAGCAAGCTCAATGTAGGATCTGGATTTGGAGTCTGCTGATGGCGTTGGATTTTAACGGGCAATAAACCCTTAACATTGCTTCCTCTGGGAAGAAACTGCAGCTGGGAGGCTCGTATTGTAGATAAAAATCCTTTGCCTAATAGTGGGCTCCATACAAAATCTGCCGACCATTTCTCGTCCATCTTGAATTTCGACGTTGAATAATCACTGTATTTAAAATCATCTTTAAATAAAATACGGGATTGTTTCCGATCTGTGATAATGAATTTGAATGACATGTGCGTCAGGAGTCACACGACAGCTGAACTGTGGCGCGAGGTGACAGACCAGTAGTGAGTGATCTCATAGTCAGAGTGCACGGCGACTCACAGCAGAAATTCCCAAGAAAATCGAACCTTTTTGGGAGGGGTACATAACAACCCTTTCCGATGCCAAGTACAGTTAAGTGAAAATAAAAGAAGCCTGCAATAAACGAGGCTTCGTTATTTCCAAGAAAGCCACTTTCTGTGTACTTAATCAGATTGGTAAAGTTCGAATGGAATTAATTTGTATCATCTCGTGGGGTGCGGCGACTTGTGACGGGAGGTGGATTTGCTTGCTTTTTCCACTCTGGAATTAATCCCACCTGAGATTTGCCAGTCTTATTAAGTACACACAACATGTCTTTCTTGGAAATAACGAAACCACGTTTTATGCAGGATCCTATAATTTTCACGTAACTGTACTTGGCATCGGTAAGGGTTGTTATATACCCCCCTCAAAAGGACTCGATTTTCTTGGGCATTAGTACTGTGATACACCGTGCACTCTGGTTATGAAATCACTCACTACTGGTCTGTCACCTCTCGCCGCAATTCAGTTATCGATGTGATTCCTGACGCACATGACGTCATTCAAATTCGTTATCAGATATCGGAAACAACCCTGTGCTACTTAAGAATTTAGTTATAATAATAATTTTCTTGTGTTAAAATGAAAACTAAGTGGTAAATTACCTCAGTTGAGTAGTTTCGACTTCGTGTTAATCATCTTCAGAACTAGTGATGTTCTTTCTTCTTCTAGTTTGTTCAGTTATTTTGTTGTGATGTGCGTTTTTATTTGGAAGTGTAGAGTCATATAGAAGTGAATGTTCTGAAATTTACTTCTGTATTGAGTTCTTCGAGTTAATTATTTCTAGTTTTTCGGTTGAATGTAGTTAATTATCTCTAGTTTTTCGGTTGAATGTGTACCGTAGGTTCCATGTGTTTTTCTGTGTTGCTGTAGTTGTGGTTGGTGTTTGTGATGTGTTCTGCGTCTGTGGATGTATTGCGTAATTTAGTTATGGCTGTGATGTATTCTTTCTACCTTGTTTGAAGTGATCTCCCAGTTTGTCCGATGTAGAAGTTGTTACAACTATTTCATTTTAATTCATGTTAATTTGTAGGACTCCTGTTAAGTTGTATTTGTTTGTGTGTTTAGATATTGTAGGTTGTTTTGTGTTCTGTATGCAATGTTGTAATTTAATTTCCTGAATGGATGTGTTTGTGTATGTTTTTGTTTTCGGTCTTAGTGTGATGTATTTTTTTGCGTTGTGTTTCTTTGTTTCTTGTAGTAATGTGGGCTGTAGGCTTTGAGTCTTCATTGTGGATAAAAATGTCAGAGTCAAGAATATAGTCCCGTTTGAGAGGAATAATAATCGCACCGATTTCCTTGTATTACTAATACTACGTCGATACAAAACGTTTTAAACTAATAGCTATCGCAATAACTCAAAAGCCATTGCAATCGAAGTTAACTTGATTTACGGTATGTTCGCGGAAATAATGGTTTGTTATTGTTACAAACTGTCCGCGCCATCTGCTGTCCTACTTCAAATCAGAAAACAAAAGAAAGAGGGACACAATGCGAATGGCGTGGCACACATTGTCGTGGAAATTCCTTCTCTCTCTCGGACTCGCGGTTTAATTTGCCGGAAGAGGGTCGCGCTGAGCGGGAACAGAAGCGTTCAGACGTGCACCACGTCGGTGTGGCCCCAGGAAAGCTGTCGCCGCGAAAAAAAAAGTTGTGATAACAGACTGCGCATCGCGAATTTGTTGTATTTTGGCTTTATCATCACTAGAGTTCGGATGTTTAGGCATTTATTTTGGCTTAAAATAGGCAGGCATATGGGCACTAAAAATAGTAAAAATAGGCAGTGAAATAAGCATTTATTCTTCCTGGAAACAGACGAAAAATAGACAAATACTTAATAAACTAGCCCATACGGTACTCACTTTCCTTGGTTACATGTCACGACAAGATGCTTTTTTAAGTTGTCAACTGTCATAGGGAGCCGCCTGTCAGAGAGAACGTTTTTCATGGTGGAAAAAGATCTTTCTACGTCTACTGAAGTGATTGGAGCAAACTTAAAACAACTTATTTCAGAAGGACTGTCTCTACTTTCTTTCAGAGATCGGGAAAAACTGACTGTGTATTGTCTCAAAAAGAGGGTTGTGAGAAGGGATTACAGACTTCAAAGTACGCGTGACTTGTGCGTGTAAGCGACAACAGTAACGGGAGCTGGAGACTTGATTTAATACTTCCATCGTCCCCTTTCTTTCGCTGGTAAACCCCGAAGTGACCTGAGCACTGAGGGTTATACTGTTCAAACATCTTTGTTAAGTGACATAAAAGATGGAATAGGTAGGGGAGAAAAGTTTACGACGTCTTGGAAACATAGTTATTGCTGGAGAATAAGATTCTCAGCAAATATTTGTATGAGGTGAATAAATATTTTTAATTTGTACAACCGTTCTTTTTTGTTTTTTGACATAATTTATGTGCGGTTCATTTTAAATGCATTAAAAATATAGAAAATTTACAACAATGACGTAAAATGCGGAAAAAGGCATTTAACCTTAAAATAGGCAACGGGAACTAAAATAGGCAAAAAAAAGAGGAAAAATAACAATTCGTCTATCGTCCCCCAAATATGTGGAAACGTGTTTATCTCTAATAGGTCTTTCATACATACATTCAGTTTTAAAAAAGGCATTTTGTCTAACATGCGGGCTCTAATCATCACTATAATAGTCACCATCATGATCGTCAAGATCATCCCTATCTTCTCTAATATTGACACCTCCGTAATCTTTATCAACACTATTATCTTCTATATAATACAACGAATGCTGATAGTTTCTCGATAATTTAATTGAACTTCACGAATATATGTTGCCATGATATTTTTTCGAGACCGAAGGTCCAAAAAAATTATCTTATGACAACGTAGGCCTACATGAGTTTCTGCTCAATTAAATTGTCACAGAATAAATATCAAACACGAATTGTATTCAGTGAGATAATTCCAATGCGAGAAAGATCCCATTTTGATTGGAAATTTTATAATATAATCATGGTGTTCATGTTCATGGCAGTGACTTACCTCTTCCTTAGCAAAACACACAAATTGTATTACCTTTATTACAAGAAGAACAATGTGGATATCTGAATTTTAATTTATTTAAAAACAAGTGAACATTTCAGGTTATAGCAACATAATGAACCGCTATTAATCAATAGCAAAATGCATGTTTTCTCTACCATAACTGAAAGAACTAGAGATGGTAGGAATAAGGCAAATAAATTATAGAAGAAAACTAAACATTTGAGTTATATTAAAATATTGTCTTATATAATTTCAGTTTACAACTTACCAAACTTTATTCAAATACAGAATTAATTGTCTGTCATATCACATTACAATATTGCATTATCACGAATATTTTAGACTTATAAAAAGTCATCTTCGGGTGGAAAACACATTATTAAATGATAAATTGAACACAGGTGACATACAATGAAAAGAGAGAAGAGAACACTTGTACATACATTGTGAAGTTAAGACATGTGTAAACCATTGTAGAATTATGTGAACTAGTGTGGCACTGAGCCGTTTTTAACATGCAATAAAATAACATTTAATAAACTTGTGATATGTTAAAATAATCTTACGATACAATAACCACACATCTGCATCACCTGTCCTCTTCAATTGTGGAGATTTAAGGGTCGAGCGGTCCAGGTTCTTGTTGCAGAAGTTAGTGTCGAAATAATCTTGGTTTTATAAAATTTAAGAATTGTCTCTGATCTTACTCTTAAAGTTCTCTTTGCTGTTCCTGTTAGTTGTAAGAATTTACAGCATTGATTTTGAATATCCTTTAATTCCATATAAAAGACAATGCGTCCAAAGTAGTTGAAATTGTTTACGTGTTCTGTTGTCATATTATTCATTATAATGTAGTTCTTTGGTGATCATTTCCCTTAAATCCAAATATTTTTGTATTTTAATTAGAGATTTACAAATTATATTTTTCTTAAACTATTTTAGTAAATAGGCAGTTCTTGAAAGTTATGTTCAGAGTCAGGGAAAACCACCATTCATATAAATGTTATGAACTAAATGTTGCTGCAATTCTTTGTTGACATTGCCAATGTAAACATTATACAAAGAGCGTTATGAAGAATACCCTTATCTTACACCTTCAGATATTAGTCTAATTGCTTCGCTGTCTATCTTTACTTTCATTATTTGCCTACGTAGGTCCTATCGATTCTGAATATGTCCTTATTAGATGTTGCAGAATTACTGTGTTTGTTAATACGTTGCACACTTTCCTACGATTTAACTTATCAGATGATAATAATGTTTGCTAATAGAGTTGCAATTTTTAACTGTTGCAGGCAACTGGATCAAAACTTCATAGAGGACATAGAGCCTTTGGCATTCAGGGGAGTTCCCACACTCAGCTATCTTCGCCTGGACAGCAACAAGCTGAAAGTGGTCCCCACGCGGGCGCTGTCGCTCCTAAGAGACCTGGAGATCCTGTGAGTTATGCTCTGTGCTGTGCCCAACCAAGTTCTAGTTACTGAATCTGGCTATCATCGTTTCTAGGGTGCTATTCATAGACATTTCGCTAGCCCGCGCTACGAGCGTTCTAAACTAGCCCCTGCTATCGACTGGTTACTTGTACGGGATTCGTATCATATCATATATCATATATGAAGAGTTCGCGGGAAAAACGATGAATGTCACAGTTTTGTTAAGGTTAATGTCATTATCTAATTCAATGGATCACTACGAAATTTAATGTTGTTCTTATGAAAAATGGTAAAAAGGAGAATTATCACCACGAATACAGTAATCCTTTCCTTTATTTTCTATAGACACAGCACTACATCTTGCAGTTATAGACTCAATTAGATCATTATCTAACCCTTAACAGAAATGTGACATACATCGTTTTTCCCGCGAACTCTTCATGTCATATATCATATCATATCATATCATATCATATCATATCATATCATATCATATCATATATCATATCATATCATATCATATCATATCATATCATATCATATCATATCGCTAACACTGGTTTATGAATACGAAAAACGTTAGTTCGCCGATCATCCGCTGGAAGCCCGCGCTAAGAATGTCCAGAGCTGAGAATGTCTATGAATATTATGTTTACTTACAGTATTGTTGTAGACTAACATGCGATAATGGTTACTGCATATGTAATCTCTATCAAGACACAATTTTAGACTGCATGATTGAATCGCTTATTTATGAAAGGCCCTAGTCAGGAAAAGTAAATTTTTGCGAAATTAAAGAAAACTATCTCCATTCATATTAATATATAAATTTACATAAAATTATTAACAAGTTATACGTATATATGTAAGCTCTGGTCAGCTTGTGTGATTTTTTCCCGTTGTAATTAAAGTTGTTATTATGTTGTGAAAAGGTGGAGTTAGGACCGTAAAAAATTTAATGGACTATTTTTTTTTCATATAGGCGTAATTTGTGTGTTACTTTGAAATAGAGAACCTTCCTTTAAGACTTACTTTCATAAATTACAATAGTTACGTCATTGCAATAAGAGTAGAAAGATAATAGAATGTTTTATTTTCGCTGGCAGAGTTAAGGCCATTTTTCTTGTGTTCTGGTCTAAAGCCCTTTCTGCATTTACCGATTCAGATACAATATTAATAACTACAGTATCGATATTACAAAAACAATAATGAAAAATGTTCATCAAGTTTATATTAAACTTTACAAATAAAAATTAAAAATTTCAGCTTAAGGTAAATTAAAGACAAACACATCAGAGATGCAAAATTAAAGAACATAATGATAAACTGCTGTTCAGCGTGTACCCTATCTCCAAAACTTGCCCAGCTTGGAACACTTTCCCTGTCTTCTTGGCCACCTTAGTAATTCCATAGGTACCTAGGGATAAGTCTCTGTATGTCCCTAATTTTACCAACTAGAATCGGTTACTTTCTTTTGTAAATTGAAGAAATTGTTAGGTAGACATATTCATTGGTTGAAATTCGGAAATGAAATGGCTTCTAGTAGTTGCTGAAAATCAGGTTAGTCGATTGAAACAACTACGTTTGAGAGGACAGAAGCAAAACGGAAAGACGATTCATATTGATGTTGTAAAACAAGTTAAAAATCATATAAGATCTTTCCCTCTAAACAGCAGTCATTACGCGTCACGAGTGATTTACATACTTGAACTCAAAGCTAAACAATTAAACAAATGCAAACCTCTTTTTAGAGAAGTAAACAGACACAACTATAGGCTATCGTATGGCTTTCACTACAGAGTTTTTAATGATCATTTTAACTTCAGATTCGGAAGACCACAGGTAACAGTGTCGTAAAACTAGTTCATTAAAGCCTTGGTTTTTCTGAACCGACGCATGCGACGTGCAAGGTCCGCCTCCCACAAATCCGGACTACACGAGAGATAGAGAGTGGTTTCTATAACTGCGAGATGCGAGGTCTGCGCACCTCGCAACTACAGAAACCACTCACTATCTCTCGTGTAGTCCGGATTTGTGGGAGGCGGGCCTTGCACGTCGCATACGTCGGTTCAGAAAAACAAGGCTTTATAAAGCACCCTCTGTACGCCACTTGGGGCCGTATTCATAGACATTCTTATCGCGGGCTTCCGGTGAATGATCAGCGAACTAACGCTTTTCGTATTCTTAAACCAGTCTTAGCGATATGATATATGAACCCTGTACAAATAAACAGTCGATAGCCAAGGCTAGTTTAGCACGCTCGTAACGCGGGCTAGCGAAATGTCTATGAATAGCACCCTAGGAGTTTTTCATAAACAAGCGCAAACTTCTATTAACTGCAAATATTGAATCGCTTATGGGAGTGAAGTAGTTTGATAACCAAGCAATAGATTTAGATTGAAATAAGGGATTTCATTCATAAACACATTTTTTTTTCTCCATTTGTGGAGTTTGAGCCTTTCGTAAAGAAGTAATTATTGTATATTAAAATGAAATAGAGGATGATCCGTTTGGGAACACACAAAATAAAAACTTGAGAACTGTTGCTATTTATTTTTCAGTAAATAGATTCTAGGTGGATGGGAGTTTTGCCCACGGTTAATGGTGTGACTGACAAGGGAGCATCATTCAATGTTAAGAAAACTTCCAAACAATTTATACACCATTCGAAAGAGAATCCTGAAATATAGTGAATTCTATAATATTATATTCTGCGATGCACATATGATCCAGCTAGAGAGAGTTAAAGAGGCGGGCGTTCGGGTCTCCGCCATCCAATGGGATTACGTTTGATCTGTTGGACTCGAGGAGTGAATAAGTATATTGTGTTTGTCTAATAGATATGATTAGAAATTCATAGGTTTAATGAGCACAAACGAAATATTTGAAAACGGCATTGAGCATTGCATTAGAAGGGCAATTGGTACATGTGAATTTCATATGGAAGAAAGTGAGTATCATCAACTCTCTTTGGTAAAGAGTAGTTGGTGCAAGAAACGTTGTTTCCAACTTTTTTGTTTAACATCATTATCATTCACAGGAGAATGAATTTGTTGAAGGGGAATAAGCAGGAACTGTATTAAGTTAATGTTATTGATGAGTACGTATTTGATGTTTGTTTCGAAAATTCCATGCGCATTTATAGTAATGTGTTTAAAATTCCCAATCACTCACTCACACGCTCACAATATAATAGCAGTAGGCTATGTAAAATTAGCAGTTTTAATAGGTCCCAGAATTACTGTACATTTTTAAAAATGATGTATAAAACTGTTAACTTTTTGCTTAACATAGAGTTGTGTTTCCATATTATTTTTAATATAGTAACCTCTCCTTACGACGTTTAGGAAGTGCACTGCTTGCCTTCGTCGCTCGCTCCCTACCAGCGTTGCCAATCTCCAGTTTCCATAAATACACTAAATGCTTAAAAAAACCCACTAAATATAACATAAAATCCACTATAATTTTAGATTTATATTAGATATTTAAAATATAGTAATAATAGACTGTAAATAATTATTAAACACTTACCAAAACTACAAAAGAAGAAATTCTACATAATCATTATCGTCGTCTTCTTCTTCTTCTATTTCAGCCGTAGTTGTAGAAGTTGAAGCACCCTCAGTTTCTGGTTTGTATGTTTCCATTGTTCCGATTTTTTTAACAATGTGTTCAGGCAAGTCAAAATCATGGAAACTTTTATCACGCCGTCTCAGTGCAGCCTTAACTGTCAAAATTGACCGTGATACCTTTCTCCCCATTCTATTTCTAATTTTGGTTTTAATTATATTTATCTGGCTAAATAGCCTTCCTACTTCTGCATTTGACCAGCATAGAAAGTGCGAACTCGGCTAATTCTTTGAATAGGTTCACATCTGAGACATCTTTATGCTGAAAAACTTCACACCAAAAACCACTGTTAAAACATGGCGTGATGCATCCACGTGTTATGTGTGATTCGGGGCTTAACCTTCACTACAAACGAGAAGAATGCTAACACAGGATAAAGTCGAGTTCAGTTGTTTAAATAAAAAACAAATTCCCACTAAAATGATGAAAGAAACTAGATTTCCTACTGCCCACCGTTCAATAATAGTCCAATATAGTTTTGCAAACACTGAACGGGAATTCATTTCATAAACACTCGTAATACAGGGACATCACTTTATTTTTACCAACATTTTTAATATTAACCTGGCTATACTCGGAAACACTGTTACCCCCCTTCCATTACAGGAGTTTGATGTTACTAGTGCAATATGTAAACAAATCATTTTACTAGGTATAGGAGGAGAGAAAAGTAGTGTATCCATTTATGTTGTAGGGAAATACGATATTACGATTTTCAGTTTGATCATCACTTTTACGGAATTTATCAAAATACAGTAGAGTAGTAATTTTTTTTTTTTCAAAAACTCAACTTTTCAGGCGGCTATGTTCGTTATGTAATGTCTACTTTATTTAGCATATTAATTATTGATGTTAAAATACAATATAGAGAGTGCATTTAAATTGAGGGGGTCATAAGTAAAGGGCTGTAAGTGCACTTAAGTTACTTTTGAGAAAATGGGGTTTAAATATTTAAGCTTTCGTAAAATCGGTGAAATTTTTATTTAAATTTTAATGTGTGATGCGATTAAAATATCCCTTTGCCACTAAAATTTTAGATACTTTTTCTTACATTGGATGCACTTAACTCATGTTATTACAAATGTCACTAGCATTCCTTTGCTTCTAGCCACCTCAATTCAAAAAAATCTAATCTGAATTTTTAAACAAGTTGCTGAAAATGGTTGCCGTTCATTACAATGCAGGCTTCAATTCAGTACGCATATTATTAAAAAACATTTTGAAGCATATTCTATGAAATTGAATTTATCGTTTCTTGAATACAATTTTTTAGTACGATATTATTAATATAGGTTCTTTCTTCTATAGAAAACGCAATCATATTTATGAAACACACTATACACTGCAGTGTTTACTTCACTGCTTGAAGACTTCGAATGCAACAGCGGCCGTAAGTTTGTGTGTCTGACGGAAGCAAGGACATTAGTGAAGGGGTGGGAGTGAAGTACATTCAGAAATGCAGGTACAATAAAAATTCAAGTAAAAATAAAATGATGTCCCTGTAGTACTTCCTTATGTGTATATTTTGTACGCGATCACCCCTTCTTCCAGTCCACCCTTACACAGAGTGCAGCTAATATCTGCATTCCGCTCATGAGCTGTGAGCCGGCTCGGAGAGCGTAAACCTTGTGCTGGCCTGATCTAGAGAGAGTTATAGAGGCGGGGATGGGGGTCTCCGCCATCCAATGGAGTCTATTACGTTTGACCTGTTTGGCGCGCGCGAGGATTGAATACGTATGTTGTGTCGTCTGACAAATAGCGTATTCCGAATCTCACCGGTGAGCAATCCGATGGCATCACGGTGTTCCGAATTCCACCGATGACGTCATTGATGCTCCACCGGTGTCACACCAGTGCCATCAACTTGCAGAGGTGGTGGCAGTCTCCATCAGCCGCCATCAGTGAATCTGATTGGTTCTTGTATAGGGCGGGAATTAGCATACGAATAACGATTGTACTGTTGTGTCGTGGCGGTGTGTTCTGCTTTAGTTCTGCTGTATTGCTTGTAATGAGCACAACGTAAAAACAATATGTTAATGGCTTATGAGCGAACATGTCAACGGACCCGTTATTACTACCGGTTCAAGAAATGAGTTGTTTATGCTGTCTTTTCTTTGAACGAGATGGGAGTACGAAAATTTCGCAAAATTTTGCTAGCGTAGCACAGACAACTTGTACAGTCGCCATGACAGCCATCGATCCTTCCAGCAGTTTTGTTCCTTATTTCGCTGCAACGTGACGTCATTGATGCCACCGGACCGGTAAGATTCGGAATACGCTGAAAGCAGCGTAGGGACAGTGTTACCAACACGGTGGTTTTCCAACTAAATCTAGTTTTTTCTCTCTCTGTCGGTGGGAAAAAATTATTAAAGAAATTTATTTTACAGAAATAATAGAAATTCTATAGCTACTTACATGTACAATATCATGTTGTTATATTTTTATTTATCAGTACATGAAAACGAGGTTTTATGCTGTTAGCAGCTGAAAGGAACAGTAGCCTACTGATCGTTATGAAACATCAGTTACAGATGTTCGATGTCTGCCGTTATTGAAGTTGATTATAGAAAACAGTTGCTCACAAATATAAATGTTGAGCCAAACATAGCAATCATTTTCACAGCCAGCCTGTGTAGTCGTGGATATTATTGCTAATGTTGAGTCTTGTAAACCTCAATCAGGGTAGTAGTATTACTCAAACGATCTTTAGCCCTTAGGTCACATTGAAGATCAATAAGTTCGAGCTGTAAATCGTTAAATGTTGTTCCGTCTTTTAGATTCCTCCATACTGTACTGTAGCAGTAGGTAAGCAACGTGAAACAGTTACTGAGAATAGGCCTGCATACTGCACTCACTAGATAACTGAGTGGTCGTTTCCCTCTCCTCTACCTAAAGCAAATCTATGTCATTCTGACGTATCTTCCTCTCCGTTTCGGCGAGCGGTAAACACAGCTCTCCCGCTCCGAAAGAGCGCGCGCGCTCGTTGAGCGCTGTTTGTACAGGTATGCTCTAGATCGTTCATATATGCATCGCGGAATATAATATTATAGATTTCACCATATTTCAGTATGCTGTTTCGAATGGTGTATAAATTGTTTGGAAGTTTCCTTAACATTGAGTGATGTTCCCTTGTCAGACACACCATTAACCGTACGGAAGACCGTCGACTTTCAACATTACGTAGTAATCCGAAATAGAATCCCGGTGGGTTCGAATAGAAATAGTGTTGGACATGGACGGTGTACCTACGGTGTTAGGTTTTCGCAGGGTACTTTCGTTTCCCTCCTGACATTCCACCATTGCTTCATAAATCATCATAATCATTATCATCCGGCACTATGTGGTTCGCCTACCATTGTGCACCAAGGGCAAAACCTAATGGCCGCTAAAAATCCACAGTTCGGCTCGTCACTTCTCCAGTGGGATACATGGGTGAACGTCTTGAAGCTAAGTACCCGCAATTGAATAAAAATTATATCGCTGTAACATTTTCTTTGCAGTATTCTTAAACAATCAGGGGCAGCTTCGATGGTGCCGTCTTGGATTTCATTTCGAATAAGTAATAAACGTTTTCGTTGTGGGGATGAGTTCTCGAAATTTTGAACACTCTGTTATTATGCACGTTAATCTCTAGAAGCGGCTTCATGTTCTATCTTGCACGTCTTGTAGTAATGGCCAGTTTATTGCATGCAACAGTCTTTGTTGTGATCCCAAGGGACGTTTACTTCACTCTCATCCCACAGTCTTTTCTTGGAACACAAACAAGATGCTTCAGATGTATAATTTGTACAGCTCGTCTCTAGAGCCTCTAAATGGGATAATAAAGTCAACTGTAAAAACTTCCAGATGACTTTTCGATCTTCAGCAAGTTAAAACGGAGAAATCTCCGTCTGTCCTAATCATAAAGTTTACTTTCCGTCAGAATGTAGCAGTTCTGTACTTTATATCCTTCTCCAAACTCTCACTACAGTAGAGCTAATTTTTACGATTTGAGAAAGTTCTTATTTTTGTTGGGGAATCATGAAATCAATATTTACACATTTCTTCCCAATGTGGAGCATATTATCTTCATAATGCAGTAAACATGTGTATATTTATTTGGATACTTGAATACGCACTGTAAAGTTATTTCCAATACAAGTAAGAATAGGCGTTCCTTCCTGTTCTGATCTTAATGCGGATCATTCATGTTTATCATAAGCCTATGCAGCCGTCGGCAAATTTGTACTCACGATGACATCACTGAACGCAAGCCGCAATACATAAGATGTAATATCAATCAAGGAGTATAGAGAACTCCGTTCGGATCTCCGTGGCGGACTCTCAACAAAAGCATCTGACGTAGACTACACAATATTGATTTATAGTTTGACAGATTATATTTTATTTCACCTTCATTTTTACTGTGCTGTAACAAACTAGGAAAATACGTCACAAATTGCCACTCCTAATACAACTCGTAAATTTTCGCTGATAGTCACGATCTTTGTTTAGACATTACAAGTTTTCGTTCAGAAAACAAGTGTTCCGAAATATATTGAATATAGAGCCAAACATAGCAACTATGTAGGGTAGCGGCAGGCGACGTATGATAGGACTACATGTATTTTCTATGGAGAGCATTTTAAATAAATCTATTCCAGTGTGCTGTGTTATACAATGGCAACGTTTTATGTCCTCACGTATTTCCAACTCTCTTAATAACACGTTACTCCACCTAGTAGACTTTTTTAAGTCTTATTTCGTGTCCCGTATGTTACTACAGATACAAGTTGCTTTATGTTCAGATTCATTTCTTCTATATATTTTCTTCATGCTTGCAATAATTCCTCTCCTGTTGTATTTCCTTCGAGTGCAATGACATCGAGCAAATATTCTTATACAGAGAGATCCTTCGTAACTCCGCGGGTGAACATTACCAATTCTACTGTATCAATATCTGTGTTTCCACTTAAAGCGAGAGATTAGACCACTGTGTATTAATATTTGCTTTTATTTCTCGTTCAGCTAGTGTTTCAGTATCTCTTATCTTCCTTTGTATTGTCCGTGAGGATAATTTCACACTGTTGAAAACATCAGATTATTCGGGACAAATAATGTTAACAACTTTATTCAGACATGTTGTAATGAACTGCCCTTCATTATAGCACTTCAATGATTTTGCGATTTCCAAAACAATAACATAAGTTGCATGGACTTCCCTTTGACTCATAGCATGTTTCATTATATTTCAGTACAGAAACTCTTATTAGAATTTAGTTTTTTATGTTTTAATTGCTTCGCCCCGTCCAGCCATACGAAAAGAAAATATTATACTTATTTTCTATTATGTAAGTTGGATATATTCATACTTACCTATGATTTCGTAATAATCTTATGACGTGTTGTAATGTTGCTAGATGTTCGATTTATAAGTGCCTATTACAATTTTAGAACACAAGAGGCGTCTACATTGCCACCATATGCACAATATTGTTCCTCCCATTCTTCATTGAACACACGTTTCCGAACAGACGTTGAAGGTTTTGAGAAAAAAAAGAAAGCAATCTAAATCTAATCAGGTAACCCGCCACTGATAGATGTCTGTGTACTGGAGTTGTAGGGGAGTTGGACGGAAGGGAGGGGTGAAGGAAGACAGTTTACTGCACTGCCTCTGCGACGTCACTATTGCTAGTGATTACGATGACATTTTTGCCGATCCCTGATCATATGAGTTATAAGGTTAAGTATTCAGATGTTTCAAAAATCTGTTTCCATATGCCTTGTGTTTGTCTTCCTGTATGTCTGAAATAATTTTTATTTTCGCATCATCATCATCATCATCATCATCATCATCATCATCATCATCATCATCATCATCATCATCAACAACATCAGCCACTATTGAATTGGACCGTGTAACCCGTTCTGACCTTAGTAATCCAAAAGTCTCTTCAGAAAATGTCTTCAATTTCTTCTGCCCTGTGGTCTGTATTTAAGAATTAAGTATGGAATTTTGACCTGTTCATTCGCCGTACATGTTGAATCCAGTTAGTTATATATTTATTATTTTCGTCAGAATTTGTTCAGTTTTTAATTCATTGTGAATGTCTTCATTACATTTATGATCCTGTCGTATGAAGGGAGTCAGAAGCAAAGGGGTATAAATGCAGTTAGGTTATTTTTCAGAAAATGCTGGTGAAAGTACTTAAGCTTTCGTAAATTCCGTGAAATTTTTTATTTCAGTTTTACTATGTGGTGTAGTTAAAAGATAAATTCCTTTGCCACTAAAAGTTTAGGTGATTTAGCTTACTTTCGATGCACTTAACTCATGTTTTTAATAATGTCACTTGTACCTCTTTGCTTCTGATCCCCTCATATGTATTTGGCTGTTTTCTTAAAAAAATTTCTACTGCTGTGATATTTTTATTTGTCTCGTTCTTTCATAGTCCAGATTTCGCATCCATGCAGAAATGTAGGTTATAGGTGTGTTAGGTCATACAATTTTAGCCCAGTTTGTTTTAAAGTTGTTGAGCGTTTGAAAGTTTTATTTATGATGCCTGGGACTTGTAGAAGTTAATACAGTTTTGTTGCAATTCTAATAACTTAGACTATTACTATTTCCACAGGTAAATGCAATTTATTTGAAATCTTTATACATAGTTTGTTGTAAATGGTGTTTATATTTTAAAAAATTGCAATTGTGTACAGCGATTGCTCCTAAACTGTCGCACATATTTTGTTCTTATTTACAAATTGGTCACGATCTCGAAATCATTCTAAGCGACCTCTTGTTTCTTGCATAAAATGAGTTGTAATGAAATTGGCAATCCAGTTTCTCTCCAGAACCTATGTTTCGGATAAATGAATTATTATATTATATAGGAAGATATATGAAGAGATTGTTGGAGAAGATACGACGAGCAAGAAACGCTTCCTCACGTCTTGGGTTTCTGCTATTATGGAGAATTGCTCCGAATCAACAGACATAATACGGTTCGTTCTCTCATCGCATCTTCAACCCGTCAGAATGCTTCCTATGAGGTTTATGAGGAGGTTGGTTGTGTCTCTTCTGATGGCTCTACTTGACATGCTGATATCATCATAATTGATCGGCAGAAGGATCCCACAATCCGTTTCGAGATGCATGAGCAACAGCCACAAGAGGTGTGGCGTGAAAAACAAGTCATATATATGAGCCTTGTTGTCAGCATCTTGGAGTACAATACCACATCACACTTTGTAAAGTTTTTGGGCTCTATGTTCGGTGCCCGTGCCACGATCCCACGACAAACTTTCAGTCAACTTAAACAATTTAAAATTTCTGATGCAACGATTGATGCCATAGGATCTCGTGTTTTAAAATAATCCTTAGCTATAATTAGTAATGATTTGTACCCGAGAAACTTTTATTGTAGGCTAAATGATTTCCTATGTTGTCTTATCTTTTATCTTAATGTTTTTCTTTTCTTTCAAATTGTCACATACATAATTGTTTTTTAATCATTTTTCATTGTGAATTGATTAGTAGGCCGATCAATTGAACCCTTATTTAGGGCGGCTTTTGTTGATACAAAATTATTATTATTATTATTATTATTATTATTATTATTATTATTATTATTATTATAAGTTTGAGAACACAGTCGGTTAAAATGTTGAACTTCGTTCTATAGAACGACAAGGTCATTAAGAAAACTGAGACCATGACCGTTCACAGTGTATTCAGTCGGTATGATGATTGACATAATGGAATTTGTGTAATCTGATATACCTTACCTAATCTATGTAATACAATGCATACATTTTATCTCTCCTCACTCGCATGTGTGCACTGCCGCGTCCGCTCTACATCCCGAGCGGGGGAAGATAAAATGTATGTAGCCTACTATATAATCTGATTTAATATCTGATCTAATTTATTCGTTTCATCCCAGTTTATATTATCTAATATACTTTTATGCTCGACCATGCCGAAATGTAGTAATTATACACCTAGTAGCAGTCCTTTAATGCATGTCATTAAAGTACACCTACTCATTAAAGTACAGGTCTTCAGCCAATCACAAGTCAGCTTTGTACCGTTATATCGATTATTCTCGGATATGCAATCGACAGACAATTAGCGAAAAGTCACGGAGGCTGGAAATCCAATACTGTCGCAGAAGGTTATGTTCTGTTACTATAATAATTAGCGTTAATTGTAAATAATATTCAAATAAATTCAATTTGTCATCTCGTTTTTCAATTCGCTCGTTTCATAAACAATCATACTTGTGTCTTAATTGCTACCATTATAGAATCGTTGCATAATGTGCTATTATCTAATCTAATCTGATATATCTTATCCAACCTAATCTCATCTATCCTACATAATCTAAACTGATCTGTCTTATTTAATTTAATAGGCCTATGCTTATTGTAATCTCATCTAATCATATCTGCATGATCTTATCAATTTTCTATGGAATCGTCGACCTGGTTGGCGAGTTGGTATAGCGAGTGTGCTTAAATGCGACAGGCTCATGTCAGTAGATGTACTGGCATGTAAAAGAACTCCTGCGGGACAAAATTCCGGCTCATCCGGCGACGCTGATATAACCTCTGCAGTTGCGAGCGTCGTTAAATAAACCATAACTTTTAAACTTCTATGGAATCTGATTTCCTAATCTTTTCTTTGGGATCTGGTTTAATATAATCTAGTTTATGTGATCTAATTTAGTCTGATCTAGTGTAAGGGACACTAGGACTGAGTTTTGACATTTTTACAACTTTAATCCGATTTACCTCATTTTTAACCTTTGCTAGATACGCTAAGAATAAAGTGTATGTGAATTTTGAGCTCAATCGGACTGCTAGTTTCGAAGTTAATTATGTTTTACTTATGCAAATTAATGGCATATGTGGCATTACATTCAAATACAGTAAGTTCATATTTTTGTCATGCGGGCCCAACTTACGACCAATATTTTAACGTTGAGAAATTCATGATATTTAGTTTAGTTTAGATACAATACATTTTTCGTAATCAGACACTGATTTATTAATGTTTTTGATTTGCATAATCATTTTAGGTCCCAATTTTCAAGATACCTACTTAAAATGTCTCAACGTTAGATTTCAGATAATGTGTTATGAACACGTACGAATATTTCTATTGAGTTTGGTGAAAACTGCATGCGCATGGAACATTTTGAATGTCAAAAATTTAGTTTCGAGAAAAAGGAAAATTTGTGAAAAGAGATACAATACTGACATATGGGGCAGGCCTATATAAAAATCGCTCCAAGAGCTCAAAGAAGACGTACCTTTTACTAAGAACTTCCTAAGTATCCAAGAAATATTTTCGTACAAGAAAACGAAAAATGATATTTTGACCAATTTTTATTCTAAAAACTCAGTCCTATGTCCCTTAATTTGATCTATCCAATTTGATCTACCTATCTATAATTTGTGTATATAGTTACCTATCTAACTATCGTCTACCTAAATGCTATGGGTGAATACTCAGGTGTTGGTATCAGCTCCATGAAATCCCATGGTCACCGGTGCTAATTTAGTTGATCGGTTGGTATGTAAATGTAATGTATGACTTATATACAGGCTGATTCACGAGGATTTACCGTCCCGTACGGAGCTTATTTCCGAAGACATTCTGAGCAAAAGATGTCGTGTAAACATTTGTCCTAATCTCAATATTTTCAGAGTTACATTAATTTGAAATTTTTTGTAAAATACCATTATTCTTGACTTTTAAAGGTAAAAGAATATTGCAGATAAACAATGAACTATTCAGGAGTATCATGTCTTTAATTAGCTAATATTCTGAAGCTGTGTTGTGAATTCAGTAGTTGCTTCGTACAGAATTTTGTTTTCGATTTCTAACTACAAAATCACATTTTCTTACGCATTTATCACAACAATTATTGTTGCAAATCACGCCACTCTTGTCAGTTCTTCAAGACTGTACATTAGGATGCATAATTAAATTGCAAAGAATCAAGTTCCTAAAGTCGTATGACTTGTAACAATTTTTGTTATAAGTGCGTAAGAATTATGTCATTTTTAGTTAAAAATTGAAAAACAAGATCTGTATAAAGCAACTGACAACACATTTTTAGCTTCAGAACGCTAGCCAATTAAAGAAATGCTGCTTCTGAATAGTTCATTCTCTACTTGTAATATTCTTTTACCCTTAAAACTAAAGAAAAAGAAAGGGATTTTACAAACAACTTCAAATTAGTGTAACTTTAAAAATTTTGAGATTAGGACAAATGTTTATATGACATTTTTTGCTCAGAATTTATTAGGAAATAAGTTCCGTGAGTGACGGTAAATTCTCGTGAATCATCCTGTATAAAGGGGAAGTTATAGAATAATGGGTGGGAGAAGTAAGTAAATAAGTGATTAAATCCGCCCAACATTATTTTTATGCACTTCAAATGCCACTTCAATTCATTTTATTTTCATTATGTGCCCATTCCTCTTAAAATTAGAACTTGTAAGACATTCCAAAAATGTTAGAAATATTTCCTTCAAACTATCGCATTAATGTCTACACATCCATGTCAAACATCATAGCTTTGTTTTGTCTGTGTTACAGCAACCTGGGCAGCAACATGCTGACAGCCATCGCCGCGGACGCGTTCCCCAGCCTCCCGAAGCTGGTAATCTTGTAAGTACAGCCACACATGATGTAGTCGTAAAGTCCAGCAGGGATGCTGGGAGTCTGTTCGGAGCACACAGGACGGCTCAAAGAAACCTTAACAAAAAATAACTTTACAGATATATAATAGGGTGGAAATGGTAGTTATGTAGATAGCATAGAATAGGAAATGTAGGTCGGTTGGCAGACAACAACATATATCTTCAGCGAGACAGTTCTGTTTATTGTACACCAAATAATTCAGTGTTTCAGCGGGTTCCATTGTATAAATATTCTATACGAGGTCGTGGAAAATCGCGTAGATCACTTTATATAGGGTGTTAAAAATAACTTTTACAACTTTTCAGGGATGATAGAGGAGGTAAAAACAAACATCTTTTGTAAGTGACAAAACTTTGGCAGATGCGCCGTTTATTGTGTACGTAAGTATTGGTATAATCCATAAGGAACGAGCCCAATTGTCGTTTTAGAGGTGGTGTTCAAACTGCCGTCCATTGAAGGAATTGCACAACTGGTACCTTCGTACTATGGAGTGTCTGCAACGCTCAAAAAGGCCAACATTGTCTCGAATAACATGTGCAGCTTCAACAACGCAAGCAACTAAGTCTTCTGCCGTATCGATCGGTGTCTCATACACAAGACGTTTCATGTCTCCCCACAAAAGAAATCCAGTGGGGTTAAGTCCGATGATCGAGGTGGCCACGGTACCGGCCCACCCCTGCCAATCCAACGATCGCGGAATGTAGCATTTAGGTGGTTCCTGACACGACGATCAAGCGTGGAGGGGCACCGTCATGCTGAAACCATATTCGTTCTCTGATGTTCAATGGGATATTTTCTGAAAGTTCTGGTAGGACGGCGCGTAGAAAAACATAGGCCCTAGTAAAACGCAAACGTACTTACGTGTCGTAGCAAGTCTTCGTTGACACCGTGATGACCCTTTCAACTTGTTGCAGGCACAGCAGTACAAACAGAACTAACCAGTGTGTGTTGTGACGTAAGTCAAGCCATCTACCCTTCAGGCCATCTAGTGGCAAATGGCGCGTCTGCTAAAGTTTTGTCATTTAAAAAAGATGTTTGTTTTTACCTTCTCTATCATCCCTGAAACGTTGTAAACGTTATTTTTAACACCCTGTATAATTGAAGAATGTGCTCCCAAAATGCATTAAGATCATTTTTATGAAAGGATCTTGATAGTTGTTTTACCTACCGTTCTACGGACTGAAAGAGTTTTCAAGTGATATGCAGTACACAAATTTTAGACAACGATTGGCCTTGTTTTGGAAGAAAACAATCTTAAAATACATTGCTTT
Source organism: Periplaneta americana (assembly GCF_040183065.1). Taxonomy (NCBI): domain Eukaryota; kingdom Metazoa; phylum Arthropoda; class Insecta; order Blattodea; family Blattidae; genus Periplaneta; species Periplaneta americana. The sequence continues at coordinate 75,107,211 of NC_091128.1, read as the reverse complement.
ATGAAAGTCGCTGTGCACTTAGTACGGATGTAGATTAGGTTGTAAGTTCGAATGAAACTAAGATTTTTCTACATAATAATGCAAGATATGGGACGTTCAGAACACAAGGGAATCAAGTCCACTTGAACAATTGGGAGATATTTCGTCTGCACATACTTTAGATGAGGCTACTTTCAGAGCATAAAAGAATCTTTGCAATGGTGCAGATGTTGAAAATTACACTCACCTTTAATGGGTTATTAACTATACATAAAAACTTTAAATATAATTTTCTGAAAAGTTTATTTTTGTGATTTGATTCCCTTGTGCTCTGAACGCCCCAATTATATTGGTGAAACTGATTATTCATTGTTCTGTGATTTTTTTTTTCTGTATTCATTTGTTTCATTGTCGCGTGACATTTAACTGTTTTAGTTCAGTTGCTAAGCAGCCGTTGAAAAAGCTATACTAATGTAGTGTTTAGCTGTTCAATTAAGTTTTTAATTATGGTTCTTCAATTTGAGGAAAGTGCTTTTCTTGTTCAACACGTCTTTCGACAAGACGATAATAGAGAGATTCAGTGCAGGAGGCATTTGCTGAAAATTTTCCAGAAACAACTGTACCTCATCGACTTATTGTGAAATTTCGAGATACAGATCCTGTGTTAGATGGCGAACGAACTGGACGTTAAACGAAGAGAAGTTGTTGAACCCCATTTCATTTGTATGTATGGGGAGCAGCAAATATGTAGTGTATCGTAACCACTCACGCATGCTTTGTGACTTAAAACCTGCAATAACTGCGTATGCCTATCACAGGTAGATCTGCAAAAGTGTTTTTCAATTAAATTAATTAGGTTCAGACTCGTATAGCTGCTTAAGGACACCATTTCCAACATGTTATAAGTCCACGGTAACTTTCTGAACTTCCTGTATAAGATAGAGATCTCAAAATAATCATAAGCGATCCAATAGTCGCGCACAGCTTAATAATACGTTAACATAGATTTATAAATATGACTTCATAACGTTTACTTACATCAGTTTTCACATGAGTTACATCATTTTCCGCAACATATGCTGAAAACGGCAAACCCGTTCAGTAATGCATGTATGAACTCTCTTTGCCAAGTTTGCGGCTACTTTCTTCAGCACACGTACATTGTTGTTGTTGTTGATCTCCTTTGTTATGTTCCTCTTTAGATCCTCCATAGTGTGCAGCCTGTTTTTGTATATTCTTCCTTTAGTTAACTCCACAAGAAGAAATCTGGGGACGTCGAATCGGGGGAACGTGGGGGCCATAATGCTTGAGAAATGATATGCTCACCAAAAAACTCGCGCAAAAAACTGCATGGTTTTATTAGATGTGTGACATGTGGCTCTGTCCTGCTGGAACCAACAATCACATTCATCATTGTCAAGACGCGCTGATCCACATTCCCTAAAACGGGCGATTAATCTCGTTATGGTCGAATTGTTAGGCACTGCCACATCCGGATAATTCCTACGAAATTCGTCTACAACACTTGCATAAGAACGATTGGAAAAATAATGTTAACAATGAAAAATCGTTGCTCTTGGAAAAACAACATGTTTGCCGAGCACAAAGGACTACTGCAAGCGTCAGTGTATACATACACATCACAATGACGTTTAGGTTTGTTGCTATTAATACCTATGATGCTATATAGTGGCAGCCGATAGCACTTTCTAACTGGACTACTCAATATAGACACTTTGGGTGCTATTCATAGACATTTCGCAGCACGCGCTACGAGCGTACTAAACTAGCCCCGGCTATCCACTGGTTACTTGTACAGAATTCAAATAATATCCTATCGCTAACATTGGTTTATGAATACGAAAAACGCTGACCATCCACCGGAAACCCGCGCTAAAAATGTCTATGAATACGTACCTTTAATTTTAATGTGTGCGACTTTTGGATCGATCTGTACACGTATAAATCATAAAAATGGCCAAGTGGACTGAACGAGTTTTGGGACCACACTTTTCAATTGCATATAGTCGGCATTTAACCCAAATTTCCTAAATCTGTTATAAATTTCAATAATAATATTGAAAACCTGAAGAAGAGATAATGAAATAAAGCTACCATGTGTAATTGTACCATAATTACTTTAAGTATTTCCTTTTTGTGCAGTTTATGAATGTGTGCTCTGAGCAGTGTAATGCAGTTCCTTATAGAATGAGAGACAGAAGTGGTTAATTATGAAACTGTTTATTTAACTTTGGAATTTTTATTCTGAAAGTTCTCGTAAAAAGAATATTTTTTCCATCTCCAGTTATATGTGTGAGTGCATAGTGGAAGAAAATGCCTTAATCTTTAAAGACAAATTTTCTATTGACGGGGGAGTACCGACAGAAGGAATGCACTATTTCGGGCCGTCTTTGTTCACTCCGAGCATACCATTGCCGTAATGCTGCCTTTACAAGAACGTTAGCCGATATCAATGACTGCGCGTGACGGTATAATGAAGTTTTGCTCAGCCTGTATTTAGCGTAATGCTGTAACTTAACACATGAATGAAATGAAATCTATCAACTTTTTAAATTTTCATTTGTAAAACGTGCATTCTTATGCTTAATATATTAAGCCATATCCTCCTTGGTCGAATTGTAGAAATTGCATCTCATTATGCATTAACTTTCCGCGTTAGGAAGTATAGTTGAGAACGATAATAATCTTATATCAGGCTGTTATAATTTTAAACTGACGATGTTCAGCGTGGCACAGCACGGACTGTAATGATCGTAGGATTGTAAAACGTCGTAGATATACTAATAAAATTAAGCAATGCGCTCGCAAATTATGCCAAAAAATCATTACTTCCAAGTCTTGTCACCAGGTGAAAATATAGCGCTGTAAGCAGTCATAACGTGTTATGGGCGCAGGGAAAAGGCGGAAAGATGAACCACATTAACACCTCGCAGGGCTCTATTAATAACACATCACCTCTACTGACAAAATGTTATTTCCTTCCAACAAATAGCGCCCTTTAGAAACATTTGAATGTCGGGGAACGGAAAATTTATATTTTCTTGACAAGGAGTGTCTTTCAGCTACGAGCATAGATATTATTTTCATTCTTCCTCTTCCCTCTTATGCACATTTGTGATTAAACTTCTTTCTTATGATCCAACACATAGTTCGCTCACTAGCCAAACAAGCAAGGATAAGGGTTAAGATCGTTGAAACGAGCTGTACAAAGTTCGTGCGAATAGTTACAGAACCTTGTTTACAGCGTACATTAAAATAGCCATCTGACATCGAACTCATGTACATTGTACTGAAAAATTGTCACTGCAGTTCATAATGCAACTCTCCTCCTTGTATGGTGTTAAGCTTATTTGAGTTAAAATGTATGTACAGGGAGTACTCATTAAGAGCAAATGCTGGGCAACTTTTGGCTCTGGACCCTAGACTCATTTTACTAGCATCATCACCTTCATTTCATTCAGACGTTATATAGCGATAGCAGTTGAAAAGCGTCGTAAAATAACCTATAAAAAATCAAGGGAAGATTTATATTAAGAGAACTTTCTGATACGCATTTCATTGTCAGATGAAATGGAAGAAAAGCTCCAAGGCTTTATCAGTCAAAATATCATTCATGGTGCCAAATAGCTGATACAGTTTGCAGGAACAGGAGTTGTGTAACCATCCTTCAGAAAGATGGCCTTGAGTTCCATGCTAGCTGGCTACACTGACCACACATATCAAGGCCTGTAACTACCAAACGGAATGTTTCCAGACATGTTTTCCTTTAAGGAAATTGTTCTTATTGATCATCTGTATCATCAGTAAAAATGTATAATGAAATCACAGAATCACCCGATATAGATAGGAAGCTTTTCATTTACGGTACTCTTTAATTTGCGTACTGTTTTGTGTTTATCTTTCACAGATACTGAATTAATGGCATTTAAATATTATGTTAGGCGTTAGCGCGACTGACATTTCGTATCTAACGCAGGCTTGTAGCTAAACTTTATGCAACATTAAAAAAGCAAACTATTTAATATTTAATAACATTTCCCAGACTGCGAAGCTTGACACCCTGTTTTCTTCGAACCGTATCCGTGTTTGGCGGCTCGGTAGCCAGCACAAGGATGTTTAGCATGTCTTGTTGTATAAAACAAATTGAGAGACGGGCAGAAGGACCGCCTACGTGCACTTGGAACCATAAATCACTTGCATATGCACGTACGTGCACGGATGACTGAGATTCAGGTTATGGAGAATTGTGACAACGCATTAAGTGCCGCGTATTAGAGCGGATTTCCGTCATAGTCGGTCTCCAGCTGACGTCTTCTCACCAAAGCGGTTTGATACCCTGCAGATCATGGGATATTTATGGTACAGACAGGGGGCTAGTTTCTTGCCTATGCTTCCGTTTTCCCTTCATATGCTAGAATTGCAGTAGGTACTATGTGAACTCATTGAAAGATCGCTATAAATTTGCTAATATTTGAACTGCATTTACACTAAAAGATAAAAATCACGATTATCGGAAAAAAAAAAAAAATACGTAAACGTATGAGGCAGTAGAACAAGTGGACAGCTTCAAATATTTGAGATGTGAAGGATAGCAATGGCAAAGGAAGTTTTTAAAAGAAAAAGGAGCATCTTCTGCGGACCTCTAGAAACAGAACTAAGAAAGAGACTAGTGAAGTGCTTTGTATGGAGTGTGGCATTGTATGGGACAAAAACATGGGCATTACTACGAAGTGAGGAGAAATGACTAGAAGCACTTTAAATGTCGGTATGGAGCGTGTGAAATGGACAGAAAAATTAAGAACTGAAACTGTGCTGGAAAAAAGTGGGTCAAGAAAGAATAATGCTGAAACTGATCAGAAAGAGGAAAATAAAATGGCTAGGTCATCGGCTAAGAAGATACTGTCTACTGAAGGATGCACGGGAAGAAATGGTGAACGGGAAAGAAGTCCGGGATAGAAGAAAATATCAGTTGATAGACAACATTAAGATACACGAATCGTATGCGGAGACTAAGAGGAAGGCAGAAAATAGGAAAGATTGGAGAATTCTAGGTTTGCAGTGAAAGACCTGCCCATGGGCAAAACATGTATGTATTTATGTATGTATGTATGTATGCATGTATGTATGTATGTATGTATGTATGTATGTAATGAAAAAAAGAATCGAGGAGTTAAATAAAATGTTTTATAAGTCGATAGGGACGAGTAAAGGAGGCGAAAAGTATGGGGAGGGAGACGAGTTAGAATAGCAAAATAACACGAGAGATGAAGTGCAAACAAAGAAGAGTGAAAATAAATGGTCGGTGAACATGTCGAAGTATCAGATTTAATAACACACCTTTCTTATTATGAATCAATGACTAGTGATAAGTATTATTAGTAAGCAAAGAGAGACAGATGCAGTTAAAGTTTGAAGGAGGTGACAAACTAGGATAGCAAAACACAGAATAAAGAAAACGAGTGAGATAAATAAGTGCAATAACGAATGAGGGAAATTAGGGAGCAGCATATCAATGTAAGAAATATATCTAACAAAGAATCTATTTTTACAGGGATAAAGCATGATTAGTGATTAGCAGGGAAAGGATTTATATGTAAATACATATTTACTTATAAAGCTAATATAATTTATATTTTGCATTATCTTTATGTTTCACAATGTGTAGGGTTGAAAAATTCTACTTTTATTTTCCATATTTTTCCATATTTTAGAGTTTAGTACATATTTTCGTTAATTTCCATATATTTTCCATATTTCATATAAAACAGTCCATATTATATTAGGTTTAACAATAAAACAAAACAAAATTCCATTAACTTTTAAAAATACATTTCAACAATAGAGATTTAAACACATGTTCAGTAATCCCTTTAACATCAGAGTTATTTGAAAATTAGCAGTCCTATCAACAATGGGAAAGTAAGTTACAAAACTGTATTAATTTAATTTAAAATTTTTAACAGACTTCAGTTGTGCAGCTCAACAGTTAAATGCCAGTCAGAGTACACATAGGTTCAGTTTTGTAAATCATACTATAAAGACGGTAAATATGCCAAAAGTACGTCATTCAGTCAATTTAAAATCAAAACTAACAAGTTACATTTCAGAATTTAAAGAAGATGGTTTATCAACTGACAATAAAATATTATTTTGTAATTTGTGTCAGTGTGCAGTATCATCTACACAAAAGTTCCTGGTGCAACAACACATTACAACTAGTAAACATCAGGCCAACAAACAACTAAATTCCAAGCAGAGACAATTGTTTTTAACACAACCAACAACATCGAATGTAAGATCTGAGTTTAACATCGACCTGTGCCGTTCTCTCATCTCTGCTGATATTCCTCTCTACAAACTAAAGAATAAGGTCTTCAGGGAATTCCTTGAAAAATATACTCAACATACAATCCCGGATGAGTCAACACTTAGGAAGACGTATGCTCCATCCATCTACGATGAGACAATACAGAAGATAAGAGATGAAATTAAAGATAGTTCAATTTGGGTTTCCATTGATGAGACTCCCGACAAAGAAGGTAGACTTGTTGGTAATGTAGTTATCGGTTTGTTAAGTGAACAATATTCTGAACGAATTCTTTTACATTGTGATGTTCTAGAAAAGTGCAATAACAAAACTATAGTTAAACTGTTCAACGAAGCTATGGGTATCCTGTGGCCAAAGGGTATTATGTACGATAATGTGTTATTCTTTATTAGCGATGCTGCCCCTTATATGGTCAAAGCTGGACAAGCATTATCTGTTGTATATCCTAAATTGACTCATTTTACTTGTGTGGCGCATGCATTTCATCGTGTGGCAGAAGTGGTCAGAGACAATTTCCCTAAAGTAGATTTGTTGATTTCATCAGTGAAAAAAGTATTTCTCAAAGCTCCCAGTAGAGTTAACGTGTTGAAAGAAATGTACCCTGAAATTCCATTGCCACCAAAGCCAATTTTAACTAGATGGGGTACATGGCTAGAAGCAGTTGAATATTATGCCGAACATATAGACTCTATTAACAATGTTCTCCTTGCATTGGACTCTGAAGATGCAGTCTCAATTGATACTGCGAAAACAGTTACCTGTGACATAAGTGTGAAGAATGACTTAGCTCACATTCAGCATACATTTTCATGCATCATAAAAACGCTCAAAAGTCTCCAAAATAGGCACCTTTCACTATCTGAAAGTTTTGAAATTATAAATAGTACTGTGGAACAACTGAATCGTGGTAGAGGTAAAGTTGCAGATGCAGTAAGAGCTAAGGTGGACACTGTACTTTAAAAAAACCCTGGATATGAAGAACTACAAAAGGTTGTTGCTGTGATGAGTGGTGAATCAACAGTGAAGATTAACTTGGACTTATCCCCAGCAGACATTGTGAAATTGAATTATGTACCAGTTACTTCTTGTGACGTCGAACGCTCTTTTAGTCAGTATAAATCTATCCTCAGAGACAATAGAAGAAGATTCACTTTTCAGCACTTGAAAGAAATGTTTGTAACCTATTGTTATGGTAACAGACAATAAAAATTGTGTTTTGTTGAAACTACATTGGAAGATAAGGTACGTCCATTATATTTTTTGTTTAGTTTGATTAAAATGTACCAATATTTAACGTACATAGTCATTTTTTTATAATTTTAAGTCCATATTTAATTCCATATTTTGGTAAAAATCCATATTTAATTCCATATTTTGGTAAAAATAACTACATATATATTTACATATTTCATATATTTTTAGTCCATATAAATCCGTTCCCTGGTGATTAGTATTAAGTAAAATAAGATCGATATAAGTAAACTGGTAAAAAAGGATCAAGAAAGGAGTTGTGAAAGTGACATTTTGAATAGGATGAATTAAGTCATTAGTTCTGAAATGAAGGAAGAAATTAGTTGAGGGTGGATATAACAGGTTTCAGAAAATAGTGAAGAGAAAAACAGTGCAAAGTAATGACTAGCAATAAGAATTATAGGGAAAGAAAGTATGAGACTAGTTAAAAATGGAAGAAACAGTAGAGTAATGAATACACAGTATAGTAAAATAAATAGATTACTGTTATTAGATGATAATGACAAATAGAATTGGAAAATAAATATTAGGAGAGAAATAAGAGATAAGTCCATGGTTGGTATAGAGAAACGACTAAGCATAAAAACTATATTTCAGAGCAGTAATATTGGGGTAATAAAAGGGAATGAAGTAGTAGGTATGAAATGTAGATGTAGTAGAGCGTTCCGCAAGAAGGTGCTTGTGTAATAAATGTAATTGAGGCATCGTATGAAAATTTTGAGATCCACATTACACGAATGTAATTGCTGACATGAAATATATATATATATATGGGGGAGAATAGTCATTGATAAATCTTGCTTTCAATGGACCATTGTCATATTCTTGCTCATTGACTGCGTATGCGTGAAACGTCACCTCAAGGCTTTCCCCCTCGTGTATGTCACTTCTGAGTCGTCTTTGCTGGCGGCAGCAAACACGTGGGCTGAACAAGAAGCTCAGATACGTTTTTGTTATTTTTACTTTAATTTTAAAGTAACTATAAGTACAGAGCACATTGGCTTAATGACATTAAGTTATGAAATGACATATATAGCTGGAAGTAGTGTTCTGCCTGCATCCTTTCTACTTATATATTTATAAATTTTGTATAATCTCTTCAGTGCTCTTGAAGTATGATTAAAAATGGCGAAGTCGCTATGGATGGACCAGCTGGAGTTCCCATGAATGGACTGCATTTTAAAATGGATCATTCATGGAAACCAATTCCCTTCAGGAAACAATCAAAATCAGATTCCTGGTTTTCTTTCAGGTATGAAGAAACCATCGAGGAAAATATAATTCAGTGTATGTCTTGTAGGAAATGGGTACATGAACCTTGTGCAAATGTTAGGCGGAGTCAAAAAAAATACTTTGTGTGGCATGTGTGTCTTGAAAAGGAAATACTGTTTTATCTATAGCTTAAGAATTAGCTCAGACTCCAGAAAATAATTTGTTCTGTACAGTCATATCATTATGTTGGTGTCATGTAATTTAAAGTTGTATGTTAACATTTTTTAACTGCTGTATTAGCTAATTTGAAATAGCCCAAAACATTAAAACATTGATATGACAAGGACTGTGTTTTTCATGCTTTTCAGTTTCAAAATACGATTGCAATTGGATTAAGTAACTTCAACATCCATTAATCGAATCTATGTTTCTTCATTGTTATGATTTGTCATTTGTTGACATTATTTTGAGATATTTTTTTTAATTTTCTTTTGGTCCATTCATGGGAACATGGTGGTCCATTCATAGAACCCTGTCGCCTTCATTGAACCAATAGCCGAATTTTAAATGAGCTGATCTTTAAACAGATATAAATAGAACGTAGAAACTTCATTTCATCATTCCTTCTTAGTAATGTAATTGTTCAAGCCTATGAACGGAATTTTAAGACATTGCCTTTGTTAGATAAAGTAAGAAATCATTAGCTGGTCCATTCATGGCTACTTTTCCCATATATATATATATATATATATATATATATATATATATATATATATATATATATATATATATATATATATATATATATATATATATATATATATATATATATATAAGTATAATATACAATTTCAGAACCCAACCACAGTAATGTCCGACAAAGACATTGTATTATGATGTATGTGACTTGAGTTCTCGATACAGAATTTATTCAGACAATTATATCATCTGATACATAACAAGCGCTTCAGATGTAAATATAAATATAAATATAAATGGAGTTAATCCACAGTTGGAAAAAGAGCCTGAGTGCCGGGACTGAAAGGAGGTGGAACCGCTGACCCTCTGATTATCAGGCATCGCGGCCATTACTTAACTCTCGCGTGCTGAAGTTTATTCGTCGTCCATTATCGTTCTCATTGCTGCGTGTTTGGGGTCATCCAGTTCGGCTCGTGCGTGCGGAAGAAGTTCGCAGTCAGTCGCCAGACCTGTGACAATTATCGTAGCCCTGAAGACTGCCGCTCGCAACCCCAACGCGTCCTCTGGCATCAGATTTCTTCATCTGCACGTTGTACTTCGGAGTTGTATGCACGAAAGAAACATATACAGATGTCCCACGGCGGGATGTCCATAGCTTACCTAAGTGTTCCTGGGATTATTATGTTTGCTGGTCTGACGGTAACGTGGGCAACGCTATTGAATTCTTCTGAAATACTTTCCTACGCCTCATTCTTTTCCTTTATTTTAATCCATCTGTCTTCTTGCACTCTGATGTCTTTCTATTTAGTTGCTAATTCAATTAGCAAAGATTTTTTTATTGCCGAAATATTTGAGCTTGTGTTTCTATTCCTAACCCCTTCCATTTTCTAATCGACCTAATCGCGATCCCGGTGGTAGTGTGTTACCGTCCCGATCGCGATCAGGAGCTTAATCCTGTTTCCAGAACTAGATAATCGAGTTGAGGCACGGCCCACTGGACGAAAGTAACATTTTAGTAATCTTTGGTTTTGAATTACCTTGATTATATTATTTAGAAAGTCGTGATAGCTTTTGCTATGGGATTTTGTTACCTCTTCTATTGTATTATATGATGGAGAGACGTAACTGAATGGCTAGAAAATGGCATTTGGCTACTATTAGACGTATTGTAGAAATTTAATGCAGATGTGAGAAAAATAAAAAGAAATATATTAACAAATGCCAGACGAATTATGCATATATAGAGGGCAATAGAAGGCTGCTGAAAGATGTTTCATTTCAATAAATAATGGATTACAAACTGGAACTGATTTCTTTTTCAGATATTTTTTTTTTAAATTTCAGTATCCATTATGACGATATCGTCGAGGTTAGGGTTCATTTTAAAAATATGTTTTATTACAAAATAATATAAATCTTAGGCCTAATGATATAAATTATATAGGTTATAAAATCTCCTTCCAAAATAATATAAATAGTTGTGGTATAAATTGTATCAGTTTAGAATATAAAACGTGTAAAAATTTTTACAGAGGACTTCCCATATCAAGCTGCAAGAAAGAACAATAAAAAAGGGATAAACAATGAACAAACATCAAACAAAGTATGAAATTCAGATAATGTCCAAAAGGGAAACAAACAAAATTACGTACATAGAAAATTACGTACATAGAAAATTACATATATAGAGAAAATTGTTTCCTCTATGTAATTCAGCTGTTGACCAGATCGGACCAAGAGTGACCTAATGTCTACACATTTCCGGTAATCTCGATCGGAGATAATCGCGATTAGCGCCTGTAGACTGTTACTAGTATTACGCACGAAGTTGTGGAAGAAAACAAAAGCAACGCGCAACAAGGTGCGTTCACAAAAACAAATTCTTGTTCACGGTCTTCTAGATTAGTATTTTTTCTCTTTGTCTCGAGGCATAAATTGATGTTAGCTAACTCTCTGCCGAAAAGGCATGGTGAAACGCATTAGTCTCAAGAACAAGTTAAAATTTTAACCTGAAGTTAATAAACTCAGGGTTAATATATATTTAACCTCTGTTAATGAAACCGGACATTATTGATTCTACTACAGCAGCGACAGTACAGTGCATAATGAGAAACGTATTGATGTCCATTTTGGGAGCTGGCTCAACGGAAAGTGCGAAAATGGTTGGTGGGTGCGAGGAAACAAACGAACTGTGTCACCACTGCGTTCATTTGTACCGATTCACACAGTGTGCTCAATTTGTAGAGAGGCTTTCATATTAACTTTTTCTTATTTCCCTTGTGTGTACGCAAACCAGCATGTCGTTTGTCAAATCATAACCGTGTAGCCAATTCCTCTCCGTGGGCACAGTTCAGTGTGTACCAAACATTATGTGTGTAATATTAGCAAATATTTAACGCAGGGGCACAACAAAGATTTTTAATTGGAAGGTCAGTAACTACAAGGATAATGGGTCGCGGAATATTGAAGACAATTCCTCGATATACAAATACCTTTTTGCATACAATAATTTCCAGTAAATATTTCGCAGGAATTAGTATCAGAGTACAATTCGATATCATGCACGAGCGGAAAGTTTAGCACCCAAGTCGAAGCCGAGGGCAATAATTTCCGTGACCACATAAAATGTGTTTATTTTCGTGTACGAGTACTTTACATTGTATTCATAACTGGTGTCTAAATTTCATTACTGGTAACAAATCTAATTTTAAGTTCTACGTATTAACTTTGTAATGTGTTGTTTGTGAAGAAGTTATAAGTAAATGAATGAATGTATGGATTTTATTATTGCTAATATGTTGGTTGTCATGAAGAGAGTATACTTCCTTATTTACAAAATGGCTTTTAGAGAACCCGAAAACTCATTGCCGTCCTCACATAAGCCCGCCATCGGTCCCTATCCTGAGCAAGATTAATCCAGTCTCTATCATATCCCGCCTTCCTCAAATCTATTTCAACATTATCCTCTCATCTACATTTCAACCTCCCCAGAGGTCTTTTTCCCTCCGGCCTCCCAACTAACACACTATATCCACTTCTGGATTCGCCCATACATGCTATATGTATTTTATATCAATTCATGCTGTAACTTAATGTTCAATGTGTGTGTTGTATTTATATTAATTTATGTGCACTTTACGTTCAACTCTTTTTGCAGAAAAATTTACTTTTTTTTTTCAATAAAACACAGCTTGCAACATACTAACACATAAATAAGCAATGTTAATGTTATTTTAACCTTCTTGTTGTATAACTTATAGCAACTACACATGCTTCTTAAATACCTAAATCTTTTTATGCTCGACCATGCCGAAATGTAGTAATTATACACCTGGTAGCAGTCCTTTAATGTATGTCATTAAAGTACACCTACTCATTAAAGTACAGGTGTTCAGCCACTGACAACTCAGCTTACAGGTGTTCAGCCAATGACAACTCAGCTTACAGGTGTTCAGCAAATGACAAGTCAGCTTTGTACCGTTATAAAACCGCAAGTATCGATTATTCTCGGATATGCAATCGAAAGAGAATTAGCGAAAAGTCACGGAGGCTGGAAATCCAATACTGTCGCGGAAGGTTATGTTCTGTTACTATAATAATTGGCGTTAATTGTAAATAATATTAAAATAAATTCAATTTTTCATCTCGTTTTTCATTGTCGAATTCAATAATCAAGGTTATATCAAGTTTAACGGGATTACATCAAGGTCAATGACATTATTGTTCCTCGGAAAAAATCAATACTTTCGCGTCTGTGCACATCTCACAATTCACGACCTAGAACAAGGTCACTTCCGATCTTGTCAGATACAAATAAAATGTATACATCTGAATAATTTCAAGTTATAAATATGGTCGAGCATAAAAAGTCGTATGAAACTCGCCTATAATGGTAATTAAGAAGCTCGTATGAAAATTATGAAACGAGCGCAAGCGAGTTTCATAAACATCCATACTCGTTTCTTAATTACTATCATTATAGGCTCGTTGCATAATGTACTATTTATAGTTGCTAAAAAAACAAGTGAACACTTTAATTGAATTTTCCTTTAAAAGTACAGTAATGGCAAAAAAAAAAACCAGACCGACCCTTGTAGCTGATTTCAGAGCCTTGTTCACTCCAGAGCACGATATACTGGTAACTAAGAATTTCGTGGTTCGAATCCTGCCTGGGAAGGAAACTTATTTTCTGTTCCTTATTCAAATTTATTCCCAATACTTTTCGATTTCTGGTAAAATTTATGTTCTGGGAATAACAAGTTAATTAAGTAGTAACGTATCGCTGCAGTGAACAAGGCTCTGAAATCAGCTACAAGGGTCGGTCCGGTTTTTTTGCCACTACTGTACATAATGTAATATCAACATTCAATAAGTGATATATTAAAAACTATAGCACCTAAAACCATGAATTTTTTTAAATGCTCAGTATTTCATCTTCTTTTTGAAATAAAATAAAAAATCCTACATAACATTTTTGTAATTAACACAAATCACTTTATTTCCATGCTGTTTCATAAAATAATTACAGATCCAAGATTCCTTGAACTTACTTCATTCACTATAAACTTCTCGACGTTCCTAAAGGATTTTACACTTTTAAAATTAAAAATAGGACTAAACTGTGCAATGATAAATGAGTAACTGATTGAAGAAATAAGGAAATTTGTGTTCTGTTGAGGGTAATACAATGTTATATAAGGATGACTGATGTGCTAAGGATGTCTTTGACTGGGATGTCTGATTGTGAGTGGAGAACAGTTACTCGGGCCACTGGAATAGCTCAGTCGTTTGAGGCGCTTGCATTCTGATCGGGGTTGTGCTTGGGCGTGGATTCGATTCCAGCTTTGGCTCATTACATGGTTGGATTTTTTCCGAGATTTTCCTCAGCTGTAAGACGAATATCAGGTAATCTATGACGAATTCTCGGCCTCATCTCGCCAAATATGATCTCGCAAAGACTCATCCCATCGACACTAAATAACCGAGCAGTTAATACAGTGTCGTTAAATAACCAAGTAAAAAAAACAGATATTGGTGAAATATATTGAAAAGCAATACTAAGCAACCTCCCTCACATTCCTCCGAGTAAGTTCCGAAAATTGTTTCGTATAGATAATACAGCAATAAAAATAATTAAGTAATCGTTAATTGTCGAGACACTACAATAATCTTGTTCAAGAAATTATATCTAAAATCTAGTATTGTGGGATATAATCGATTAATCTGACCGATTAATCAACCATTTTCTGTTATAAGATTAATCTATCAAAATATTTAATCGATTAATCCAGTCGATTAAAATTCATCGGTGGCACGATATTAATTATTATTTTGCTAATGCAAACTCAGACTAAAAATTCCGACAATATTCTTCTCTCAGAAATACTTCAAAGCACAAAAGTACCGTTATATTGTAACTGTAAAGCAAGTAGCGTAGGGCAAATCTCGGTGAAACGTTTGGATTTAAATTGAACGACCATGGAGAAGTGCTTCACAGAAAAAAATAATGCAGAAAACATTGTGACTAAACGTAGAGTGCCACTTAATTCGGAGCTTGTGAATGCACTCACATGTTTAAAATCATGGATGAAACAGTATTGACTAGGTGACTCTTCATACTTTTTTTATTTGTGTTTGTTTCAAAAATCCCCGGAGGATTGACAGAATAAATTATAAGCCTACATAATAAATATGTTAGTAAATAACTAAAATAGTGTGACAGCGACGTGAGATTCGAACTCACGACCAGCAGAAGGAAGTGCAAGGTCGGCCGGCGCGGAGGTTGCGCGCGCATCTGCTTCCTGTGGCATATACTGGGCTTAGGGTGTAGAGTGGAGTGGGGAAAGAGCGACCGCGGAAGAGAAGAGAGTGACGCTTGGAGATATCCAGATATTTCGAGAGAGCTATCGCTGGACAACCGTAGAAATTTCTCGTAACTATGGTTTAGTTATAAAAGAAGAAACGCGAGTGAACTTGAGCAGTTTTGGACAGTAAGCGAGTTAGTCTTGTGTAGCAGTGAAGCCAGCTTCGAGACCAGAGCGCGACTTGAGTTGTGTCCGTAACTGTGGAGCCTGAAGCCCGGAGTTCGAGTGCAGTGGACCGCAGTTGGGGGACCTGAGTTCGAAGTTCAGCGGATCGTCTCTGAAGGTCTGGGGTTCGAGATTCTATGAACGCGAGTGACTGAGTCAGAAGAACTAGCCAAGACAAACTAGCTGTGAACTGAGAACTGACAGTTCTGTGTTGTAAATAGTGCTTTGTAAATATTAGTTAAGATTAACAGTTCATTGTTGTTCGTAATAGTCCAAGTAAATTGTCATTGTCGTTTGTGAAGTGCAATAACGAATACTGTGTTGAGTGCAAATCCTATTGTTGACGAGAGAGTTTAAGGTGAATTGTAGAAAGAAATTATTGTTGAAAGAATAAAATTACAATGTTGTCTAGTAATGAAATTTACAATGGTATTGTTTTGCAATATAACGATAGCCTATACAGTATATATAGATATACAACATTTTATACTTATTCTTATCACCGAACACAGATTCAATTTAAAAATATTTGTGTATTCCAGTATATTAAAACTTTTTTTCAAATCCATCAAAGTTCGATTAATTTATCGATTAATCGATTAAATTCTATTCTCTAATTGACTAAATATTTTGATCGATCGACAGCACTAATAAAAGTCACTAGTAATTTATTATACAATTTTCAGTTTTTACAAGAAGAAAGGTGAGCCGTGTAAAAAAAAAAAAAAGCAGACCGGATGTGGCCCGCGGGTTGTAGTTTGGGAGAGTCTGATTTAACGAGTTACGCTGTACAGCTGTGATTTTACGTGTGAAGGGGTTTGTGATCCATTAAAACCAGCGGCGGGATGTTATTTCAACGCGCTATTTGAACTGTTTACGAAACAAAATGGAGACTAAAACTTTTTCGCTGTGTTCAATTATACTCGAATATTTTTATTAAAAGAACACGCTGGATAAAAATATCATACGTTGGTGTAACGTTTAAAATATGTTGATTCTAAATTATAAATGTAGCGGTTGAATTAGCAATTTCAGTTACTTTCCTGTCATGCAGCCTATATATACATAATATTAGTCACTTTTCCGCTGAGGGCATCGGCACTGTGTTTCTATGGCGACCAATTGCCCTCATGCAGAGCGGTGGGTTAGTTCCAGAAAAGTCAGTCTGCGCAAATATATCAAATGAGAACCTATTAACAAAAAATATTCAATCCGTGTTTTATTATACAGTCACTGCACACAAAAATCATTTCTCCCTGGAGTCAAACATACAAATTGTGTAAGTGGATGTGAGTAATGAAATTCAAAATGCAGTGTAACATCAAATTTTAATTAAATTATAATATATAGACTATAAATGCACAATATAGAAAATTAAATATTCTCAATAGTAAATAACCACTTTAACGGCTGTATTTTGTTTACATTTCACATAATACTGCACAAAACGTTAAACGAACATTTCATAATAAAGTCTGAACTCAAACTAACGAGTGAATACCGCTTTTAAAATTAGTTTAAAATCGACAATGCACAATATTTAATATCTGCACTGCAGAACTGTCAAAACAACATTTCCAATACATTTCACAAGAAGTTAAATTTCATATTGTGTCGGCTTCATTTTATTACAAGGTCGGTACTAGGCGGTAGGTCTCTCTTTAATAAAGATAGGATTCTTATAATTCGAACGTGCCATAGCACCAAGGAGGAGTGGAGCAGTGTTGCCAACCAAGGAATAAGAAATCCCCCTACATCATAAAAAAAGCTAAAATTCAGAGAAATTCCATAAATATTTTAATTTTTACTTGAAACAACGCAACATAAAAATTAGCAAATGTGATTATGCATACACAATTGAATAGAAAAAATATTCACACATCATGCACACTGACATGCAATAGAATACTTTTTGGATTTCTCATAATTCGTCCTCGCAATAGGATCTGGTTGGCTTGTGATGCATCGGAAGAGCATTGTGTTGCATTTTGCAAGCATTGACACAGCATACTGAAAATCCATAACACTTGCATCTTGCTGAGTGCCGACTTTTGCTCGGGCAAGCAGACAATTATAATCGCGACGCTGTTATTCCCGGCGGACTCCTCTTTGCTTACGTCGTAGGAAGTGAAGGCTCTATAAAGTCTAGGTAGGTAGTATCGTTCGCCATTTTTGTTCTTTCGTTGCCGAGCTACCAGACGAGGAATCTATTTGCCACACCGTTAAACATTATCATGTCGTAGCTCCTATGATAATAAATCAAACGCACTGTAACTGAGGAAATAATTGAGCGGCAAATAACGTGCTCGTGTGCTTCTGCGAACATCAACGAAAGAGCCAAAATGGCGGGCGATAAGTATTTATCGAGCCTTAGGAAATGCATAACGTCTTCATCAGCGAATCCCAAGACGCACACGTTTAAAGGTAGCCGACCTGCAACGTGATTGGCTGCCGGAAATTAGAGCGACGGGACTATAGTTTCAAACTAAAAATGTTAATCATAATTGACGTGACTGGCAGTTGTTGCGTATAATATTTAATATAAAATGAAATCTAATTAAGAAAGCACATTATGTAGAATATAAAAGAAATTACAATTAGTTGTATCAAAAGCATAAATTTAGATTGGGGAAATTGTTTAACTGCACTTTACTGCAGACAGTTTTGTTGTGTAGACCATGACTTAAACAAAACAAAGAGAACACGTGTGCAACGCGACGACGGGCGGGAGAGAGCGTCATATTAATATAATACGAGTAATAAAGAGAGCAAGTGAGGAAACTATGTTTTCAAGATGCGATACCGGCCGAAGAGAGGATTCATAATCATGATATTCATTGTTCAATTAGACAACGCAGTAGTTTCACTGTAATTAATTTTAAAAATAAATCCTAATGACGTAGTTTAGAAAAACACCCAAAAAACCCTCTAAAATTTATCTTTCCCCTGAAAATCCCCCTAACATTCTTATCACCCCCAACCTCCTCCTGAAAAATGTTTTCCCCACAAATTTGGGGGAAAAACCCCCAAGTTGGCAACAGTGAGTAGGAGGACAATGCCTTATAAGTCGATATCGATTTTGTTACTTTAGTAGTGAAAAATTAGAGAAGGGAAAACGATTATGTATAAAAAATATTCAAATCAAAATATGTAATTAAATCGCTGCCTAGAATAACGTTGTAAGTCTTTCCTTGACCAAACTGAGTTTTCGGCTGAAAAATGTTGTATCGCACATCTTGCATCATGCGCTGCCATTATCTTGCTGATATTCAGACTACTTAAAGAGATGTAATATTTTGACTGTGTTGCTGAGCTGAATAACATTGTAATTCATACTTGTAGCGTGTCACATGGGTAGAGGTTATTGCCAATGCAAGGCCAAGGAAACCATTTGAGCTTGCTCATATGCAACAAGAATACTTTAGGGATAGAGGGCTATCAGAGTAAACAACAAAGAAGGATTCAGACCTCAAGACAACAGCTTCCTGGTTTCAGTTCAGTTCTGACGATTCTATGTCTGAAAATGTTTAAATCCCATGATATATTGTTACCATGGACAGTGCATTCTCTAAAAACAAGCACGCGTGCAAAAAATAAAACAGTAAATCATATTTCCCAAGATAACTTACCTCGTCTTTATCATGGTCCTATTTCTATCACAAAAGACAAAAAGAAATGGTCTGATTGCAATGTCAAGTTTTCTTCCTCTTGGTCGTGGTTAGTCTGAATTCTACCATGGCCTAATAACACAATAAAGAAAAAATAATTCTTGTTTGTGTAATATTGATATTGTATGCCTAAACATATAATCTAAGTTGTGTAATTTGTTTCAAGTTCTTATGATATAAATTTGTCATTATTATTATTATTATTATTATTATTATTATTATTATTATTATTACTATTATTAAATGTACTCATATGTAACAAGCATAAAACATTTACCAGGAAATATGGACAGTATTTAAGTTTCTTTGCTTTACAACATATTTACAACATAAATATAAATCGTGTGAATACTTACAGAAGTATTAATATAGACCTCACACTGTCATATTTTGTAATATTTAACAATGTTAGTATGGAATAAACATATTTTTAATTTCCTGACAAACTGTAAAAACTGACTTACAACGTTATTCTAGGCAGCATTCAATTTAAGAAACAAAGAAGGGTTCAAACCCGATAACCCTCCCTTGCGTACGCCCCTGATTCTATCATGTTTTATATTTCTTCGACTACATTTTCGGAATATTAATCTATGATATGTAAGTACTCTTTAATGGTGTTACAGCACTGATACATGTTTAGGAAGACACATTGCAAATGACGTTAGCTTAGTGATACTTTTGAGGGAGAGTAGCAATAGGCTACAAACAGTTGTGGATATAAATGCAATTTTATGAGCGGTTTTGACGAGGAAGATAATGTAAAGTTATGGGCAGCAGTTACAAGCATGAAAGTTCATAACCAGTTCGGTTACATCGAAGTCTAGAGTTACTTATCCGTAGGAAGTTGGATACGCCTCTATTAATTCTAGTTCAGACATTGCTCTGAAATAATATCTTCATTGTATTATGAGAGTCACGAGCCTGAAATGAGTATCTTTCCTTGTTATCATGAACTCGTTCAGAAACAAAAGAAAGTCAAACCTCATGAATATAGATAATAAAGCTGACGCGCGCCATCAATAATAAAGACTTGTGCCATTAAAACAACGCAATAAATTTAGTGGTTCATTTTTAAGGAAGCGATAACAATAAAAGTTTAATACTACAATTTGTTCTGGTGGTCTCGATAAAACCAGTCTGCGTGTGGTGTATGGACGACTCGTGCCGTCCAGGATGCAGCGCTATACGTTGGGTTGTTTCAAATTCCTTACAGTTAACTTCAGTTCTTAACATACGAAATACATACAGCGTGTAAGGGGTATAAGTGCCATTATTTTAACTAATGATTGTTCACGTCATAAGGAAGAAAAAAATATCCTCACAATTTTTTTTCTAATTGCAATATTTAACTAACTATTAAAGTTTACAATATTAGACGTTTGGCAACGTTGCTGGATGGGGAGGAGGGAGTTTACAAATAGGCTACACGGTGCAGCTCAAGAGGATACAGACATACCGGTACAAAACAGATGCTCTGATCTAATGCAGTGGCGGACCGCTGTTTACATAAAACGAAGAGCAAATACAAACTTTCAATCGTTAATATTTTATTTAATTTGCAAGAAAACCGTACATTTCATATTTGAAAACTGCAAAGGGATAAATAATTCCTTATCAGTTTCTCTAACGACAAGAGTGAGAATCAGAATCTTACGAAAAGTACGTATCGAGTAAATTGGTGTTAAAACTTGGTGGGGGGGGGGGATTATTTTTTCCTGATAAAAGTATTCATTTGGGACTAATATAGTATTACAAATTTTTGTTGTAGTCTATCCAAGGAATAAGCTATCAAAATCTGAAGGCTTGTAGCCTGTTTCTTCCGCCTTGTATTAATAAATCCATAGTTAATGTAGAGATACATGGATTGATAACTAGGGCTAAGAATTGTATGCCGTTACATTGCGCTTCATGCGCCTCTGACTTTAGGTACCAGTACGCAATTTCGTTGGGGTGGGGGATTTCAGTGTGTTTCGTTCAGCGGTGAACTTTAGTTGATCGGTTACGTTACGACTGAATACTGCTATTCGTAACAGGCAACATTCAACGTCCTGTAAAGAAGAATAATAGCAAGATGCCGAGTACGAAATTTGTGACTTAATTTCAAATGAGGAAATTTGTAATAATGATATAGATTTTGAGATAAATAATGCTTGTGTAAAATATTTCAAATATGTCCTCACTGTTTCTGCAGAAGTGGAACGAAGTTTCTCTAGATAACTTATACGGCTGTGTTTTCTAGCAACAGGCAATCATTCCCCTTTGAAAATTTGAAAATGTGTTTTGTTATTCACTGCAATAATACATGAAATGAGAAATTATGTAAAACAAAAACTTAATACACTATCATATAAACATAGTGAAATAATAAGACTGATACTTGTAATGTCATATTAGGTGTATTTTCTACAGACAGAAAATAACATATAGTCAATGATATTGTGACGAAACTGAATACGAGTAGTTTGGAACATGAAACAGAAAAAAATGTAGCAAACAAGATGAAAAAAATACTGGATAAACATGATGAATATTTAGCTCTATGTAAAATTTGTGACAATTTCAAATGAGGAAATAAATAATAATAATACAGATTTTGAGATACTTAATGCTTGTGTAAAATATTTCAAATAATTGTGTCATCATTGTTTCTGCAAAAGTGGAACGAAGTTTTTCTAGATGTAAGGCTGTGTTTGCTAGCAACAGATAATCATTCTCCTTTGAAAATGTGAAAATGTGGTTTATTCACTATGAAAAATTATGTAAAACAAAAACGTAGTACACCACCATATTAACATAGTGAAATAAAAAGGCTGATACTTGTCAATGTTATATTAGGTGTATTTTCTACAGACAGAAAATAAAATGTATTTAAAATAGTGCAATTTTTCTTTAAAAAATAAAATGATGTCTTTAAATATTTCTTTAGCAGATAGTTGTGTTTCGAAGTCAAAGGAGTGGCTTTCAACCACCCAAATGCTGAGGACTAACTTACCGTGATGATAAGCATGGGTTCAAACGAACGAAAGACACTGCGTTAACTCACCCCAACTCTGAGACGTACTCAAAGTTAGAGGCGCACGAAGCGCACTGCTAGTATAACGGTGTAATATTTCTCAGGCCTAGCGATAACTATAAGAATGGATTAATAAATGCAGTAATGTATTTTCGCTGCATGTAATTTAATAGTTCATTTTTTTTTTTGTTCAGAATCACAAGAATTATATTCTCAGAAGAAGATTATGTAATAGTGTAGACCTATTTTGCAACTGCCCATCTACTGTAAATGCATTTAACTTGGCATTATTCGCCTCACTGTACAAAAGGGTCGGTTTCCACTGGCATAGTATTACGCGATATAATCGGATCTATATTTACAAAGCTTCTAGCATTGCTGTTATACCTGGTCAGTGATCCCCGCGTATTTATACACAGTTATACGAGACGCCTTGTAACCAGACACACGCAATTCTGTTTCGCTGATGAATATTCTCAACTGCTTCAAAGCTGCCGCTGCAGTTTCAATTCGATTCCAAATCAGAGACGAAGAATTAACCCCTTAATTTCAGGATTGATATCAGTTCTGTTGTAAGAGGATAAGAAATTAAATAGTAAATGAGGGGAAAATGTATTCTATGATCTACAAAGCAAAAACTGATGCAGAAATAAGAAACAGTTCATGTGTAACAAGTCTTCCTTTGAGAGGTTCTGTTCGACTATACAGCTTTTTACTCCGCTACAACTGTGTATGAAGTCTATATACAAGGTGAACCGAAAGTAATATCATTATTTTCAGGAGGTTCTTCTTTGAGATGTTTCAAACCAAACAGTTTAATACCATTTGCTCGATTTTGTTTCCTTTTCTAGATAAAAATTGTTTTTCATTAAACATTTCATAGCGTGTTTTGGAAAAGCTATTGATTTAATTCCAAATATGCTCAATTTAAGAAAGCAGTGTATTATGATAATAAACTATAGAAAGAATTTTAGTTTTGTCTTTTAAATGTGCAGAAATTTGACCCGAACAAATGTATTAACTGTTCGGTCTGAGAAATAATTGTATAATGTTACATATTTAAAGGACAAAACTGAATTTTTTCAGTCTTTTATGATAATGCAAAGCTCTCTTAAATTGCCTGAGCATATTGCGAATTAAATCAATGGCTTTCCCAAAAGACGCTATATAATGATTCATATGAAACAATTTTTATCTCGAAAAGGAAATAAAAACTAGCAAAATGGTATTAAATTGTTTTGTTTGAAATATCTCAAAGAATAACCCACTGAATTTAATGACATTACTTACGGTTCATCTTATACAGGGCGATTCACGAAGATTTACCATCTTTTACGGAGTTTGTTTCCGAAGACATTCTGAGCAAAAAATGTCATTTAAACATGGATCCTATTCTCAATATTTACAGAGTTACATTTCGTTATTGGAACGCATTGCTGTAAACGCGTGATCTTGGTCAGCGTGCAGTCAGCAGCCAGCGCGAGCGCTGCGGAAATCAAAGATAGCCGTATGCAGTTACGTAGAGCGACGAGTGCCGTTCACAAGCGTGCGGCCAATTGTACTAAAGCGAACGGCGACATTTTTTAAAATGTGTTGTAAACTCTCCAAGACTGCAAATTAGGATGCAAAATTGAACTTCAAATAATTAAGTCGGTGGAATTGGTGTGATTTGTAATAATTGTTGTGATAAGTGCGTAAGAATAATGTAATTTTCTAATTAAAGATAGGCCTAAAAGAAGATGTCTGTATGCAACAACTAAGGAGTTCATAGCACATTTTTAGCTGCATAATACTTGCCAATTAAAGAACTGATATTTCTGAATTGTTCGTTCTCTATTTGTATTATTCTTTTACCTCCAAACTAAAGAAAATACGTATTTTACAAAGAGCTTTAAATTAGTGTAACTTTGAAAATATTGAGAATAGGAACTATGTTTATATGACGTTTTCGCTCAAAATCTCTTCTAAAATAAGCTCAGTAAAGGCCGGTAAAACCTCGTGAATCACCCTGTATACTAAAGTCGCTGCGTACAGCCCTACAGTTTCACAGCTGTGAAGTAATGGTTAGCATGCCTGACAGTGAAACGAGCGGGCTCGGGTTCAAATCCTGGTTGGGACAAGTTACCTGGTTGAGATTTTCCCTCTACCCATTAACAGCAAATGCTATGTAATTTTCGGCGCTGGACTCTGAATTCATTATCACCTTTATCTAATTCAGACGCTAGATAACCTTAGCAGTTGATAAAGCGTCGTAAAATAACCAATTAAAAAAAACAACCCGACAGACAGTGTGACGATAGCCAACGTTTCAGTTGACAGTTGCTGAAGATGTATGTTTCCTTGAATATCTCGAAATTAGTTTTTGCAGCATCATACTAGTAGTTATCTGAAATACAAGGAGAAAGAAAAAGCGACAGAGGATTCATAGTATTTCTGTAATTTCGTGGAACGTTTTTTGTTCTCAGTTGGATGTTATTGTGATATTTAGATTTTTAAGGAATATTCCCAATTTGTAAGGATTGTGGTTATGATTGAGAGTGAAATAAATTTAATGTAATTTATGTATTGTATTATTAATTATTATTTTTCCTTAATGTCTTTATTAAACCACACCATATTACACATCTACATGTATTTACAATGGAATGATCGCCTTTCATTTGGATAGGGTTATTGGAGAGCCTTTAGTATGGATGGATGGATGGATAGATAGATTGGATATTTATTATCCACGAATGGATTTTCACTCGGTGGCAGTTACAGATAACAAAAAAGATGAAGAATAGAAATATCGGTAGCTTATAAACTTAAACACTTATGGCTACTCTAAATATGTAGGTGTACGAATCTAAATTATTAGAAAGTCTAAATATTAATTAGCACTGGAATTTCAGCCAATATCCATAACAATGCCAGAATATTATACAATTTAAGACTAGGAAACTTAGAATAGGCTTAATCCCGGCGTTTGCGTTCTGTGACTGAGAGGAACCACGAAAATCTTCAGTTAGGATTGCTGGTATCGGAGATGGAACTCTGGACATCCTGATTTCATGGCACTCTCTCTGCAAGACCATTACGCTCGGAAGATTTTAATACATGTATAGGATGGAAGTAATTTAACTGTGGAGATTTTAAGAGCTTATTCCTTGGATAGAGCATAACAAATATGCTAATACCATATTAATCTCTAAATCATATTTTTCTCAGAAAGAAATACTTTTCCAGTAAATATTAAATTATTATTTAACTCTTGAGTACTATCCGCACGATTTTCATTTAGACATTTATTATTAGACTAGCCGTACCCGCGCGCTTTGCTGTACTTGTTATAAATAAATATCATTGACTTAAATATGTTATATTTCCAAATACAGCTTTCTTATTGTTAATTAATAATTTATTTATTATCAATTATAAATCGTTTGCTACTGAATTACTTTCAAAGTTGTATCTAGAACTATGAATGTAGCTGTTATTACCATGCAATAAGTTCTGGAGTTGTTCGATTAATTCTCCTTTTAAGCTTGGTATTATGTTAGACCTAACACCGTCTGAAATAGACTATATTTGTGAGAACTGAAGGTTGTTACTCTCAGCTGGAAGAAGGCTTTGTCACCAAACGATACTATTTGAAATAAGGTGTAGTATTGCCCTATATTATTCAAAATGTGTGTTGATAACGGATGTACTGCTATAAGTACCTACCTAAGTTTTTAATGGGTTTTGAGGGCTCTTGGATCTCAGGAAGAAAAACTTTTTCAGCAGCGCAACGTATTCAAGACCAATTTACAAACATGTTAAACGAAATATTCTTTCAATGAAAACGGATGCTCCCTAGACCAAATAGTCGTATTTTAATTACGGTATGTAATTACTTCATAGTTTCATCTGGTATTGTATGACGTCATAACTGAAATACCTAGGCTATGTTGTTAATTGTTTTTATTGTAACATTCGGCCATAACTGACCGAGTATATAAGATCTCGCGCTCAGAGCATGGCCTACAAGCCACAAATCATGCTAAAGATGTTGGTTTGTTAATAAAATGTTTCAATATGGAGTATTGTGCACTACATAGAACTGTTACCCAATAAGTATACATTACCGTAGCTCACCCAGATATGTAATTATGCAATAAAAATATGTACTGTTATGTTACTGAATAATTAATACTTAATATGTGCCGCGTGTAGCCTATATTTGTAAAATTATTCCATCTCTGGCTTTCATTCTTTCATAAAAAACGCAACGCAAATCAGACATCAAATTTCATACGGTATCTCCAAATAGCATTAAATTTAACTGCAGTACATATATGTACATATAGGTAATTATTAGTTTCGACAGTATATACTTAAAGTTTTCTGTGGGTAAGGTTCTGTTTAGTCCTACCTTATATGCATTTGTGCCCAATCCTCGATTCACTCATGAGCTTCTGTAATGACATAAAGCCTACGTCCATCTAAAGGAACTACACTTTCCAATGATGAAAGAATTAAACTTGTTTAAATCTATTAAATAGCTTCTTGAGATTGCCTCATACAAACACACAAACACTCTCTCTTTAAGATATAATAATATTTAGTATAGCCTATTACAAACACAATATATCATATCATCCGTATATTAATCCGATTGGTCCACACCTGTGGAGTAACGGTTAGCGCATCTTAGATGCGAAACCAGGTGGCCCGGATTCGATTCCCGGTCGGGGCAAGTTACCTGGTTGAGGTTTTGTCCGTGGTTTTCCTTCAACCCTGTATGACCAAATGCAGGGTAACTTTCGGTGTTGGACCCCGGACTCATTTCACCTGCATTATCGTATTCATTCCATTCAGGCGCTAAATAACCGAAAATGTTGATAAAGCGTCGTAAAATAACCTACTGAAATAAAAAAAAAATAATCCGATTATTGTCCAAGGACTCCAAGGCCGCCTTAAATAAATGCAGAGTCATTTGTTTTGTCTTTATTACTCGTATATTAGTTTAGTTTAGTGTAGTTCAGTTTAGTTTAGCTTAGCTTAGTTTAGTTTAGTTTAGTTTAGTTTAGTTCAGTTCAGTTTAGTTTAGTTTAGTTTAGTTTAGTTTAGTTTAGTTTAGTTCAGTGTAGTTTAGTTTGGTTTAGTTTAGTTTAGTTTAGTTCAGTGTAGCTTAGTTTAGTTTATTTAAAAGCCATTAAATAATTTAAAATTACAGTTATAGTCTTCGTGAAATTTAAAATTATTTACATCAAAATTAATTAAAATTACTTTCAGTATATTCCTGTACTGTGTAAAAGTTTTTGCTAAAAGGCATATCTTTTAATTTTGGTTTAAAAACTCTACTATTATCATTATTTCTATATTTCAATAATTAGTAAAAATGGGTGGAGCAATAGTACATTTTTGTACCTATTGTGATTTTATGTCTGTATTTGTATTTTTCTTCCTCTGTTTTCACATTTGTATATTTTTGTATTTGTGTTTGTACTTTTATTTTATTTTTTTTTCTTATTTACTTCTCTCTATATTTGTTTGTTGTATTTGTATTTCTGGTGGTGTGGTACAGAAGGTCTCATGAGCTTAACTTCACCATATAAAGTAAAAAAATAAAATAATTTACGTGAAATGAAATGAGTGTCAGACGACCAGCACAACCGTCATGGGATTTACTATAATCCCATCACGAGCAAAGATGATGACAGGATTCTCTTTACTCAGTAACGAGAAGCATGAAACACATATCGTAACTAATAATAAGAAGAATAAATTAAAACGACCAGACTGAGTTCTGGCAGGAGCTGCTGTGTGGTTTCAGTAAGGAATCATCACGTAACTTCTCAGAACTAAGATGACACTCGCCAGGAGTAGGTCTATTCATGATAAGAGAGTTCTGAGTAAAGATCTCAGACAAAGTTTTGTAGTGATTGAAGACGAGAATGGCCAGCGCGTGTGGACAGAACGAGAATCGAACGGCTCACTAAATAAGAAGAAAAGAACTTCCTAATGGACAAGCAGTAGACGGCAGAATCTCTATTTACCTCCCGCCGATAACTAAATTCGAAAGAGCGGAGTGGAAAAGAAGTTTATCATCTCCGGTTTCTCTTAACTTGCTGTATAAGATTTTTCTCTCACAATTTATTAAAACTGAGATTATTCCAATATATATATATATATATATATATATAGCTTACGCGCGTGTGTGCGTTGTTGAATGTCATTAGTTCGTCTACAGAATACAAGATGTGAGAAATTATGTACTTCTTTAATTTGGCTCTAAATAATCTTATGTTTTGAGTTTGATTTTTTTATATCCATAGGGAGGCTATTAAAAATGTTTTTTTTTTTCAGTAGGTTATTTTACGACGCTTTATCAACATCTCAGGTTATTTAGCGTCTGAATGAGATGAAGGTGATAATGCCGGTAAAATGAGTCCGGGGTCCAGCAGCCAAAGTTACCCAGCATTTGCTCATATTGGGTTGAGGGAAAACCCCGGAAAAAACTCAACCAGATAACTTGCCGCGACCAGGAATCGAACCCAGGCTACCTGGTTTCGCGGCCAGACGCTCTAGCCGTATTAAAAATGTTTACTGTCATATATTGTAACGCATTTCTTTTTGATAGCACGATAAACTTGCCGTAAGTTGGGGTGAAGTTGGCTGTCCGAATTCAAATTGTCCACAAAATGTACAAAGTTATTTTGCATTGCTGTGTTAGAATTATGTCATATGTTTTTTTTTTTTTTTATTTGTCAATTTTTGTACATTGGTATTATCAATTGAGGGATTACATGGACTAACAGCTTAAGTGCAAGACCATACTTTTGAGTAAACTGCAGTTGAAAATAACGATATTACTTTTTATGTGTTCTTATGATATTCCATCAAACTTTTAAAATATATATTATCAATATAGCATTCCTTAAACACAAAAATGTAACCAAGTAATGGCTATTATTGAACTTCAGTATTTTAAAAATTATTAATGGCGACTTCCTTTTAAGTTGTCAGTCCACAGAACACCAATAAATGGTTTCTATCGGAGAATATTATGTAACATAAGAATACAAACACTTCTGTTAACTTTGTACTTTACTGCAAAATAACACAAATGCATAAATAAACTCTATTCTTTCGTACTAGACTCTGAAAATAACATATACAAAATTAATTAATGATTTCATTATATAAGTTAAATTAAAGACATATTAATATTTGAACTATGTTCACTTTTGTTCATACACCTTTATGATATTAAATAAAAAGTTCTGTGGTTTTAAACCTGAAATTTAGTGTACAAAACAAACATGATTTTCATTCATCTTCATCGGTGACTTCAGATCCATCATTGGTCGTTTGAATCTGAGTAGACCTATATCTGTCCAGAATTCCCTGTAGCCACATAGCATTATCTTTTGTCACGAATTTCAACAAGGACATGACATCTTCAATCTTTTCATTCTTTAGTCCAGGTGCAGTGGTCTTCACAAGATTTAAGTTACATTTCTCTGAAACGAAATTATGTTTTTTCTGGAAGAGGTTGTAGGGTTGAAACACACCAGTGTATGACTCAGAGGCCGCGAAACAGCTTGGAGTGTACTTCAGAATCACACATTTCTGAATTCCAAACACTTTTCCTTTTGCAGTAGGTTTCTTGAGAGACAACGACCTTAGTCCGGACCAGTCTGCAATGATATCTGATGACATGACTGCCGAAAATGGACTTGGCTTTGTGCGGCACTCAGTCATGATGTTTAGATACTGGCTAGCATGTACAATGTTTTGAACCCTTTTCAATACCTGTCCGTACATTCCGAAATTCCTGTCGTTTTGATTGTAGGAATGTCCACGAACTGGGAAAATATGACTAATGTTTAGGTTTAAAGACTTCGACAACCAAGCAAAAAGTTGACAACTGTAATGCTTTTGTTTTGGCCACCACACGAATCTGAAAATAGTATAACACTTTTCACACTGTGCAACACTTGTAGTTTATGTGTAAGAAAGTCATATAGGAAAGAACATACTGAACTGGGATTCTTTTTGCTTCGCACTCCAAGAAACAATAAAATTTACTAGAGGCACCATTATGACAATGGATATTAAAAACATACATCCACATAAGTCGCTTATAGAATTGTGCTGTTACATTAAGCCTCGAATTTGAAACTCTCTTGTCTATTAAGTATTTCATATCTATCTTGTTGACCCCTGAGAAGGAATGCAATATCTTCAGGCTGCGGAGTGGGTCTAGATCTCCCAAGATAATCATGTCTTTGATCCTCTCACAGTCAGAGACTTTGTAAGCTCCATATGAAACATGTATAATGCATTCTGAAATATTTTTTTGAAGATTTTGAAGGAGTTAGAGAATCTCTGATATATCGAAAATATGATTTTCTGTATAATAAACATTCTGTTCATCTGTCCATCCCTTTATCTTGACAATTCTTATGTTAAATTTGGGTGGAATATTTTTGTATTGAGTGTTTACAATTTATGTTATTTGAGTAATTAGTCATATCCTTGTTTTCGCTGAACTTGTTATAAATAAATGTAAATTGATTTACGAATAAATCAATTATACTTTCAATTACAGCTTTCTTATTGCTTAATTAATAATTAGCTTATTGCAAATTGTAAGTCTTTGCCCCTGAATTATTTTCGATGTTGTATTTGGTGGGACGTAACTTATTGTGCATACTATTTTTTTTTTCCATAAAAATCTGTTCAGCCATTATCGAGTAAAAAAGTAACAAACATAATATAGACATACCGGAGTAGTAATTTTATGTTTAACAATAGAAACAGCTTTTATAGGTTATGTGCTTCCATGAGGAATAATATCATTCTGAGCAGGAACAGTAATTACAAATTTATTGTCAGCAATTCCATACTTCCGTATTGATCTAGTACAATAAGCATAAAGTGGTTTTGCCTACATAATGCTACATTAAATCGATTCTTTACATTCAATTTCCTATTACCTACCATTTAATTTTGCAGCCGCTGTAATAGTATAGACTGACCTGACCTGGACCGACCTGACTCACTGACTGACTGACTGACTGACTGAGTGACTGAATTTTAATTGTCGAAGTTGTAGATATAAACCATACTGGGGAATTTAAAATTTGGCTGAATATGCCTAAATATTTGAATTTAAGGACTATCACGAAAATACTTTCGTAATATCACGAAATTATACCAATCCTTCTATAGTGCTAATTTTTTTTTGTTTATTTGTATTGCTTGTTCGTAATTTTATTATTGTATACGTTTATTTGAGGTAAAAATGCTGATATGTAATTTCCTGTAACATGATAATGTACGTGTGTTAAAAACAACTTTTTTTTTTAATTTGAAACTTGCTTTTGCACTAAAACGTTAGTATCGAAGTTAACCGAGTCTGCCCTATCATGATTGAGTTTAATAATAAGTATTATAGTAGGTCTCATTATTATGTTTATTATTATCACTGTTTTATTATTATTATTATTATTATTATTATTATTATTATTATTATTATTATTATTAGGTCTATTATATAATTATTTTATAATTATTTGGAAATATAAAGGAAATTTCAAAATAAAATATTGCGTTATTATAATAATAATAATAATAATTATTATTATTATTGTTATTATTATTGTTATTGTTATTATTATTATTATTATTATTATTATTATTATTATTATTATTATTATTATTATTGGTCGTTTACCATGTATTGTGGGTCCCTATCACCACGGCATGGCGCGTCCTCATGTTGCGGATGGAGGAGACGGCCTCCAGATATGGAGGGTAGCTGCGAATATATTGAATAAGCAGTCGTGGACAGCTTATAAGCGGTGGTCCTCCAGCTTAGGGGTTGGGCG
The DNA here is from genome assembly GCF_040183065.1 of Periplaneta americana. Classification (NCBI taxonomy): domain Eukaryota; kingdom Metazoa; phylum Arthropoda; class Insecta; order Blattodea; family Blattidae; genus Periplaneta; species Periplaneta americana. The sequence goes on along the minus strand of NC_091128.1, from coordinate 75,075,145 downwards.
AAGGGCTAACAACCCACCACCGTAAAAAAAAATAGCTTGTTACGAATCCCTACAATAAGAGATGGGATATGATGATAGAGAGTGGATTAATCTTGCACAGGATAGGGACCGATGGCGTGCTTACGCGAGGGCGGCAATGAACCTTCGGGTTCCTTAAAAGCCATTTGTAAGTAAGTATTATGAGTGGTTTAGATGATTTCATTTATTGTCTCTCGAAACGATCTGGAATTTTCTGAAGACAATGTAATGTGGCATGATGGCTTAAGTAATGCATGTATGTATGTATGTATGTATGTATGTATGTATGTATGTATGTATGTATGTATGTATGTATGTAGCGTATATTTATGCATGACGTAATGAAACAACCGCAAGTAATGAAACAACCGCAAGTCACGGTATGCAAAATAGGTTATATTCGGAAGAAACATTACACAGATGAGAATCGTCACAGTGCCGCATAGGTACTATTTATGTCCAAATGCAGATAGGGCCTACCACATGTCATCTGGTAGGCAATATGAGTATGAATGTAGGAAAAAGAATAGCCACGAAACTAATGCCCAGCCGAGGCCTCTCTATAAATAAAGTGGAATCCAAGTTTTTCAGTTCCCTTTTCTAGTTTTCTTTCGAAGAATTACGTAAGGAGATTGCGATATGCTTAATGGAAAGTATGTGCGATTTGCGTTACATGTTCATTTCATAGCGTGTCATATCCATACGATGTATGCAGTGCATATTTATTTGGACAGATCTGGTGTAATCCCCTTCATCCGCGGATTAAGCTCTGTGCTCAACGGAAGCGACTCGTCAGGGTGTGTTATTTTGTCATTAACATTCCCACCCTTCCCGCACCCTCTAAATGAGAGTCGGAAGGAAGTTCATTACCGCGAAGGACTTTTCCTATCTTTGTGAGGGTGACAAAAAAGGAAGACTTGAGTCAAAGAACAGTGCTCGTCACTGCCACAGCCACCGCAGGCAGACGTCACTGCAGTCGAGCCTGACATGCCGCATGTGCTAGACACGAGTAAATAACATGGAAGAAAATATACATAGTACCTAATTAAAAATTTACACATAAAGAAATAATGGACACGGAAATAAATGGAACGAAACATAAATAACAAATAAAGTAGTAAATGAATAGTATTTGCATGAATAAAATGTAAATTAAATCCATAGCGAGCAGAAATAAATTGCAGATAAAATAATAAATCAGTACCGTAAAATAAAATGCAAATGAAATCAACAGAATGTAAAAATTAATAACAGATGTAGCAAATCAAGACTAGTAGATTACGATAAATAACAACGAAGATGTAATTAACAACATGTAAAAATTAATAACAGATAAAGTAGCTAATCGTAGTGCCGGGTGTTTCAGACCACCCGTATCAGGCTTTTTTCTCGAAAACTCTATGATATCGGTTGTTGATAGAAAATTTTGATAACCAAATAGTACATTATGCAACGAGTCTATAATGATAGTAATTAAGACGCGGGTATGTTTGTTTATGAAACGAGCGCAAGCGAGTTTCATAATTTTCATACGAGCTCTTAATTACCATTATAGGCAAGTTTCATACGACTTTTTATGCTCGACCATAATTGAGGAGCGTTTTTGCAAAAGTCGATAGATGCAGAAATCAAGATTTTACAGAAATTACACTAAGTGACAGGATCTATCGAGTTTTGAAAAAACCTGGAAGGTTTGGTAGTCTCTACATACGGTATGAATCAAGTTTTAGTAAATCTGATTTCATAGATCGATTCCGGAGGTAGAAAACATACGATATCCATATGTAATTCACTTTCTAAAATTTCTGCATCTATCGACTTTTGCAAAAACGCTCCTCAATTCTAACTTGAAATTATTCAGAAGCATTCATTTTATTCGCATCTGACTGAAGATCGGAAGTGACCTTGTGCATAGCTCGTAAATTGTGAGATGTGCTCAGACGCGAAAGTATTGATTTTTTCCGAGGAACAATGTCATTTACCTTGATATAATTTAGAGAATAACATGAACTAATTTTGATATAACCTGGAAATTGATTTAGAATTGAAAAACGAGATGACAAATTGAATTTATTTGAATATTATTTACAATTAACGCTAATTATTATAATAACAGAACATAACCTTCTGCGACAGTATTGGATTTCCAGCGTCCGTGACGTTTCCCTCGTTGTCTTTCTATTGCATATCCGAGAATAATCGAAAACCTGAACTTTAATGAATAGGTGTACTTTAATGACATGCATTTCGGCATTATCGAGCATAAACCTATGTAAACAATAGATTGGTGGTAGTACCATTTCCCGTAACAAATCGGAAGTAGAGGTACCTGTGGTCAACTTCGAAATTTCAAATAAGGACATGGGTCATTGACGGTAGGCCTGCCATTGGAAACTACTTTTAAAAGGAAACAACTTTCACTGAAACTTTTTTTCTAACTTTCATTGTTTACTCACAAAGCAACAAAAATGGTATTTTCTGAGAAATGCTGTATGTTGTTTATGTACGTACACTCTTCATAGTAAGTGTTCAAAATGTTGTTAGCAATTAAAAGTAATATTAATGAATAGGGTTGAAATGTTCTGGGAGAAGTTTCAGCTGTGCTTAAATACTTGGGTGGAATTGAAGGGCAGAAGAGTGAGCACGACTGAAATTTTATTTAGTTTAACAGAGGTTAACTTAGGAGCATTTGAAATGCGGATGTGTAGAAGAATGGAGCGTGTGAAATGAACAAACAGAATAACAAATGAAGTGCTAGAAAGATCGGGTGAAGATAGAATGATGGTGAAACTGATCAGGAAGGAAAAAAGGAATTGGCTGGGTTATTGACTAAGAAAATGCCTACTGAAGGTATGGTGAGCGGGAGAAGAGTTCGGGGCAGAAGAAAATATCAGATGATAGACGACATTAAGATTTATGGATCATATGCGGAGACTAAGAGGAAGGCGAGAAATAGGAAAGATTGGAGAATGCTGGGTTTGCAATGAAAGACCTGCCCTTGGGCAAAAAACTATGAATGTATGAGAGGTTAACTCTTCGGAGACTGATTCAGCTGCGCCTAAATGAAATATATACAAAGAATTTTGGACGGGAGTAATAATGCAAATACTATGGGTAGGCTATAATATAATACCACAGTCTAATATATACAGTCACGAAGCTCAATACTTGCTAAATATGCAAACATAGATAGTTGCTCACCACCAGGATCGCTACTATCGCCTCATCACAGAATCTTTCCCTAGCAGACGATATCGTGTTCTTTTGAAAAAATTAACACCTTCCTTACACTATTGAAATATGAAATACATAAGGTTTATATATTATTTTCATAAAATATATATTATATTCTATAAACTAACATTCCTGGATCTAATTCATATGGTTGAAAAGTAGCCCTTCGTGATCGGGTTGAGTTACATGGTCTGCCTTAAGGCCTGTATTAGATCTCGACGACTGTGGCACAGTCTATTGTTCCTAGTACTCACAGCGCTCCAAGCGGCTAGCAACTACCGCGAGAATTGCAAAAAATCATCCGAAGCTTCGTGACTGTATATACTAGACTGTGATAATACGTTTAAACGAAAGAGAGAAAGAAGCTATGAAAGATATGGCAAATATGGGATGAAGCTGAAACAGGCATGAAATGAAAAATATGTTTGGAAGCAGACTTTAGGGTAATTCACTGTGTGCTGGAACTTCACACATGTTCCACCATCGGGACAGATACGTTAGACCTGAAGAGTCACTTACTGTGTTAGATCTGTTATTCCTGGTTATTTCAAACAGTTGGGTTTAATAAACCCAATAAAGAACTACAGGTGGACAAACTGAAAAGTGAGCTGCTTCATACATTCATCTTTAAACCTAAAATATCATATAAAAATATGAAGTTATTAGTTTGTTTTGGTACAGTTAAGTGTTAAAGTGTTATTCGTGTACGTTAGCATACGATTTTTTAGAAAGGGAAGGAAGTACTCAAATTCTTATTTCAATAATCTCTGCCATAACCTCTCGACAAATCCCTTTCGGTGTTTTGGGGGAGGTGAGAAACCCCTGGTGCGTAGACGGTGGGGGATGTAGTAGTGGTGGAGATACCCTACAGTTTGACTGTAAAGTTGTGCTTTCTTTCCAACAGCAGCTTGAAAAATCACAAACACAAGTGAAACCGTCGATATTAAATACAAAGTATATACCATATAATGAACGATTCCATGTGAAATCTGAAGCAAAATTAGGAAAACTTACTGTCCCTAACAATTTTTAATCTTCATTATATTTTTTTTATATAATTAGAATAGAGATATGGATTTTTTGCGAAAAAAAAAAAGCAATTCCGAATTCTAATAGTTTTCTTACAAAATGTCGCCAAATTTACCGTATATTAAGAAAATTACGTTCTTCATGCAGCCATAGCTGCCAAACACTTTAAAATTGAAATTTGAACAATACCTCATTTTAAAGCTATAATCTCCTCGAACATATTGATTTGTAAGATATACTCATTGTTGTGTAAGATTGGGACACAGTTTATTTTATTTGTGTTTGAATTATTTTTCGTAAATAAAATTAAAACTAAAAAAATGACAATATTGCAAACTTTAAGGACTAATTAATGCAGCTTTCAGATTTTTTATTCAAGGAATACAAGTATAGAAATAAAATATTTCATATCCGGAAATTAAGTTCGGTTCCTTATATCTGTCTTGCACGTTAACAGCATATAAATCAAGGTTACGCAAGCTTGTAACACAAGTCTCGGCTTGTTTAATCAGATTGACGTTGGAGAGGTGAGTGTGGGTGTTCCGTGTACCAGATATTAATGGTGACTTCCCTGATTAGGAGGGACGATTTTTATTAGTTACTTGTAACTTTACTGAAATATTCATCCTTTTAATTTATATGAATTTTTGTTTTGTTTCAAACTAAACGCATTTTATTAAGTCTTGACTCTTAACTTGCCGTAACTTAGAAACCAGTAAAGATTTTGAGCAGCAGTAACTTTTAAAAGTAATTTCCATTCTTTCTCAACATTTCTCTCGCTTTGACACTCATATAACGTGAAAAACAAAAAAGTTTGCTGCTTACCAACTTTTTAAGATGTAAATGTCTATTTTGAAAAGACTACTTCGAAGTTATTATTTCCTTCTGGCTTAAAAAATAATGATTTCGATTTTTTTTTTTTTTTTTTTTTCCTTAGACATTGACCTGTCAATAAAAAAATACAGCGTGATTGCTCGATTTTACCACAGGAGCTACGACATGTTCGTACACTTTAGAGCAGGCCTGCACAAACAGCGCTCAACGAGCGCTCGCGCTCCTTCGGAGCGGAAGAGCGGTGTTTACCGCTCGCCGAAATGGAGAGGAAGATACGTCAGAATGACATAGACATGCCTTGGTAGAGGAGAGGGAAACGACCACTCAGCTATCTAGTGGAGTGCAGTGTGTAGGCCTATTCTCAGTAACTGTTTCACATTGCTTACTGGTACAATACAGTATGGAGGAATCTAAAAGACGGAACATAACATTTAACATTTAACGATTTACAGCTCGAACTTATTGATCTTCAATGTGACCTAAGGGCTAAAGATCGGTTGAGTTTTACAAGACTAAACATTAGCAATAATATCCACGACTACACAGGCTGGCTGTGAAAATGGTTGCTATGTTTGGCTCAACATTTATATTTGTGAGCAATCAGATTCACTGATGGCGACTGATGGATACTGCCACCACCTCTTTGTCTTAATTAGGGTTTTGCATTGTGCTTCAATAGGGGTGGAATAAAGTCGTTGCTGAGAGAAACTTACTCTCTCTAACCGCTTGTGCCAACAAAAACCAAGCTAGGTATAGTATGGAGGACTTCCAGTCGCTATTGGAATCGATATTATAACTTCTTCCTTATTCTGAAGTTCATGAAGTACGAATATTCATGGACAAATTCGTGATACGAAACTTCCGGTCGTAAATATCAACAACTGGTGACTGTTAAGCAGTAGTCTTGACGTATGTACCTCCAACAAACAGGCTCAGTTTTTCAGTTTTGGTGTCTCTGGAGAGCAACAAGACCAACGGTGCCCATGGCACAGACATAGCTAGATGGCAAACTTTCACGTGATGGATGGTCAGATAAGTCTTCATCCGCTGTCTCCTCGTTCTCGGACATAATGTCGCTGAACTTCTTCATGTGTAAGTTATTCCGCTATATTTCATCTATATTTCTTAAGGAAGAAGCAATAACTTTTTTGTCTTTCGTGGAAGCAGTTTATATTTATTATTGTAAAAACAGGAAGTACAATTTTTATGTTTTATTAATGTTTCACATTGACAGAACCGAAAATCGTGCAGTTTTATGTATATAGCTTTTCATTGTTTTCCTTCCTGTATATTTTTATATTGATTTTTATTGTGCTCTAAATCTTTATGGCCGAATATAACACAACATGTGGACGCACACGGTTCATAAAATTGTATTTTATCTCTTTGACAGCACAGACCACGGGGCGTCTCGGCGGCCGTGGCCCATCTCTCTAAGTGGTTTCACCCATTAAGTATTTCATACGATGTTATCGGACACTGGGCCCGATAATGGAGGGTGGCGGGTTAGAACTTCCTGGACCCATTAAATGCAGAGAGCTTGGCTGTGATCGCCATGAGATTGGTCATAATTGCCCCGTATCTGCGGACAAATATTGAAAGAAAACTGCGAGATCAAAGACCCTCGAACGATTACGAGTTTGTGGAACAAAGAAAAAAGTGGGGGTGGGCGTTCTCTTCTTCACTTCCAAACGACATTTACTTCGAAGAGGGACACAAGAATGCGGCACAATGCTTGCTTTCTATACTTTAACATAAGATACGGTCGCTACCTTCCTAGCTCGTCCAAAATGACTTAGGTTACGCCATTAACAGGCAATTTACATCACATGATACGTTCATGTGACGATTATATTTCTTTATTTTCATTGTGAGATAATTTTAATCTCATGCATCTGAGACTTGGAATGTAACAAAATCTGAAGAACTCAAATTTAAAATATTTGAAAGACTATAAGTGTGTCCCGTAGAATCACTATGACAAAGAAACCTGAATATCTCCTAAACTAATATTGACAGAATAACCGGACTTAGATTTTATTTTAGAAAAACTCTCCAAGTTTCAATAGATGTCCACATGTGCGTCTGGTGGCCCGAACAATATCAAAACGGTATTCTATCTCCCTCCATGTGTTCCGCAGCATTACAGGTGTAACGGAAGCACAAGCTGCAGCTTTTGCACAAGTTGGATTTTGTATGCTCTAAGTCGCAATCTTTTATGGACAATGTTGGGGACAGTCGACTTCGGAATACCCAGCTCTGAACTGGCCCGTCGAAATGCTTGCCTAACATCTTCAACTTTAGCTGCCTTCCCTTCTTCCTTAACACAAGCCACCGGCGTAACTTAGGCGGCTAAGGCGCTTGCCTGCCGATCCAGAGTTGCGCTCGGGCGCGGGTTCGATTCCCGCTTGGGCTGATTACCTGGTTGGGTTTTTCCGAGGTTTTCCCCAACTACAAGGCAAATGTCAGGTAATCTAGGGCAAATCCTCGGCCTGATCTCGCCAAATATCATCTCGCTATCATCAATTCCATTGACGCTAAATAACCTCGTAGTTGATACAGAGTCGTTAAATAACCAAGTAAAATAAAATCCTTAACACAGAGCCTGTTTCCAACAGCTGATTATACCATTTCACAATGGTATGACGCTCTGGAGCATTTGCACCATATTCCTGCCTAAATCGTCTTTGCACTGCAATTGAAAACTTCAATTCGGCTAACCAATAACAACATTTCACTTTCTGCTGTACCGTGAATTCCGCCATTTTAACTCTGTGTGTTGTCATACCCCGCGCATGCACACTAGACTCATAATTTTCATTGTTACCAAACTTGGAGAGTTTCTACATACGACAAGATGAGAAACATATTTCTAAATTCACTGAGTGACGGGATATTTATATTTCTTTTTTGGTAGTGATTTTACGGGACACAGTGTATAATATGTGGACCACTCGATTATAAATTGTAAATTGTTTTATTTAACGATACTCGCAACTATCGAGGTTATATCAGCGTCGCCGATGTGCCGGATTTTTGTCCCGCAGGAGTTTTTTCACATGCCAGTAAATCTACTGACATGAGCCTGTCACATTTAAGCATACTTAAATGCCATCGATCGAACCCGCAACCTCGGGCACAGAAGGCCACCGCTCTACCGACGCCGCCACCCAGGCCGACTGGGCCGCTCGAATGAAATATTAGTGGATAATGGAAAATCTGTAAGAATGAAGAATTGTATAATTAATATGAGCATCCAGTTGTAATTATAAAAATAAGAAAAGACTATTTAAACGAATAGGTCATGTGATGAGAGCTCCATCATATAGGAAAATTAGGTAAGTCACGGAAGATAAATCGTCCAGAAGAAGACCATTGAGAAGAACGCATATGGAATGGTTAGATTATGTTATAGGGGAAAATGTGCAAACAATAGACATAATTGATTAGAAAAATGTTTGTTCGGATAGAATAATTTGGCACAATATTATTTGTTCTCAACTTAAAAGCTTTCACGACCTGTGAAGCTAATAATAATGCAATAATAAACATCTCAAACGAAGTAAGTAAATAAATCAGTAACAAAATTTTGATTATGAAATATCAACCTTTTTGCTGTGATATTTTGAAGTAGAATTTGAGTTTTCAACCTTGCGTTGCATTTAAATATGTTCGAAGTTCGGAACTCCTTATAAATTACATTACAGTTGTGTTGCTAGACACATTGACTACTGTTCGGCCTGGCCAAGCATAACAGTCGCATCAGAGTAGAAGAATCTTTGAAGTCATCAGTAACAATTATGACTCTGAAGATTTATCTTTTAAATAATTTCCAAAATCGGATATGTTAAATTTGATTCCACATTATTCAAAACGAAGGAAAAAGCAATGTTCATTTTTTGATAAGAGGTGTAGATTAGACTACTACTAATGCTGGTTATGAAAAGAGTAATTCACTACGTTACGATGATTGCCTCTATCTTCGTCTTTAGATTAAGAAAAGTGTAAGAAGGAATTGACACGGATAAATTTCACTGGCTGTTTCATTGCATCGCACTTTGATGTTAATGAATAACATCTAGGTGTTCTTGATTATTATTGCATCTGAGTGCACCTAATGTTGGTGTTCTTGAATTTCACCTAGATGTTCTTGAATTCTATCTATGTGTTCCTGAGTTGTTATTAAGGGGGGGGGGGTTAATCGCTCCTAACTAGTTGTTAATGATAGGCGTTCGGGTGCTAATGAATCACATCTGGGTGTACTTGAACATTATTTCATCTAGTGTTTCTGAATTGCACCTACTGTTTCTTGAATTTCACCAGGAAGCTCTTGAATTGCATCTAGGTGTTCCTGATTTGTTCTTGAAGTGCGTTATTCGCTCCTAGTTGTTAATGATACGCGCTTCAATGTTAATGAATGACATCTGGGTGTAAATGAATCACACATGAGTATAAATAAATCGAAACTAGGTGTAAATGAATCGCAATTGGGTGTAAGTGAATCGCAACTGGATGTAAGTGGATCTCACTTCAGTGTTCCTGAATTGCACCTAGGTGTTCATAACCGCACCTGGATATAAATAAATCCCATTTAGGTGTAAAAATGAATAGCATACGAGTGTAAAAATGATGGCACCTGATGTAAATGAATAGCATCTGACTTGAAATAAATTTATTGTAAATAAATAATATTTGAGTGTTCCAGAATCGCACCTTGTTGTTCCTAAATTGCACCTCGGATGTTAATGAATTTCACCTGGATATTAATGAATTGTAGGCTATCTGGATATTAATTAATCGCATCTGAGTGGTCGTGAATTATATCTGGTTGTTAGTGAGTCACATTAGGGTGTTACTAAATCGTACCATTATATAACAAGAATTTTGCTCCAACTTAAAAGAATGTATCCCTTATGGTTTGGTGTGCTCTGAATCCGAAAATGCATCTCTTTTTCTTTATATTACGTAAGGTTTTAAGATATAATATGACTTCACTTTTCGATAAGCGATCCCCAGGAAAGATCGGGCGCGGGTTGGAGGTTGTAAACCGAAACAAAAGCTAATGCATTTTGTGCTTTTGTGACTTTCCCGTTTCTTATGGTTGTTGGCATGTGTTTTTGTACTTCAAATAAATAAATAAATAGATATTGATCCCTTCTATTCAGTAAATGTAATAACAGTTCAAAGTGAGATCTTCGCAATGAACAAACAACGGTGTGGTGTTTAGTATTTAAAAGAAAGGTTTACCATTTTGAGTGAAGGCAAATTAAAAGAGGACATTTTCATCGGTTCACAAATTCATAAAGTTATGGCTCACCCTTTGTTTGAGGAAAAAACTTTCCGTTACAGAAAAAATGGCATGGCACGCTTTCAGAAATGTTTGCTCAAATTTATTCGGAAATTTTAGAGTAGACAACTACATATAACTTGTTGTGGAAACCATGTCAAGTACATATGGGAAAATGGGGTGTAATATGTCTTTCAAAATACACTTTTTACATTCTCATTTGGATTTCTTTCCTCCTAACCTTGGAGCGGTAAGCGACGAGCATGGGAAAAGATTTCATCAAGAAATATCTGAAATGGAAAGGCGATATAAAGGAAGATCATCATCCAGCATGCTTGCAGACTATTGTTGGTTCTTTGTAAAAGACAGTCCCGGGTCTAGTTATAAACGGAAGTCATCCAGAAATTTCTCTTAAATATAAGTTCAAATTCCGAGATTTTTCTCATTACATGCATGAAATATTTGTATTGTTGTTGTGCTTTAAACTATATAACATCATTTTTGTATCCAGTACACATTTTTCAAGTATTATGAGGCATTTTAAATCCCTAGTGTGTTGTAATTTTATCAGCAGCAGTGAAAAATAAAAGTAAGTTTTTAATAAAAAAATTAAATTCATTTTCCCCGAAAAATGGTACGTGATGGGGCAATTTGGATTTTAAATTCAGATTTAGGGCACACATATTAGTAATATTCACCTATTTTCATTTCGGAGCAAGACAGAAAGTAAAAGTTTGTTTTTCAGTGAATTTGCAATGCGATGAAACAAGCCAGGTGTTAGGCTATAAAACGCGTAAACCGTATGTAACGAACTACAAGTAATCTTCCCTACATTTATTTTCTGATCTCAGAACGGGACAGTGCCACTGGTCAGTCCCTTATAAAATTTAAGTTACAATTCCCTCCCTCTCTAATGCTTTATGATTGGAAGTCGTCGTGTGCCATTCAAAATCTCCCCGACCCCTGCTTGATATCTAACGCTAGTAACTGAAGGAACACTGTAACGAGTGGGGCTAGATGGGTCTGAGTTTAAAGTCGATCATTGCATAGAATTTCTCTCATTGTCACAACTTGAGAAATGTTGTATGATCTGCTTATGAGTTTTGTTTGTGGTGAAGGAATTATGAGTTTCAGGACTTCCCCATTCCAAAAAGTTGGAAAGAACTCATAAATCTTCAGATTTTTAAAAATAAAATATCATAAACTTACAATTCTAAAGCGTTCTTCATCCCCGACATAAAACAGAAAATAAAGGGGGTTGTTAACACCGGAAAGAACGAGTCATAACTATTTAGTAGGGTGGAACGTTAATAAGCCGTTCTTAAGCTTACAGTATAACAAGGGTTCATGAATAATGTGCAACTTGATTACTTTAATTGTCTTAATTATGCTGCAGTGGAAGTTAGTGCAAACAAAATGGGGTCACTTTCTTTAATCCTTAAGAAATATTAGAGCACCTTGCTTAAGTTTTTAATCTGAGAGATTTATAAACGGTTTCCAAGCCAACCGAAGGCCTAATTGCTTCCTTGAATCAAGTCACGTGATGAGACAAGATGGAAAGTTACAATGAGCTTAAAGGCTCAAATCATCACATGACTTATAACGAATTTATCGTTGCACGCTTCTATAAATTAGAGTACTAGCACGCGAGGGACACACGCAAGGAGGGCGGCAGTGGGGTAGGACCAACTGCAGATAATTGTCATTAAATCTCTATTATTTATGTGACGCAAAGTGGTTTACTTATAAAAAATCTCATTAAGAAATAGCGTTATACGTCAAATCTTATCTTTCTTAAGCATGATGGAGGATGGTTGAAAATGATGTCTTCCGGTGATCGCATCTTATTTAGTGGCTCCGCATGCAAAAATCAGAAATAATTTCTTTGTCGGCTAAGGAGTGAATAACGGGCTACACCTACAATATTAAATTAACTCTGATTCCAAACTATCTGAGTCTTCAGGTAATGCACATCTCTAACTGATCGAGCTTCCCTCATTTTATTTCGCGGCTGTCTTTCACAAAAATGTTATGCCATAATTAAAAACTAATTGTCACCCTTGAGAAGGAGCCATTTTTCAGTCATTTTGAACATTATTTTCGTCAAGTAGGAAAAAAAAAAAAACCTAATTTCACAAGATGTAATGAACTAAGAATATGTTTTCAGTCGGTGGTTTAACGACGCTGTACCAACTATGTTATTATTTATAATCAATGGAATTGATGATAGTGAGATGATAGTTTATGATATGATAGTGAGGATTTTTCACGCGCTTACCTGACATTCGCCTTATACTTGGGGAAAATTCTGGAAAAAATCCAACCAGGAAATCCGTCAAATCGAAATCGAACTCACGGCCGAGTACATTTCCGGATCAACAAGAAACGCGTCTGATCTACGTCGATGTAGAAGTAGGAAAAGATGTATGAGAAGATATAGGAGTAGGCGAAAGGGTAGAAGTAGGAGGAAGTGTAGAAACAGAAAAAAGGTAGAAACAGGAGGTGCAGAAGTAAGGGAAAAGGTGGAAGTAAATGCAGGTCGAAGTAGGGGAAAAGGTAGAAGCAGGAAGTGGTGTAGAAGTAGATGAAAAGGAGAAAGTAAATGGAGGTGTAGAAGTAAATGAAAAGGAAGAAATAGGTGTAGAAGTAGGCGAAAAAGTATAAATAGTGTTAGTTGTAGACGTAAGAGAAATGTAGAAGTAATATAAGCTGTAGAAACAGGATGAGGTATAGAATTAGGTGAAAATGTATAAGTAGGAGATGTAGAAATAGGGAAATTTTAGAAGAGCATTTTTGTAGAAGTAGGGAAAATGTAGAAGTAGGACGGGAAAATGAATAAGTAAGAACAGGTGTAGAAGTAGGGGAAAATGCAGAAGTAGGTGTAGAAGTAGGGGAAAGGTTAGAAGTAGTGGCAAAGGTACACAGAAGTAGGAGGAGTTGTAGAAGAAATAGAAATAGTGGAAGTAGATGTAGCCGTAGAAGTAGAGGATAAAGTACAAGGAGGAGGAATAGAAGTAGGGGAAAATATAGAACTAATGTTTGTTGTAGAAGAAAAGGAAAATTTGGAAGTAGGATGAGTTGTAGAAGTGGGGAATATATAGAAGTAGGATGTGTAAACGTTCATGGAATATAGAAGTAGAAGGAGGTGTAGTAGGTAGAAATAAAGAAGTTGGACACGTGTAGAAGTACGGCAGAAAGCAGAAATAGGAGCAGGCGTAGAAGTAGAAAAAATAGATTTAGGATGTCTAAAATGTGGAGTAACGGTTAGCGCGTCTGGCTGCGAAACCAGGTGGCCCGGGTTCGATTCCCGGTCGGGGCAAATTACTTGGTTGAGGTATTTTCCGGGGTTTTCCCTCAACCCAATATGAGCAAATGCTAGGTAACTTTCGGTGGTGGACCCCGGACTCATTTCACCCGCATTATCACCTTCACTCCATTCAGACGCTAAATAATCTACGCTGTAAGCGTCGTAAAATAAGCTACTAAAAATGTCTGAAAGGATAAAAATATAACTGCAGAAGTAGGAAAAAAGTGGACGTAGGAAGTGTAGGAGTAGGAGAAAAGGTATAAATAGGAGGTCTAGAAGTATGGGAAAAGATAAAAGTAGTGTCTGTTGTAAAGTAAGAAAATATGAGCCATTCAGAGCAAAAGTGGTGTAAGTCAAAACTGGGTAATGAGTTTAAAGTAAAAATTCTGTAAAGTACAGCGTAAGGTAGCAATTAATATGTCATTCTTGCTATCCACTGATTACTAATAGTTTAAATAAATTGAATATTAATTGCTACTTTGCGCTGTATTTTACAGAATGTTTACTTTAACCCTCATTACTCATTTTTGACTTACACCACTTTTGCTCTGAACGGGTCATATATAAGTAGGATGAGATGCAGAAGTAGGGAAAACGTAGAATTGGTAGTAGGTGTAGAGTTGTCGGAAAATGTAGAAGTAATAGTAGGTGTAGAAAGGTGTAAAAGTACAGTAGAAACACGTGTAGAGATAGGGGAAAAGTTAAAATAGGAGATTAGAATTAGGTGAAATTTAGAACTAGGAGAATGTATAGAAATACGGGAAATACAGAATTAGGAGCATGTGTAGAATTAGTGGAAAATGCAGAAGTAGTAGTAGTTGTGGAAAGGTGTGGGAGTGAAGGAAAATTTGGAAGAGGAGCAGGTGTAAAACTAGGGGATCAAGTAGAAATAGAAGAAGGTGTGGAAATAGGGATAAAAGGTAGAAGTACGGGAAGTTGTAGAAACAGGAAAAAGGTAGAAGAAGGGGGATGAGTGGAAACAGGGAGAAAAGGTGGAAGTACGAGAAGTTGTAGAAGTATGGATAAAGATATAAATAGGAGCAGATGTGGAAGCATGGGAAAGGTAGGAATATGGCAAAAGAAGTAAAGAGAATGGGAGTTTGCATACAAGACATCTCATAATAGCACATTGATCATTGTTGTTTCATTGCATAGTATCGCTTTTATAATGCTAAAGGTCTGAGTTCGGTCCAGTGTTGGCTACCAAGCTGCTTCTCAACTTATGGTGCATTTCCTCGGGCTTCATAAACGAATTACAGAAGTTTCCGAACCTTCCATTATATAACTTGAGTAAATATTTCAAGTCTGATTTACAGATCTATTCTGTTAAGAGAAACTTCATATTCACATCTCTTTGACTTATAAACTTCTAAGGTATCCAATAAAACTAATAAAAGTCTTTAATTTTTCATTTTTAATCTAACATTCCTTTTAAAAGTTTCACTCTATGATTTTCAGTTATGAGTGATGACGATCAGAAAAGCGAAATAAAGAACTTCTGAAATGTATTCGGAGGAGCATGTAAATACTGAAAGCTATACAAATCCGGCAAATACAAACTGATTCTGGGTAGGCCCTAGTTACTAATTACAGAAATAGTTCAGATGACGAATGTTATCATCCTCGTTCATGCCTATGCTTGGTACAAGAGCAATAATGCCGGTCAATCCCTCCAGCTCTCTACTACAACTTGTGTTCATGTGAGTTCCCTGATCCGAGGAATTCAAATTGATTATTGTGCTGTGCATAGGCAGTATGCATTGCGCTAGGCATGCATGATTATCGAACAAATAACTGCGTGTTTGTCGCTAGACTGGAAGATTAATAAGGAATGGAGATACGAAAGGTGAGATACAGGGATGTTGTGGATCAGAAAGACACAATTGTTAAGGTGAGATCAGAGGTCGAATCTTGAAAAATAAATAGATAGATAGATAGATAGATAGATAGATAGATAGATAGATAGATAGATAGATAGATAGATAGATAGATAGATAGATAGATAGATAGATAGATAGATAGATAGATGGATGGATGGATGGATGGATGGATGGATGGATGGATGGATGGATGGATGGATGGATGGATGGATGGATGGATGGATGGATGGATGGATGGATGGATGGATGGATGGATGGATGGATGGATGGATGGATGGATGGATGGATGGATGGATGGATGGAATTTGCTGTTTTGTTCCATATAATTATTTGGCTTTTTGCATAATTTGGCACATAATTCATGAAAAAAAATTATAATCGTAAATGCTTAGTTAAGTAATATATTTTATGTTTAAAATTACTTTATTTTTCAATTAAATTTAAAAGTCATGTTGAAGTTAAAGTTCAGATAAGTTTAAAAATATATAATAAGGAAAATTATTTTACAATTTCAGTCAACAACTTCTCAGATTGGTACAAAAACAAGTTTTGTTACAATAGTCACATTATAATTATTAGTTGTATTCACGAATATTTTCGATTTTACAGAAAATCGTCATCAGATGGAAAAGCAATAAATTAGACAAATTGAACACAAGTGAAATATAAAATGCATATTATATAATAAATAAAACAGTATAGGAACAATATCATATGTCAAAATATTAAAAGAACTTATAAAATTCAATGATAACATGCATTCAAGAGCTGATGCGTATGGAATTTTTACGGTAGTGGACGACGTCCGTGTATCTTGCAAGCGAAGTACTTGACTGACTGCTCACGCGAATCTTATTTGATAGAGTTTCGCGGAAGAAAACGTGTACCTCTTTAACAATTACACTAGTATTACAATTTAAATTATTTACACCAGGTACTCTAGAATATGCTAGTTTTACTATTTATACTATCATAAAGAATGTACGTATTCATACATTGATCACACTTTATTTACACTCTTATGTACAGCGTTGTGTATTGTAATGCAAGGTATTTTATTTAATTAATACTGTAGCCTACGTATTTGGTAAAACGTGTGTAACAGTGTAAACAATGTTTGATCAATGTAAAGCTGCATTCTTTATGATAGCATAAATAGTAAAAATAGCGTAGGGTACACAGTGTGAAGGGGCTGTCAGACATTGACTAATTTCAAAAGCCGATTGTAAAAAAAAATGCTTTTGTCTCTAGAATATGACCTTTATTCAAATATAACTTTTGTAGAGCATTATTTTTATTTTAATAGGTCTATATCAGTTTCCCTTCACTATTTTAATCATTCCTTTGAGCCAGATTGTTTTATTTAAAACTAAATATTGTGCTAGTTTAACTCTTACAATTACTTGTAACTAAATACATCTACATTTTGCTCTCATTATTATTATTATTATTATTATTATTATTATTATTATTATTATTATTAAGTTTTTGTATTCCTGTTATTATTTTATATTTGCTATGTATGTTTACACTGGTGGGGTGCAAGAGAAGGTCTCATGACCTTAACTCTGCCAGTAAAAATAAACCAATAATTAAATAAATGAACAAATAATTTAAATTGTAGGAAAGGTCGTCACTCGTAGTATCACTCTTTATGACTAGAATGCATTGTAAACGGTCTAGTAGGCCTAGTTTTGAATCATGATAGAACATCAACTACAAAACAAAGAAAATGCAAGTGTTCCCTGATAATACTTGTGGCCCTCGCCAAACATGACGTCACGTCAATATAGTGTATGAGGGTGCTATTCATAGACATTTCGCAGCACGCGTTACGAGCGTGCTAAACTAGCCCCGGCTATCCACTGGTTACTTGTACAGAATTCAAATCATATCATATCGCTAACACTGATTTATGAATACGAAAAACGCTGATCATCCACCGGAAGCCCGTGCTAAGAATGTCTATGAATACGGCCCTGAAAAACTAAGCTTATACCGTACGCCTTGGACCAGAATACGTTCCCTAATTATGATGGCCCAATCCCTACCACAGATATGTAGTACAAATTTTTAAACTAAATACATTTATTTGCATATCGATTTTATTTATTTTTAACATGGAGTACTGTTACATAATGCATGATCTATGACAAAAATTATACATATTAATATTTTATATGCATTGCTTTTGCCTTTGTGACATTTCAAGTCTCTTTGGCATTTGTGTGTAAGATTTCTGCAAGACTCCCGAATTTCAGTGTGTCTGTGCCAAATAGGTATTAATGAATTTATGAGTCTAACTCACTTTTGGGAAAACCGAGACGTAGATGGGAGGATAACATTAAAATGGATTTGAGAGAGGTTAGATATGATGCTAGGAACTGGATTAATCTTGTTCGCTATAGGAACCGATGGCGGGCTTATATGAGGGCGGCAATGAACCTCCGGGTTTTCTAAAAGTAATTTGTAAGTAAATAATGAGTCAAACTTGAGTGATAATGTTGAATTTCTTAAAAATTGATCAGAGATTTTTGATTGGGTTCATAGGAGGATTGTTGCCTGATCAATTAATTGTTTTGGTGTGGAAATCATGAAAAAATTTCGAAACCTTCTTCGTTCTGTGACATGGAGCATCGTCGTCCATGAATATGCAGTCATTTTCAGGAAACCAATCTCTTATCTCTGGCAGGAGACTATTCTGCCACAATAATTGAAATAGTAATAGGATCAATGTTGTGACCATTATGTATTCCTTTACAAAATTATATAATGATAAACTTTAAAAAATTGAAAAATTATAACTTATGTTTAGCCTTGTAATTTGTCATGTTCATAGTTCAGAATAGGATGTAGCCTAGCTATGTAAAAGGAATCCAACCCACAGAAAGTATGTAGAAACTGAGAATTTTAAGTTCATAGCTTTTCTTTTGTTTCAAAAATAATTGATGATGATTTCTTCTACAGCTGTATCAGGAGATAGTTTGTGTCATTTTTGTAGGTGTATATTATATAATGATCCTTCCAGTGGCGACTCGTGATATTTTTTGTATGTAGGATATTGACGACTGATGGCGAAGACAGAAAATAATATTAATAATATATTAGTAATAATAATATTAATAATATAATAATAATAATAATAATAATAATAATAATAATAATAGAGCATGCAAAATCAATACAAGTAGGCCTATGTTAGTCTCTGACTCACCATTCTGGAACTGACAATTTATTTGTAGTGAAGTTCGATTCTCCTCCCCTTTTTAGTTGCGAAGATGGCTCCTAAGCCATTGTACTGCCCGATATTTACTGATGTTCCGTCGTACGTTTGCGCAGTTAATTTCTTGCTAAAGTTAAATTCTTCTAAATGATCAAATACAACTTCAGATATTCTTTCGGCTGTCCTGTCTTCTGAAAGTCCTGTTAATTCTTGTATTTGTTATAGCTTATTTTATTTATTTTTATGTAATTTTGTTTTTTATTCATTTTATTTTTATATTATATCATTTTAAATTATTTATTATTTCGTTTATTCTATTCTTTTAAAATGACCAATGAACTCCATTTAAGGAGACTATAAGGGTACTTGAAAATTCTTATTGTAGTCTCTAAGAGGGTCTCCACCACCCAGAAAGGAGGGTCGTAGTATTAGGATACGCCGTCGTATACTCAAACGCGGTTAAACTCAAGCCATACCCCGCCCTCCGCACCCTCCCCTGTCCACTAACTTCACTGCTAGAAATACCGTTTCTTTAAGTTATTTGGATGATTCCTCGGAAATTATTTCTGAGCTGTGCAGTGGCGACAACTCACGACAGAAAGTGGAAGCTTATAGGAAATTAATATGTCGGGACGCATTGAAAATCAAAATCTGTAATTAAATGTTTTCTATCCTCAGAGGCACGGAATTAAACTGTAGGATCATCCTCATATCCTTCATGGAGGAATCGCCACTGGATCCTTCCCCTATTTTTAAGTAAAATTATCTAAAATGTCACGATGATGTGGGTTGTTTTTCCTTTGCATAACTTCATCCAATTTTGTGTGAAACATGACTATGAATAATAGAGACAATAATAGACTTAATGGTTGTTGGACGTTACCTTGGAAACCGAGAAAATGGATCAAACGTGAAAGCTTCTTGACACGAAATTGTTCTGGGTGATATTTCTGCTCCCGACATCAACAATCTGCATGATGGCATCCATCACGTGTGCCGAATGTCCACAATCTTGCCTAGCTCTGCCGACTATTTAAAACTGGAAACTAAATAACGAGTTCCACACGATCACATATTCTACTTTTCACTTCCCGGCCACATAGTACATTACAACAAAATAACACGTCATGTTTGGGCACTATCTCGTGGTTTTGGGTGTCGCGGCTGTCATTCTGGGCAGAAGGATTTATAATCGGAGGAGGAAACAGTGCTCGGACGAAGCGAACGGAAGCCTTGGGACTGAGGAGGAACAGGAAATGACCAACGTATGTCCTCTACAATGAGTGAGCATTATTTTCGAGCTGGGTGACTAGGGAGAAGTGTGTTGGCTGTCTATTGACTGTTTTTGACATCTGGGCTGTCTAGGAGTCCGCCCTTTGCAAATAGCTATAAAACAATCGGTATCATATATATATATATATATATATATATATATATATATATAACACATGCATTTTCATTCCTCTCAGCTCTTTGTTATGTTCTGATTAATGTTCATGTTAGCACACTGATGTCTTGGGGTCCGGTGTTATGCTGATAGAACATGAGGTAGGCACTGTTTTCTTGTGTTTTTATATTCTTTTAGGATTTCCGTACATGATCTGGTGAGATTATTCTAAATTATTCACGATTAATATTACTATTTACCAAAATAAAATTACAAGCACCATACAAATTCATCCTATTCTTACTAGCATGACTATAATCAACTAAGTCAACACCATTATTATCAATCCTCACTTTTGATATATGTAAATATTATAATTATTAGTAATTAACGCAATTAAATAACAGCAAAAAAATTTGTTCTCCTTGCACCAAAAATTCATTGTATATTGATTACAATAGTTATTTTACAGAAATGTTACCTATTTGAATATAATTTCATCGTAACAATGTATTGTACTAAAGTGTGAAAGGAAATATCATGAGAGATTTTGGAGATGGCAGCACTAACTCGTCTTTTCAGAAGTTGACAGAAAATTGTCTTTGTACATTTGACGTTCAAAAAAATACCTAACCCCCAATAATCGATAGTGTTCGATAATTTGTTGGTGTAAGTGTGGATTCCTTAGGTATTACCTCTATGAATAGATGGCGAAGATAATAGTCAGTGTTCCCAATTGTACATAAATATACCCACATTATAGAATTCAATAGTTCATTCCCCTTGCTGATTGTAAAACAATTCTGGGTTTAGCTGAAGACTGCTGATGTCAATTATGAGAATAAATGTATCTTTAATCTACGTAATCATTTTCCCCGACACTTTTTTATCCGACCTAATTGAGAACTAGAGGAACTACTTCAAAGATAATCACTTATTTTTATAACTTTGGTCCTGACGAGATCCGTAGTTAGAAAGTTCGTTTACATGATCAGAAAATCGTAGGTTAGATATCTTTGAACACCAGTGTACATAGACATCAACCGCGAATAGAAATCGATTATTAGCCTATCTAAATCTATAAGCTTCCGGTGCCGGTAAGCTATTTTGGTAATGGCGGAAGGAACGCATATATTCCTCACCTAAATGCGATATGCAATACCTAAGGAAATAAAAACGCATAATACACCTTTCACATAGTAATTTCAGTTCTACAGAACTACACCACAAAAGTGACTTATTTTTGCACGCTTGTGAGGTGTCGTTTCTTAGACGCGACGGCATGAAAAAATAACAAACTTTGGAGGCTTGAAACGATTAAAAATGACATGTTTTGGAACTGAGTAGTGGAAGAAATTATTTACTGCGCACAAAATAAGAAGATAAGGTTTTCTTTTGTGCATTTGCACACTTCATTATGAAAGTGCATTTTATTTATGAATATCTATTTTTATCTGCAGAGAATATTCCGACTCCGAAATTTAATGTCGACGAGAAATGGTAGGCAAATTTTGTTGGAGCCCTTTGTCAGGATCAAGGTTCTTTTAGGTACTTACCGTAAATAAACGACACAGGAATCACAGTTTGTGCAAATTATATATAGACTAACTATATCTCCTATCGGCTGTGCAATACATTACCGCTCAAATATTTCTAAGCTATTGCCTATCCTTTCTGCCAATACTAATTCAGTATGGTAAAGTGGATGCAAAGCTATTATATTTTGTCTACTAGTTTAGTGACAAGGAGTGAAGAATTATGACGAACTGCATGAAAAATGTGTCTTCCAACTATCTGTAAGATAGTCTACTCACAGATTTATACTATTTATACTATTTTACTAATGGTTTTTGTTTTGTGTCTTTTTTGTGCTTACTATTCGAAAAGGCAGCAGTATTTGTATTTACCTCTAATCTCCCTTCTGCAGTATAGGTCTCGCAAACAGGGAATACCGACTGAAAAATGCGAATGAAACAAAGCGATGAGGAAGAGCGGGCGACAGGAAAGGTCACGAGATAACTTGAATGATATTCAAGAGTACAGTCGGAAGAGAAATGACATCGATAGAATCAGTCTTGCGTTATGATAGTTACATTACGATTTTAGTTTGTTCCATTGCATGTGAATACGTGTCTTGTATCGCATTATTTCAATCGTAAACATATATTGCGCCTTTAATTAACTTCGAATTTTTCTCTTGCTACGTTCTTTATCTCCACAGCGAGTCCTCATTTGTTCATCTTACTGGAAGAGTACTTCCATCGGCCCGCACCTCTCCCTCCCTCGGCGTGCCTACATACACACGTCAAAACAGACAGCAACGCCACCATTGTTTTTCGGTAATCGTTCTTTGCGCGACCTTTTTATAGCTACCCATGTAAGACTTATTCTAGGGTATTTTCTACTCGGTGAATTTTGAAGTTTCTTTTATGAACTCAGAAGAGTTACGAGGAGTGTTCAAGAAATATTTACCCTGACTTTATTGCTCGCTTTGTACATAAAACAAAGTTATATACACTGTGGTCTCTTTCAAAGTGTTGTCCTGGGGAGTCTATACGCTCGTCCTGCCTCATCTGCTACTCTTCAAACAAGTGCGCGAGGACGTCTTTTGATATCCGTTTCCGCACAGACTGTGATGCCTTCAATAGAGTTTCTTTTGATTCAAATATTGACCGCAAAACTTCCTTTTCATGTTGAAGAACAAAAATAAATATAGGTCTACCTAGACTGTACCGTGAATGACAAAATTGCTTTCTCGTTACGTTTTATCAGATATACTGCCACTACGTTCTCAATATAAGAGCGTGTTTGTTTACTGGCGTGAGTAACTGAGGCATTCAACTTAAACAAATATGAGTCTCATGTGTTTCTATTCCGATATAAGCTTGTGGGCGCTTTCTATTGATGTTAGCTAGCTTCGACTAGCTTCTAACTGTAATATGTCCGTCTACACGGCGTATAACTCTCGATGTTTCACAGATAGAAATAGCATGACTAAAAGGTCTTTCTTGTTCAAATCAATCTTTGCCCCACGATACGTAACGTATGACACCATAATTATAATCCCCAAAAGTTTTGAAAAAGTTTCCTTAACTTCACTGTAAGAATTTTCGTAATGAAACCCAAGGGAGTTTTTACACAATAATATCGAAGACCTCTTTCAAGTTGGTTGGTTTCCAACGAGGTGTTTGTGACAATGAAGTTTTTAGCAGAATCGCTTGTCAGTGCGTGAAAGTAGCCTAATGATAATTTGTCATGCATTGCAATACAGCTGCATAGGTATTCTCCGTCCATGGGATCTTTGGTAAGAAGGCAATTTGGTGTGGCGAATATGTTCAGCCAATGTAAATGATTTGCAAGATAATGATGACCAGTTCTCTTTCTGTAGAGTGCAACGGCTGGAGCTTCAGGAATCAGCAACTTAGTTTCGTAAGGAAGTTTTTATTCTTTAGTTGGTCCTTTTTGTGTGTATAGGCTTTGAGAGAGTAACAGAGGTTAAAGGTGTTCGAGAATAAGGTGCTTAGGAAAATATTTGTGACTTAGAGGAATGAAATTGCAGAATAATGGAGAAAGTTACACAACGCAGAACTGCACGTATTTTATTCTTCACCTGACATAATTAGGAACATTACATTCAGACTTTGATAAGGGCAGAGCATATAGCACGTAGTATGGGTGAATCCAGAAATGGATAGACCAGAAAAAAAGACCTTTGGGAAGGCCGAAACGTAGATGGGAGGATAATATTAAAATTGATTTGAGGGAGGCGGGATATGATGCTAGGGACTGGATTAACCTTGCTCAGGATAGGGATTGATGGCGGGCTTATATTTGAGGCTCCTTGAAAATCATTTGTAAGTAAGACTTTGTTGTAGCTGTAGTATATTTAATAAATAACAAAAGAATTCTTTGCTTTAGAGGTTTGTTGAATAAGTGAACATTTTTAGTAGTTTGCCTGCAGTTTCATTAGCATAGAAGGCTGATGTATGCTAACTCTTAGATGCAGTTATTGGACTATTCATTCCAAAATTTTAATACAAGGCTGATTGTCATGAAAAAGTGAATTGTTTAGAATAACAGAAGATGCATCACAAATAGGTAATCTATATTACACCCCATCTTTCAAAGTTCGTTTTTTGAATAAATACTGTAAAAAATGAGTGCTTTATTAAATCCTTGCTGTCAGTACAACTTTAAGATGCAGAATGTAAGTTTGAAATGTAGCGTAAAGTGTTACGTTGTGCCAGTGTCAGCTAGAGTAACATTTATACTCATTGTTAGCGAGACAAGCCAGATGCTTCACACTTTACACTGCATTGCAGGCAGATTGAAAATTATACATCATAATTTAACAAGATCAGATATTTTCTTGGCGAGTTTGTAAATCATTTTGCCATTGGAGAAATAAATAAGTAAATTTAACAAGGCCAGTTTCTACTTGAACTGTGAGATAGCTTTACTTTCCCAGAATCAGAACCTGCACAAATCCATGAACCTAGGCAATCATCGACCTATTATACACCTTATAGCCTACACATATATGTCCGACGTATGGCATGGGTGATATTCGTGAATCCGATGCTAACAGGTGGCTATTATACTCCAGCCCTGATAAAGCCAGGTTCATCGCCAGACAAAGCTGATTGATTCCAGGGCTCTGAGCCCTAAGTCTTTATTATCTATATCAGCATCGAAAATCCACATCACTCTCAAGATTTCACTCAGCCTGTTTTTAACTATTGCATGTAACAGATTAAAATGAGGAGAGGTGGAGAGTGTCCCGGGAAAACTCTTCTACGAAGGTCGTCCCGAAAGTAAATTTACAATGTAGCTATATTTCTCAATATAACATAATAGTCTGTACATAACACACTATGCACTCTATTCTTCACTTAACACTTTACTTTTTCGCATAGTTCCTAGCGATTGAGACATTTGTCTAACAGACAAGTTTTTCAATGTCAGTCTCGTAAAATGAGGTGTCCAGACTAGAGATGAACAAAACTAACTGCCGCTCTCGCTCTCTGTGTTCGTTGCATTTGTTTTTCGAGTCTCGTCCCATCATTCTCGAAGTAGCATTTGATCGGCGTGGAAAGATTTCGTAACTTTGAATAACACACATCAATGAAATAAATAACATTATAAATGTTTAAATGAGACAAAAAGACAAAACAGAACAGTATCTTAGTTATCAAAATGTTCTGGTTCTATTATATGATACTAGTGCTGCAAACTAAGTTCGTTAGACGTGCAAATAAAAATGTTTTAGATTTATTTTCAATGAAGAATACTTGTCTTTTTGATAGTTATTTGCTTCCATAATAATGAAACATACACCCTCTGAATGGATTTTTTTAGGCCAAATACTTTTTCTTGAACCTATCCAACTTCAGTTTTTTAGTTTCAACGCGAAAACGCAAGTATCAATGTCAGGACGATAGCAGTAGCTATTTCAGGTCATTGTAGATTGTAGGCAAGAGTTAAAAAAATTTCAGGTTTGCTAAGCTTTCGAACAATAGAATTTTCGTGTAGAACTTGAAATGTAGAGCGTAAAATCATTTTATCCTACTAAGAGATCTTGCTGAAATGATCTGGAGACTACAAAATTTTCTAGGCCTCTTATTTTATCAGTAAGTAATACCTTTTGATCTTTCCTTAGGAACTCTAATTTTTGCGCTCTCTCGAGCCAATACTGAAGACAATGACACATATCAATATCTACACTACACCGCCATTAGGAACTGTAATTTTTGCGCTCTCTCGAGCCAATACTGAAGACAATGACACATATCAATATCTACACTACACCGCCATTAGGAACTGTAATTTTTGCGCTCTCTCGAGCCAATACTGAAGACAATGACACATATCAATATCTACACTACACCGCCATTAAGTATATGAAAAAGACCCAACCCCACTGGGTTAATAAGTATAAAAATATTTTATTTTTAATAACAATATTATTATCTTACTTAAGTTTTGTAGTTATATATAGCAGCCAGTCAGTAAATTATAGAAATGAAGATCTAAATTAAGATATTCTCTACATTTACGTACATAACCACAAAACGTTTCACTTTCATGTCATCAATATAGCATCAATATTATGTACAATTAATGAAAAAAATAGATGAATCATATTAACTATAATAATATTTAATTTCTAATGGTAATAATGTCATCAAACCACCTCAAGTTTCGTAGATTTGAATATCCAATACACAGCTGTACTCAGAAAATTATACACTGCAGAATCAGTTTTTAATAACAAATTGAATTGAGCTCTAAATATGTCGGCAATCTGCAGGTCATGGCCTTCGTGTAATAGCCTATTGTTTATTGTAGTGTGTGTTTTGTTCTGAAATTCAATCAAGTCGGCCGTTATTGGATAAAATTAGTTCTCAAAACTGACAACAGATGGATTTTGGAAAATAGGAAAATTATGTAGGAAAATTGACATTTCACTGAAAACTACTACTTTTCCGAAAAACTTTAGGTTCCAAGCTCCAAAATGAGGGGCCATTTATTAAAATCCGTTCAGCCGTTTTCCCGTAATTTCCATTACCAGTTCAAATTATATATATATATATATATATATATATATATATATATATATATATATATAGATTACCTATGATTATATAAATAAAAAAAAATAATTCTCAAATAAGTTTGGATTTCTATTAAACATAAAACATAACTTTATACTTGAGATTGCACACTTGATCTTAAACATATGAAAAGAAAATTCCAAGTCTTTTAATAAGGGTCTAGTAATTAAATAAAGGCTGGGGAACGGATTATTACACATTGAAAGGTATAGATGGTATTTCAAATAGGCTACTCAATTGTTTATACATAAAACAGTTGCCAAAGTAGATAAAATTTCAGTCAGGTGTAAACAACTGTGGCGATTCAAGGCTGCTTGACTTCGGGACTTCGAAAGTGAGTCAATCTGGAGTCTCGGAACACTCACAACCAGTCTTTACTGTACGTCAAGGACGCGACGTAATACAACATCGTCGTGCGGATTTTCGGCTTTGCGAGCCCCGTTAGCCTCTCTTTCTCGATCGTTGTTCATCTCCAGCTGCAGACAGTTTAGACAGCGTTTCACAGCTGGACCACCATATACAGCTGAATAAATTATTGTTCCTCCTTTCTCCAATAAATCGACCAGCATCACATCTTTCTGATCCCAGAAGACAGTAGCCATCACTTCACCAGCTGACTTCACGACCTTGAATTCTTGGTTCGCGGGGAACCCGGATGCTTCCACTCCATGTTTGCCCTTTTCGTCCCAGGAGTGTGATAGTGAACCCATGTCTCGTCACCATTGACTATGCGTTTGACATAATCTTGGACGTCAATTACATATTGTTTTAAGAACGACAAGGCAGAAGCCATTCTCTGAGCTTTGTGATCTTCAGTAAGGTTTCGGAGGATCCATCGTGTACACACTCTGTGGAATCCCAACTTCTCAATAATGTGACAGAACCAAGTCATGCGTAAATTCTGCTACAATTGCAGTCAGTCTAGTATCAAGTTTACAAATGATACAAGTCTTGTAAACTTACTTTTGGGACGATCCTCGTATGTCATCTGCTTTGTCCATCACACATTCTATCACGACCAGGTTGGGGCGAACTGGAGCCGCCTGTATAAGGTAACAGCTCTTTAGCGCTAAGCCATAGAGGTGGCTGAATATATTGGGAAACATGAGTGTAGTGGACACAATTTATCGTGCATAGTTGTAAAATACAGCTGTCATATGCCCTTTGCTTGAAAATTGACTCATCGCATTGAACTACAACAAATGCGAAGCGATGATATTTACTTTGTGTCGTCCTGCTAATCCTCCATGCATAAATCTTTCAACCAGCGTGATATCGTGGAAACCAAAGAATGAAGCTGTAAAATACCTCGGAGTGCATTTAGATTCCTATCTATCATGGAAACATAATATCAATATCAAACTTAAATTGGACTAATAAAGACTCACTAAATTTTATCCGTTTTCAACAAGAAATCATCTCCGAAGCTACAAAATTGCATGCTACTTTACACATCTCTGTTACGACCTCTAGTACTTTACGCCTGTCCTGTCTGTGGAGGAGCTGCAATAAGTGAAATTAAACACATCCAGTCATTTCAAAATGAAGTCCTATGAATTTCACTCATATCTCCTTGGTTTGTCCGTAACAGCCTAGATCATTATACTCAGATTGCTTATCCCTATGTTAAAATCGGTAGCACTTTGAAGACAACAACCGCCAGGATCGCCACCCGTCCGCCGTAAACGAACACAGAGAAACTGGTATTGTCACAATCAAAAAGTTTATTCATTCTCAAGTAAGAAGTTCCATTACGATCTAGAAAATGTTCCAGGCGCCGTCCTCTACTATCTCGGAAGAAAGTTCACATTTCCCACCATAATCAAAAGCCGACTTCCAATGGACCTAATATTATAATCAAAATTTGTCATCACACCAGTCTATGTATATAATTATTTATTAACATTGTTTTTTGTTCATTGAGGAGCCCAGTCTAGGCTGCCCTCAATTCTGTGTCATGTATTGTATTTATATTTGATTCATAAATGATCTGTAGAGCACTAACTGTGCTGATCGATCAATATTATTAAAAAAAATAGAGGTGGTGATGTATAGAGTTATTTGAAAGTCATGGAAGATTTGAAAGTTCTCTAAGTTTGTTAAAAAGTAAGTTTGTAGAATAATAATAATAATAATAATAATAATAATAACAATAATAATAATAATAATAATAATATATAGTGTTTTGTTCGTAAAAGATTGGGCTACATTTTATTTTCACAGAAACTTCTGTTTCAGTTGTTTCACTATTGTTGCTATAGCAAATAAAATAAATAAACAGCAATTTAATCTATGCTTGAGTAAGTGTGTGTGTGTGTTTTTTTTTTTTTTTTTTTTTTTGCAAATTCAGATCAGAAAATTATTGTTTTATTTCTATAAATGATAATAGATGTTATAATAAATGTAATAAGGGATTATTTCAGGTCACGAAGAATATTGAGGACTCTAAATGAATTGAGGTATGAATTCTGTAATGTATCATTGTGTATCACTTTTTTCTTTTATTTAACAACGCTATATCAACTACGAGGTCATTTAGCGTACATGGGATTTGTGGTAGCAAGATGAGGCCGACGATTCGCCATAGATTACCTAAAATTTGCCTTATGGTTGGGGAAATACTCGCAAAAACCCAATCAGGTAATCGTCCCAAGTGGGAATCGAACCCACGCCCGAACGCAACTCCAAATCGTCTGTCAAGCGCCTCAGCCGACTGAGCAACGCCAGTGGAAGATTGTTAAAAATTTGAAGAAACCTGTTCCATGGTAAATTAGAAACGTTGTAGTAGACGAAAATCTGTAGAAAACAATGTGGATATTATGATTGTTCTGTTTTGAAATTGGTTTATATAGGCTATTAATAGAACGAATTTGTATTATTATTATTCTATAAACTTACTCCTTAACAAAGTTAGAGAGCTTCCCAATTTATTGACTTTTTAATAGATGCATTATTTTATGAACAAAACTCTTTATAATTTTTATGCTCGACCATGCCGAAATGTAGTAATTATACACCTGGTAGCAGACCTTTAATGCATGTCATTAAAGTACACCTACTCATTAAAGGTCAGGTCTTTCAGCCAATGACGACTCAGGTTACAACTGTTCAGTCAATGACAGGTCAGCTTTCTACCGTTATAAAACCGCAAGTATCGATTATTCTCGGATATGCAATCGAAAGAGAATTAGCGAAAAGTCACGGAGGCTGGAAATCCAATACTGTCGCAGAAGGTTATGTTCTGTTACTATAATAATTAGCGTTAATTGTAAATAATATTCAAATAAATTCAATTTGTCATCTCGTTTTTCAATGTCGAATTCAATAATCAAGGTTATAATATTATAATATTATCAAGTTTAACGGGACTACGTCAAGGTCAATGACATTATTGTTCCTCGGAAAAAATCAATACTTTCGCGTCTGCGCACATCTCACAATTCACGACCTAGAACAAGGTCACTTCCGATCTTGTCAGATACAAATAAAATGTATACATCTGAATACCGGTCATTTCAAGTTATAAATATGGTCGAGCATAAAAAGTCGTATGAAACTCGCCTATAATGGTAATTAAGAAGCTCGTATGAAAATTATGAAACTCGCTTCCGCTCGTTTCATAAATATCCATACTCGATTCTTAATTACTATCATTATAGGCTCGTTGCATAATGTACTATTATATGTGTACTAACTTCTTAACTGAATTAGAGAACTTTGAAGACTTTTGTGGCTACTGAATAATCCTTCGAATGTTCGATAGTTTATGTAAACCTAGACATTTAGGGTAAAGGTTGGTAATATTGTGATACTAATAATATTATGACAGTTCTTTTTCAGAATTTTTTACAATTTTGCTGAGCGAGAGGAAGATCGGTTTTTTTGCATCAGCTTATTAAAGGAATGTTCGTGGACGAGTTTCTGCACAAAACCGGTTCTTCTCTCGCTCAGTGAAATTGTAAAAAAAAAATCTCAAAAAGTACTATCATAATATTATTAGTATCACAATATTACCAACCTTTACCGTATATTGTGTAAAAATAGCCTATATACTGTAAGTCTTTCTTTCTTATTATGTGGTTCATTCCTCTTTACAGACACGCTCGAAAGAGGATGAACTAATTCGTGTTCTGTTAGATGAAAGCTTCCGGGAATCATGCAGCATAGAAGCAATCCGTACTGAGATATTTCGCTATAAGTACCTGAAACAAGATGTTGATTCTAAGAATAAAGATTCAGTCGATAAGCCTTCTGATAATGTTAAAGATATGAACCATCCTCAAACCCCAAACCCATCATCTTTACGAGACTTTTACCTGAAAAATGACACCATCGAGGAACTGTGGGGCTCGTTTGAAGGCAACTCGAATGTGGAGGAGGTTCAAGAGGCAGGTCCGGGAAAAGAAGATGACATTGCAATCAAATCTCAGAGACTTCGAAGTGAGTACCTGGACGAATCGGGACCCAAATCGCAGCATGAAGTCGTCATCGATGAGCTCTTGGAAGACTACGTCATCGATAACGGCATATCAGGCGAGATGAGGAAGATTCTATTATATCTGAAATGCCGTTACATATTGCGCAGAATGCAGCTGTTTGAAGAAGAAGATGAGGATAGGAAATAAGCCAGTGACTCGGAAAGACTCATGACGTAACTGAAAAGAGCTTCGCCAAACTGTTGATCGATGTGGAGTGAACTCACTCTGTAGTCTTTGAACATTAATAAAATTTCCTTCACTACTCTCTGATATGAGAATTGCCTTATCCTTTTTTGTGAGTGAATAGTAGTTCCCATTTACGTTTGGTTATTGACTGTTGATTGTATAACGTAAGATTTTTCAAGAAAGACGCTCAAGTCTTCATTAAATTTTACTTCAAATCTCCACAATTTGTCTCACATTTTTGTGTGTACTGTATGTGATCACTATACTTGGGAATATAGTAATCTTGATGCAATAATAATAAAAATTTCGCGTGCACATTAGAACAGTTATTCACAAACTTTTAATAGGTTCGACCCACTTTCGGGCGAGACTTTCTTTTGAGTCCTTCCACAGCTCTACCGTACCGGTATTTAACCCTTTCGAAAAATACAAATCCCTGCAAAATAGGAAACTACGATAATTTTACTCAATACAAGTAGATACCACCCAAAGAACGACCAAAATATAACTATGGTGTAACATTAACACGAAATATTACGTAAACATCATTTTTTGTACTTCGAACTCTTACTGTCGTGTCCCAGTGGTCATAATACTTACTTACTTACTTAGGCCTACTGCTTTTAAGGAACCCGGAGGTTCATTGCCGCCCTCACATAATCCCGCCATCGGCCTCTATCCTGAGCAAGATTAATCCAGTCCCTACCATCATATCCCACCTCCGTCAAATCCATTTTAATATTATCCTCCCATCTACATCTCGGTATCCCCAAAGGTCTTCTCCCAACTAACACTCTATATTCATTTCTATATTAGCGGTAATAATAATAATAATAATAATAATAATAATAATAATATGAGCCCGAGTGTCCCTATCAAGTGCAAAGCCCTCCTGCAAGAGGATAGCTCTCTTATTCTCCAATGCGATGAGCTGTAATAGTTGAATATAAATTGAAAATTATCGTTATCCAACGATTTATAAATAAAGTTAATTTCTGGTCGACATCAATTGACAAAAATAAATTTGATTTATTTCAGTGTACAGTATAAAGAACCCATGGAATATTTAGCTACGTATAATGCGACATATAACTTAATGAGTTTGTTTCTGGGGACATTCAATTATGGACAACTTTAAAGAACTGCGTTTTGAGAATTTACCGAAAGAAACTCAAGCAATTACAATAGTCACAGAGGGATAGACTACTGAATCCGATTTCAGGCAGTTGCTTTCAAGCGGCTGAAATTAATATTGATTATATTATTAATGGGCAATAATTATTAATTAGTATACATACATACTCATTGAAATATTTACTTACTGATGTGCAGTAATATTGAAGCTAGAATTTTTTCTCGGAGCATAGACCAGTTTTGGATCAAAGGAATATAAGAATACGCTTGCAAAAGAAGCTATTACATTTTTGGTTACACTTGCAATCTCGTATTCGTACAAAATAAGTTTCTAGTTTATGATTGTCATCAAAACAAAAGCGAGAAATCTGCTTCAATTTGAAAATGATATCAGTGTTTTTTTATCGAATATAGAATTCAGATTTTAGAAGCTACTTTCTGAAAGACAGGCACATTTATCAACAGTAATCTCACTAGAGGTTTTGATTTATCTAGAGAAAATCAAAACTCGAGTGGGATTTAATTGACTATTACACGATTAGAAGAAAGTATATAAAGATTAGAAGAAATAAAGTACTCTAATACAATAAAATATTAACTGACTTACTAAAATTCTATTTCAATAATGTTAGCTTAACCAAAACGTTTGAACGGAGCCGCCATTTTCAGTTGACTATCTATGCGGTAAACAAATAACAATCGCAAAGCATGTTTTATAGTACCATAAAGAATTTCCAGTTTGAATAATAATAATAATAATAATAATAATAATAATAATAATAATAATAATAGTAATACTAATAATAATAATCATCATCATCATCATCATCGCCTCTCCACAAAAGACATGTTCAAAACTAATTAAAATAATACAATTACGTTTATATAAAAAAATTTAACACAGTGGATAAACGTTGTACGATATATATATGTAACAATTCCATTTATTCCTGTTTATTTAAGTTTAATATTTCTATTTCTGTTTTATGTAGTTGTCTTTCTTACTGTTTTCCTTACTAATTCTTTGCAATTGAGGTCCACACCTGTGGAGTAACGGTCAGCGCGTCTGGTCGCGAAACTAGGTGGCCCGGGTTCGAATCCCGGTCGGGGCAAGTTACCTGGTTGAGGTTTTTTCCGGAGTTTTCCCTCAACCCAAAACGAGCAAATGCTGGGTAACTTTCGGTGCTGGACCCCGGACTCATTTCACCGGCATTATCACCTTCATATCATTTAGACGCTAAATAACCTAGATGTTGATACCAGCGTCGTAAAATAACCGAATAAAAAAAATTAAAAAATTACAATTGAGGACGTAGCTTCAATAAGGACCCATACTTCAAAATGCTGTTCTGAGGTACATAGAGTTGAAATTTTTGCAAACAGTGCAGGGCCTATAACATATGAAGGGGACAGAGAAAAAACGAACAGTCACAATTTTCTTAAGGATGTCATCATCTAATTCAGTATATTACTGCAAAATTTATTGTTGTTCCCAATGAAAATGTAGAAAAGGATGATTGTATCAATAGAGATAATTCTGCTTTATCAGTTTCGATAAGGAAAACACATAAATTAAATGATGTCGTCACCCTTATGAGAATTGTGACTCTGTTCGTTTTTTCTCTGTACCCTTCATATATTAAAATAAGCTGGTTTATCAGCATTACTGATCAACATTTCTCAACGAAACTTTGTGGGTACAACAAAGAAACTACGGAGAATCTATTTATGCATTCTCCGGAAAAAAGGACCTATAAGGACCCTTATTGCAGCTACGTCCTCAATTGTAGATGCCCCTTCTCTTTCTTGTTTTATTATATTTCTTATTTTTGTTATATGATTATTTCCTTCGTTTCCATTTTTACTCCTTCTTTTAATAAATTTTACGGTCATTTAAATATCTTTCTTACGTAAATTAATTTCTTATTTTCGCATTTTAATTCCTTTTCATTGTGTTTCCTTCTGGTTATAGTTTTTGCTTTATTATTTCATTAATATTTTTACAGCATTTTTCCCACATATATACTTCACAATGTATAGGCTACATTTCTTCTTTCTTAGACTTGGACTACAATTCTTTAACTAAAACTAAATAACATTAAAATTTACTTGAAGCTTTCAGATGGTCGCCATATTATTAGGAATACAAACAGAAAATATTATAATAAAATTTTAATTAGGCAATTATTTGAAATTTATTACATTGCTGGTATAACTGTTTCTTTCAAACTAAGTAATAGTGTATATGGTATTCCTAAATAACGCTCATTTTGAAGTATAATTCCAAGTGTAATTAATTTCAGTGCAGGTTTTTAACATTTTAGTTTTAAATTAATGTTTTTGAAATCTTGATTACAAAATGTTCCTGAAATGTTACAATTTACACTGTTTGTGTTGACAAAGAAGCCGTTGCCTAGAGTCCACATTGTTAATTACCCTGTCGACATTCTCTTAGCAACGACTATGCACTCAAGTTTTTGTGTAAAATTTTGGTAGCATGGCTTCTTCTGAGTTGAGTAATAGAGTCTCATCTACGAACTGAACTTGCTTTCTTAGCTACGACACTGCGGGTGTGGCTCAAGGTGGCACCATGACATCATCCATTTGCTTCTGTCAGTATTGACAGTTTCTTCGTATTCAGTCCGTGCGCCATGAGCGTACATATTGTGAAGATGTTGCTGGTAAGCACGATCTGTACCATGTGTGGCTACGTCGTCGGAAGAATGCATGTGGACAAGCCCCCACTCGGCCTGTCGGAGGACCCTCACATCAGAGACGGGAAGAATCAACTCGACAAAAAGCCGTATTTTGAAGAAAAATCATTTCCCCAAAAACATTGCAAAGAAGAGCCATATCGCAAAGAACAGTATCACAAAGAATGGACATGTCCAGAAGAAAACCTTCAATCTGGTGAAAAATCACATCTTAGTTACTTACCACTCTGGGAAGAGAAACCTCAATTAGAAGGTAATCCACATTTGCAAGAGAAACCACATTTGAATGAAAAGCCACATTTCAAAGAAAATCTAGAAGGAAAGCCACAATTCGAACAAAAGTCACATTTCGAAGAAGAGCCACATCCCAGTGAAGTACCACATCTCGAAGATAATAATCGGTACCAGAAAGAAAGGCAGAGCCCTGCAGAGGAGTTCAGTCCAACTGGTGAAGAGGAATATCCAAGAAAGAACTTCAGCCTAGAGGATGAAGGTGAAGACGAGGATGATGTTTTCAAGGAGTCCTTTAACTTGGAAGAAGCCTCAATTTCTCAGTCGGAGAACGAGGAGGTTTCTTCCAAGGCTCGTGATCTGCGAAAGTTACACCTGAAAGATGAAGTCTCTTCGAAGTTTTCTTATCAGCACATTATGTCAGAGTATTTGAACCGAATAAGCGAACTCAAGAAGTTCTTTGGCGACAGAAAGGACTAATAACATTTTATTACATATCTGTCTTTTGAATAAACTTCAAACTAGAGGTTATTATATTTATATGTGATTTGTTTCTTACTTTAGTCAAATCGTACATTCAGTGTCATTAACTGTTAATGTAATCTGATAATCAATTATAACCTATCCAACTTTGAATCAAGAAACAGATTTATTATAGGAGCCATCCTCCTGATTGGTTGAATAGCATAAATGTTTCTATCGAGATATATAAATATTTTCCGTTACCAACGTCTAAATTAACCGATAGAATTTAAGCAAGACCATAATGTATTTTTGGTTCAGGGAAAATACTCACATTTTACAAAAACACTGGTAAAAATACCATTGTTCCCGTAAAATACGAACATTTTCCGTGGACCAAAAATACAAATATCAGGCATTGAAAAATTAAGTTTTTTTTGTACCATTTACAGCTTTATCGATAATCGATTACAGCTTATTGAATATCGATTACTGAAAGGCTAATCAACCGTTTCTTCCACTGAGCTTTTTCCTATGAACAATGGTGATGGATGACTCCTAGAATACATCTGTTCCTAAATCTGTTAAAGAACTTTCCATCTCGAACTAACTGTATTTAACAGCGCTGTATCAGCTGCGAAATTTCCTAGCGTGTGTGGAATTGATGAGACGTTATTTGAAGGAAAGAGTGTGAAGATTCGCCATTACATTACCACACATCCGGATTACAGTTGGAAGAAAGCTCGAGGATGTCTCAAACTGGTAATGAGCTCGACCTGGATTATAATACTTCCTATAGTGCGGCCTTAGATCAAAAGTTCAGCTCGCTACCGTCTCAGTTACGCCTATAGCTTCAAGTTATTCTTAAAATGTTGAAAATTTAAAGTTTAACAAGAAGGAAGTAATTAAGAAGTTTTCCATTTCAAACGAAATATAATATATAATCTTCAAATTGTATGATAAATTTGCATATGATTCAAAAGTTTGTCGTCTTTATAAACAGCATTATCATCTTTCGTGGAAGCTAATCATATAAAACATAGTGGTCAAGTCAAACTTTGCAACGCTCAAAATTTGTCGGATCACTGGAAGACAAATTTGCAGTATGCTATGCTCTTTTTTATAGTTTTTCTTCCTTTTACCATTCCTTTCTCTCATTTCTTACTTTTTCTTTCTTTCATTCCCCCTTTCTTTCTTTCTTTCTTTCTTTCTTTCTTTCTTTTTCTCTTTCTTTCTTTCTCTCTTTCTTTTCCTCTCTCGTTCTTTCGTTCTTTCTCTCCCTCTTCTTTATTCCTTTCTTTCTCTCTTTCTTTCTTTATTCCTTTCTTTCTCTCTTTCTTTCTTTCCCTCTCTCTTTCTTTCTCTTTCTCTCTCTCTTTCTTTCTTTCTATCTTTCTCTCTCTCTTTCTTTCTTTCTTATTTTTTCTCTCTCTTTCTTTCTATGTTTCTTTTTCTCTCTCTTTCCCTCTTTCTTTCTTTCTCTTTTTTCTTTCTTTCTCTTCTTTCTTTCTTTCTTTCTTCCTTTCTTTCTTTCGTCTTGTGTTACTGTAGGACTGCAATCAATCGTTATAACTTACTGATGAACATCTTCATCCAGTGGGGAGCTATGACTGAAGTTTTTAACTTCTACAGTGTTAAAGTTACAATAAGGATTTCTCTATCATACTATTCAGGCTACCTATGTACTTACCAGTACATGCCATATCAAATTTAGACTATTTGAGCGTAGTACTTTGAATTAGTATATTACCTTGTAATCAATAGTCACTATAAAAAGTTATTTCGAGTTATTTCGGAACATTCCTGATCCTCGTATTTATCTCAAATTTTGCAGAAATACCTATTATTGGAGAAAAATTCGTTCCGGCACCGAGAATCGAAGCCAGGACCTCTCAGCTCTGCGCGCCGAACGCTATTTCCATCTGAGATATATCGGGACCCGATTCACGGATTTCGTACTAAACATTACATTTATAAAGTAGAAATTAATAAATAAGTCTGAAGGAAATCTATGTAAACTCATTACTAATAATATTATACTAGGAGTAGCAATATTTAGTAATTAGTTTGTACATATTTTCTCAAGTACTCGCCTAGCTTAAAAAAAACAATGATTTAATAAGTAGTGTTTTAGTGATTTTCGAAAGGAAAATTTTGATTTCTTGTCACAGATATTGGCTGAAAGGGAATTAAAAATTTTGAAACACGAGTAAAGATGATAAGACTCAAAAAGTTGCGTACAGTGCTTTGAGAGTGTAATGACATTTTTATTTCGAGTATCATATGAATGGCAGTCAGAATTTCGCTTGAATAAACCTTTGCATTTAAATACCTGCTGTTAACCATGCAAGCAGAAATGTTAACATGAACCTCGTGTCTTCTCAGCCACCCTCTAAGCCAGGAAGGCAATTTTTTTTTGTTTTATTTTGGTTAGAATACCGGTACCCACCCATTTCCACATAATGCCATCAGAATCAATCCGAACATATTTTATTACGAGTAGAATAGTCTCATAGTCAATTGAGTAGTGTCCTCAATTAAGACAATCCATCCTACCTGTGCTTTTCGTAAGGTGTTAAGACAAATACCTGAATGCTTCTTTAAAAAATGAACTACGAATATACACATTCCTCTCATAAATTTTGGAATTTTTTTAACAGTAATCTCACTAGACGTTTTGATTTATCTAGAGAAAATCAAAACTCGAGTGGGATTTAATTGACTATTACACGATTAGAAGAAAGTATATAAAGATTAGAAGTAACGAAGTACTCCAATACAATAAAATATTAATTGACTTACGAAAATACAACTGTCTTCAAATGTATTATTGTACCATCTCAACATTACAAATATTACGCTAGATGCCTGCTAGATGGCAGTATTGTCTTTATACAGACACTGTAATGATTACTATTCAATAAATCTTAATATTAAACAATCTCTGATACGTGACTATCCATAATATCATATAGCAGAAGTTCCTTTTATCCTCTCAGAGCAGAAGCTATAACATAACCTAACTAATATACACAAGTGTTAGAAAAATTTTAATTAACGACGATGACATAAAAAATAAACATGAATAATTTTAAAAGGAATAATTATTGAATGTACAATTTTCAAATTTGAATGTGGTTGGTGGTTCAATTGATGTTATATTGGACGTGTGCGTAATAGAAGTG
The DNA here is from genome assembly GCF_040183065.1 of Periplaneta americana. Classification (NCBI taxonomy): domain Eukaryota; kingdom Metazoa; phylum Arthropoda; class Insecta; order Blattodea; family Blattidae; genus Periplaneta; species Periplaneta americana. The sequence goes on along the minus strand of NC_091128.1, from coordinate 75,035,942 downwards.
GAACTCGTTGATTTAGGCCTACATGGTGTATTCAACTTATTCAGAATTTCCGAATGAATAATTTTAAAAGGAATAATTATTGAATGTACAATTTTCAAATTTGAATGTGGTTGGTGGTTCAATTGATGTTATATTGGACGTGTGCGTAATAGAAGTGGAACTCGTTGATTTAGGCCTACATGGTGTATTCAACTTATTCAGAATTTCCGAATGAATAATTTTAAAAGGAATAATTATTGAATGTACAATTTTCAAATTTGAATGTGGTTGGTGGTTCAATTGATGTTATATTGGACGTGTGCATAATAGAAGTGGAACTCGTTGATTTAGGCCTACATGGTGTATTCAACTTATTCAGGATTTCCGAATGGTGCTCTTCATTTATTTGTAAATCGGATTTCAGAAGATGCATAGGTATGATCAGTGATTTTTATTAATTCTTGTTCTTGAATGCCAATGCGAGTCATATTTGAAACTGCTGTGCATCGACTGGAGTAGTTTGTAATTTTATATATATTTTTGACGTCCAGACCAGCGCAGTTTCAAATGTTGGCAAACAAAGAAACAAATGCTAGGGAAGCGATAAAATTTAAAAAATGCTAGGGACGCGATAAAATTAAACAAATGCTAGGGACGCGATAAAATTAAACAAATGCTAGGGACGCGATAAAATTGTGCGATAAGCAGCCATGATTGGTTGAAATACGTCCTTTCGTACCGTTTTATTGGTCAAAAGTAGTATGACGTAGTAAGAGTGTAATAGTCAAATTAAAACATTCACAAATCGGAGCCATGGCTTTCTGCTGTTGCATTGGATACTTCTACATATTCTTTCGTTTAGTCCAAGGGCTCGGATCCCTTGTCTAGCGAGGATAACGGCGTCTTTTTTCATACAACGGGACGGTGAAAAACGGAGTGAGACAAGTCACCAACTGGCTTAGAGCTCACATGGATTATTCCTCACAGCCGCAAATCTTCTTCCAAGGACGTGCGATAGCGACTCTTTTAATTAGGGCTTATTTTCCCTCCCATTGTCCCTTTTTGTGTCATTCCAAACAGTTTGTCTCGCCACATTATCTAAGTTTTTAGATAGGCTTTGCTAGTCTGCTTGCCGTAGTATTTATTTAATCCTTAAACCCGTCCTTGTCAAACCTAAAAATTACATACCAAAAATGAAGGCGTTTCACCCAATCCAAGGGATTAAAATTCCTTGTCATTTTCTTTTTCGAGGTTTTCCCCAAATCAAAGACGAAAGTTAGATAATGTCATAACAAAACCTATATCTCATTTCGACAAAATACAATTACACCGATTTCAACGATGCTATAATAGGCCTAATCTTGCGATTAACAGAAGTCCATAGAAGTTCATAAAGTTTTGTTCTTAATAGCAGATTAAAAAAAAAAAAAACTTAACACTGTCACATTTATTTGTCTCACTAAGTTGTTGTAGTGTCAGGGTAATAATTTCACTCTCACTAAGAAAAACGAAGCTGATTCTTCTTTTGTTTCTTTTTTCCTCTCCGCCGTATCTTAGCGACGATCGAGTTTGTAGGAGTAGGCCGTATAAACGCCCCGATAAAGGAAAATAAACGATGTTTTTTGTTGGTACTGATGTGTCTAGCGCACGCAATGCTGTGTTAAACACACTAAGCAAAGCGTACGTGATTATTTTACAGATATTTCAACACAACTGACGACGATTTTTCTTTCGTAACTTCTTTTTAAACACGAAGTAGGCCTACTTTGCATTAATTTAGCATCTTACATTAAATCAGCACCACGGTTATAGTAGCTTCGTGCATAGACCTCGTAAAATGTATTTTAGTTAACAAATTTTGACTTCTTTGCATTTGAGTAGCAGTAGATTTCGTCCAAAAGAGGTACATTGGCGTTCAAAGATATCTGACCCTACTGTCAGTGTTGTCAATAGCACATAACTATATCTGCATTATAATATTCAATTTTTCTTCCCACTCTTACTGATTGTAAAACAACTTTGGTTTTAGCTGGAAACTGCTGATATTGTCAAATATGAAAATAATTTATGCTTAGTCTACATAATCATTTTCCCTAATACTTTTTTAATCGTCCCAATAATTATGCCACCTATTGAGAACTAGCGGAACTCTTTCAATGTTTGTCAATTTTGTTATATCTTTGGTTCTGATTTATCCGTGGTTAGAAAGTTCGCTTATACGATCATAAAATCGTAAGTGAGGTATCTTTTTTAACGTCAGTGTACCAGTGTTTCTGCTTTTTAGTAGGTTATTTTACGACGCTTTATCAACATCTCAGGTTATTTAGCGTCTGAATGAGGTGAAGGTGATAATGCCGGTGAAATGAGTCCTGGGTCCAGCACCGAAATTACCCAACATTTGCTCACATTGGGTTGAGTAAAACCCCTGAAAAAACTTCAACCAGGTAACTTGCCCCGACCGGGAATCGAACCGGTTTCGCGGCCAGACGCGCTAACCGTTACTCCACAGGTGTAGATATCAGTGTTTCACAGAGTAAAATTCTACTGTAACTGACTTCGGATCTGGAGAGAATACATAAAAATCGCCTATTCAAAATGATATCTAACTACAGGGACATCATTTTATTTTTTACTTCAATTTTTATTGTACCTGAGTTTTTTAATGTACTTCACTCCCACCCCTTCTACTAAGGAAGTTCCAACTCCACACAGAACCAAGACCGCAGATAGTAAGCAGTACTGAGTTACTGAGTATAGTACGTTCCAGAAATATGTTCGAGTTTTCCTTTGACGAAAGAGCTTTCAATATTGAATCATATTTTCGCACAGATACTGTCCGTTTGCCTACGTCGCATCCCGATTTCCCCCACCTGCTTCTGCTCGCCCCTCTGTAAAAGCTGGGCTGTCTTAGCTCTTTTCTGAAAACATTAATTTCTCTTAGGAATTGGACGTTTACGTAATATTATACAGCTGTTTAATTTAACTTAAATAAAAGGGCCTCGTTAAGTAATTAACTGTCACGTGATTTCCTCCCTTTCTACAATCCTGCGGCATAACCACTTGGACGGACAGTAGATAGCATGTCTGAGTAATTTTATATTTTCGGGTCGGGCACAAGTGAAGATTGAATTCACAGTACGTAGAGTAGGTACAGAATTATTTCAACATGAGTTACTAGTACGAAGGACGAAACTGGCAATTGGAATTAGATGCAATAGTCTATAGTGCTATAATATGCACAAAAGAACTGAAGCCTGTATCGAAATGAACGGCCACCATTTTCAAAATTGTGTTTAAATATTCATATTATGATTATTTTTCAATTTAACTTCTTTCTCTATATTGTACGCTAATGTGCTGTAGACAGTATACACTGCATAATGAATACGTTCGCATGGATAACTCACTTCGTGAGTAAAAACACTTATTCTTAATACAGTACAGTACTTTGATTAAAGAAAAACCTAATGAAAATTATCAAACTCAAAATCGCGATATTTCCTAGTTTACGTAAATGGATGAACTACTTTTCTTCCATCCTATACCTAGTAGAGTGATTTGTGTTTTACACCAGTATCATCGAACTCCAGTCTTGGAGGGGGGAGCAAGCGGTGTTTCCGGTTCTCTAAAGATATAGACAGGTTAATATTAAAAATGTTAGTAAGAATAAAATGATATCTAACTAGTTAGGACGTAGAAGTTCTTAGAGATCGCGAAAATTGTGACTTTCTGGGTCAGAACATGCCAGAAACTCTAAAGGGGAAATGTTACGCATCTTGGATCATTGGGTTTAATTATGTTTCACATGAGAGAGTTAATGATGTAAAACGAAGAAAGAAGAGCCGAATTTTACAAAGTTCAAAACTCGCCGAATTTTGTGCAGCGTATATTACGGTCTGTCGTATTTTTAGTTGAAATGGTTGCCTCCTTCCTAATCGATATAGGTCAGTGCACAGAAACGAGAATCTTAATAAAAGATCTCGTATTAGAAAATTGTTAATTTTTTTTCTTTAAGTGGGCACCTTTTCGGGAAAATTGTCTATTAAGATTTCTCCAATACTCTACTCTCATATTGCTCCTTAACAGAAGCGCCGATGCAACCGGCATCATATATGCATTGGAAACATAAATTAAGTTTAAAATCATAATAATGTTTTATTTTCGCTGGCAGAGTTAAGGCCATAAGGCCTTCTCTTCCACTCAACCAGCCTTAATCAATACAATACATAAATTTAAATTACAAATATTTTCACTACACTTAAAAGGTTCTCCAGCAATAATCTTCGCTACACATTTATTTAAATTTAGATAAATCTATAAGGTAAAGTAGTAACTTAATTTATGAGCTAATTTAATTCAATGAATTATAATTAATTTAATATTTGAGATAGCTAGTAAAATGATGAAAATTAATTTAATATAAGCTTACTAGGACTATGTTACAGGGAGAATGTATATATTTCTATTTCTATAATGAGAATATTAATGTAATTGTCATTAGAGGTTTTGTAAATCTATTTAGAGAAATTAAAGATAATAATAATAAGAATGGACAGATGTTAGTTTCATTATAAGTAACAAATATTAATCAGCAATTCATCTGTTAAGTAAGAATTTATGTAATTTTGACCTAAATGAAGCTATTGTCCAACAACCCCTTATATCACTCGGAAGCGAGTTCCAATTTCTAGCAACTGAAACTGTGTAGGATGAAGAATATAAAGATGTCTTGTGGTAGGGTATAATGAGTAAATTGTTATAATGAGATCTTGTACTTAGCTGATGATATGCGGATAAATTTTGAAAACGAGAAGCCAAATATATTGGGGTAGCGGTGCGCAGAATTTGAAACAAGAGAACAAGGGAATGCAGAGCTCGTCGATCACTTAGCCTTAGCCAAGACAGAGTTTGGAAAGACGGGGAAACATGATCATACTTACGAATATTACAAATATAACGGACGCACGCATTATGCACACGTTGTAGCCTGTTGCTCAAATTTGCATTTAGGTTACTTAATATAATATCGCAGTAGTCAAAGTGTGGCATCACGAGTGTTTGTACAAGGATTAATTTTAATTTATCAGGAAGAAAGTTCTTCAGTCGCTTTAATGAGTGAATAATGGAAAATATTTTTTTGGAAGTGTGATTCACTTGTTCATTCCATTCCAGGTGACAATCCATATAAATACCAAGGTTCTTCACGGTCGTACTGTATGGAATAGTAGTATTATTTACAATTATCGGTGGCAAATTTTGTTTGTCACACTTCGATCTTTGATGTTCTATTAAGATTGCCTGCGATTTACTTGCATTTAAATTAAGTCCGTGGGTTTTCGACCATATGGATATAGAATTCAAGTCATCATTAACTTTAGTTATGGCGTCATTTATGTAGTTAGGTCGAGTATGCAGATAGATTTGTATGTCGTCAGCATAAATATGGTGTCGGCAGGATGTTAGATTAGAAGAAATATCATTAATATAAATAGAAAATAGTAATGGTCCTAGGACAGAGCCTTGTGGTACGCCAGTCTTCGTGGTACGCCAAATGGAATAACGATTATTAATAGACACGCACTGTACATCATCATACAAGTAGGCCTATTACATTAAAACATAGTACTATAATCGGCGCATTTCGAACTGGCGAATCAAGATCAAGCAATGCACTGCATTGTCACACCTGCATACCCTATTCCTTCTCCACTAAAGTCAGCTGGGACAGCCGGGACTACCAGTGCTTTAGTTCAGTTTTCAGTTCAGTGACTCGTACGTGGTTTGTACGTTTGTACGTTTGTACGTTTGTACGTGGCCTTGGTCCGCCAGTTCGAAATGCGTTGAGTATATTAGCTTGTACAGCGATGCTGCATTCATTTTTTTGCACGGGTTACAATATTCAATAACATTTCAAATTTATTGCTTTATGATAATGCTAAGATATTGCCATCATGTGATGATCTACGATTATTTCAAATCACACAAACACCAAACACTCAAACATTCCACGCGTATCTTTTTTCTGACTCTATCTCCTGGCCCCTTATTCTTATTAAGACATATTTCTCGTACTCATAAACAATTTTGAAGATACCACAACAGGCTCGTAGTGATGGACCGAATATATGTCAATTTTGTCTTTTGTGTCCGTTTTCAACCTCCAATAAATGAATTTTCTTCCTCATAGAGCCTACCTCAATAAATCGATTTCATACTGTTAACTATGATTAGGCCTACGTCACATTTTATTTACGTTTTGTTTGAATGTATGTATGTGCATGTATTTATTCACACTGCAATGGATATATACCCGGTGACAGTGGTAACTAATTACACTCAATAATGACAATAATAAACACAATTAATGAAGAATACAACTAATAATAATACTAATAATTAACACTAACAATAATTTATAATAATAATAATAATAATAATAACAACAGGGAACATCCTAAATTAAATGAAGCACTATCGCTTAAAATAACATTTAAAGTAAATCTAATTTGTATCTTAAACCTAAGTTCGAACTAAAATCCACGAGTATGATATGCTCATACCTGCACAAGTACCTTTCAACACTACACTCATTTCGCTGTCAACTCACTCACTGCACTGGAACTACGACACATTTCACTGATTCTATCCTGATTTCACTAACACTTCAAAAACATTTCACTGTTCAAATACTTTGCACTGCCCCTATAAACTATAAACCTTCACTGAAGGGAACACGTTTCACTTACACAGCACACTTCACTGACACAACACACTTCACTGACACAACACACTTTAGTGACACAACATAATTCTTCACTGATACAACACTTCAATAACAAAATATCAATTACACCCTTTAAATACTGTGTATAATTACCGTCTATTAGTAAAGTCTTTAAGCCTATTTTTAAATACATTTGGTAAAGCCTATAGTAAGTCTGCAGGTAAAGCATTCCAGTCCCTGATAGTACGATTGAGAAAAGAAAACTTTCCACTGTCCGTCCTATGTCTTCTTTCCGTCAATTTATATGAGTGGTCGTTCCTTGAAGAGTAATTTGGCGGCTGCAACCTATTTTTTATTTCTCTCTATTCAGGCTCATCTCTATATGTTTTGAACAGAAAAAATTAATTCACCCCACACTTGAACCTGGGTCCATTTACACCACAACCAGGCTCTTGACCAATACGCTACGCAGATAGTTTTTATCAATAATTTCATAATAGTTTCAGTGTATAAAAAGATCAATTTTTATACTGATCAAATTGTGCTTTTAAGTAACTACCAAGAACCATTAACTGAGAAAATGTCCAATACAAATAGTCCAGACAGCAAAGTGTCCATTTGTAATGTCCAGAACAAATTAGTCCAATGAAAGACTTGGTCCAATGTGTATATTGTCCAATTTAGTGAAGCTCAAACATAAAATAAGGCCCAACAGAGTTAAGGTACCATATATGGGTCAGTCCAGGCTGACATATGTCCAATGGCAAAATCATTAAGTGAATTTTCTTCTCCTTCTCTTTCCATATAGGCTTAACCGCCTGTTTAGACTTCCCTATTCTTCAATCGAATTTTTCCTTATTCTTTTAGGCCACCTGGGCTTCTTTTTCCTCTTGGAATGTTGTCCGTTGCTATGCGTACAATTCTTTCAACAGACATCAAGGATACGTGCTCATTTCATTCATTCTTTTTTGTTTCTGTCCAATCTGTAACAGGCTGGAGCTTACATATTTCCTTTACATCTCCATTTCTGATTCTGTCATTCAATGTCTTTCCAGATATTTTCCTTAATACTTTTATTTCAGTTGTTTCCAGCATTCGTCTTGTGCTTGTGTTTCTGTTCTTGTTTCCAAGGCGTAAGTCATTATTATCTGGACTGGATTACTGCTTTATAGATTCTTACTTTTGTCCCTTTTGTCATATATTTAATTCTTGACACCAAATCATTAATGCATCCTGTTATTTTAGCTGATCAAATTTAATAGATTTAGTATAATATTCAATATCATATCTTAACATATGATTTCAGTGGGTCCCAAGTCATTGCAGTATTTCTGGAAACGAATGCGCAGATGCATTAGCCAAAAAGGGTGCCTCCCTAATCCAAATCACCCAGAAAACAACATCGTATGTCTCAAAATTTAATAGTAAAAGACATTACTAGAAACGTGTATTTTCAAGAACTGAAAGACGAAATCAAGGAAAAAAATTGGGAGGCATCAATTCAAAACATGTCAGACGGACCACGAAAAACATCAGTCGCCCTTTTCCATCTCAAAACTGGTCATGACTGTCTTGAACAACATCCACATCATTTTGGAATTTTGATGTCTCCAGCTTGCATCCTTTGTAACTCATCTGAGGTTATGGACAGAGAACACCTCTGAGATGCCCAGGTCTGCGAAGTTCCTCAGAGCGAAGTTCCTGGGAAGCTAAATCGGAAAGTATGGAATTAGCTAATGGGATAATAATTTTCCTTTTTATTGAATTGTAATCCTGCCATTAGATTAAATAAATATAATAGTCAATGAAACGTTTGTTTTATTGTTGTGCTGTTGCCCAGAAACAACAGATTTGGAATCTGCATAGAAATTATTTAAAATCTTTCGGATATGGCAGGAACAGTCTTCACCCAGTGTTACTTTACAGGCAAAATTTATATCACTGCCTTCAAGCAAAGTGGCTCGTAATGAAGTTGAACAAGTGCAAAATCAAGAAGTTGCGTCGTGTTTGCCTCAGAGAAATGCTCTTCTTAGAATGATACCTTACCAACAGAATAAATCTCGACCACCTCTTCCGACATATTTTCTGTCAAACGAAGATCCGTACAAGAGAACACTTCCAGGTGACTTATTTTTAATCTGTAAATCAGGTATGAACGTTGCAAACAGAATGTTGACGTCCCAAGATATTTGAGGGCCATTTCGTATCACTTTACGCTTTACAGAAACTCCCAAGTCTCCTCCTGAACAGACAAACTGAAGGCTGTCCGTCTATTCAACTTGTGCTTGTCTGTATAAAATTATAGAATTTCTTTCGAAATTTTAGTAAATTTATTAGCTTTGTCAGTGAATAATTTCTGATTGGACTTTCGAAATTGTGCATTTTCAAATAAAGAGTTCATTTCTGTGGACATTATGAGAATTGGACTTGTCCATATATTGGACCTTTCTTCACGGGAACGTTTTCAGGGTGGACAATTTGAAAATTGAACATGTTGTATATTGGGCCTCTTAGAGAGATGGAAGTTTCCATTATCTGGACTTGAATGTAGTTTGGATATTTTAAATTTGGAAATTATCTGTGATAACTAAACCGCGGGAGTGCGGGCCCTTTACCGTCAAGTTAAGTATGACTGGAGCGTTCCGTGGCGAGTGTACTGAACTCTCAGGTAAGCAATTCACTGTGCGTGCTTCAGACGTACAGTCTTGAGTATATGAATTGCATACATACAATAATCATACATTTCGTACTTGTCTAATTGATGCGATGTCGACGGAATCTTTTTCTTTACAATAAGGAATTACAATGTACAACTATGTACATACGTAGATTGTCAAAGGAGAAACTTCTGCGTTTATCAGTTAGAATATGTTTGTACTGCGAAAAGATTCTTTAGACATCGGATGAAGTTAAGGTACAGATGCATTATAGGGGCCAATCTCCTTATTGGTTGAATGGTATGAATGTTACTATCGATATGTATTGTTGTTATAATCGATATAAAATATGTTGCCAATTTCTAAATTAACAGTCAGTTTTATATTGTTGACTTGTAGCCTACTTCAAAATAGAAATAATGGCAGTAAGAGTAAAATGTATTTTCCCTGGACCAAAAATATAATACATACTGACTAAAATTACATCTAGTAACAAAATATTTAAATCATTTTTATTATTTTTTTTAATTTGGTAGCATTTAATGCTTATCGAATATCGAATACTAAAAACGATAATCGAACCATTACTTCCGCTGACCTTTTTTTGTGTATAATGTGTGATGAGTGGCCCCTATAATGCATCTGTTCCGAAGTTAATGGAGAGTACGTGAAAAGATTTGCATTGTCATTTAAGTTTTGTTCTGTTTTTTTCACCAAACTGTTCAACACTGCATAGCCATTATTCTTTTTATTAAACTACGTAATTTGTCATTTATCTTATCATAATACAGCCTTTGGTGTGCCCTGTTAATTGTTTCCGGTACTTTCTCAATTAATTTAATATACACTCGGACATTTGTAGACCAGACGTTTCCAGTTGAGTTATAACTTGTGACAAGTTTCCGTAATTGGTCTTTATGAATTGTAGATTTTGGTGCATATTTTCTGAAATTAGGGATTTTGCTGTTGTAATGGCAGCTGAATCTTCGCCATCTAATGCATGTATAACTAGTTTGACTTTTTTGTAATGTTCTGCGAAATACTGTATAAGGCAGCTTCAAGCCAGGTGCTCCATCTTGTGACTACGGGTTGAGGTGGAAGTGGGATATCTGGCGCAATTTCTCGAAATTTTAATATTCTTGAAGGGATTTTGAGAATTTTTTTTTCACAGACGCTATAAAACAGTCCACATCGCTATATAAAGCACGAATTGCTTCAGCAACTCTGTGCAGTCCGTGCGCCAGAAAAGTTAAATTCACCATGTTGGTATACCACTCTTTAAGTTGTTTTGCTGCCTTAATAATATATGGAGCTGCATCAGTGATGAAAAGAAGTACATGATCATATTTAATCTCTTCCGGCCATAAAAGGCGCATAGTCTTATAAAAAAAACTTTGAAAATAGTCGCATGATTTACCTCTTCCAATTTCCCTGAAGTTAGCACAAATTTTTTCCCTACACAGTTCTCGGAAAGTATACCGACCACCACATTTGCCACATATCTACCACTTAAGTCTGCAGACTCATCAACTGAAACCCATATATTTTCTGATCGTTCACGCTTTCTCGAATTTTGGCAATCGTATTCTGATACGAAATTGGTAAATATTCTTTTCTTATTGCTGCTTCTCCTGGACTATGTTGATTTGTGTATTTTTTCAGAAATAATCTAAAGTCCGGATTGTCCAAAGTTCTGAATGCAACGTTTGTGTGTACCAACATGTCACATAAGTCTATATTGAATCGTGACCGACTATTTGAACTCGATTGGTTCTTGTTGGAATTGCATTCAACATTTTCCTTGTGTGCTTTACTATTACAGTATCTTTCAAAATAGTACTTCTTAGTTCGTAATAATCTGAAATTACACACGACACATATAACACTTTCTCCTTCTATAATAGCCTAAATATATCGCGTCCGAATTGTTCCACTAAATTATTTAGGCCTACTATTGCACTTCGTGAGCGAGTTGTATTAGGCATTGTAATATGTGTCATTTCACATACGCAACTCTTCAGTATGACAGCTAAACAAACTCTGAATGTTTCGGGTTGGATACACGGAACAGTACGGCGAGAGGCGAGAGAGACTTGCGTCATCCTCTATACCCGTCTGCATAGTGAACTGCAATCGCCGTTTTAGGCCCGCACTCCCGCGGTCTGGTGATAACCACCAAGTAAAAATATCTCGTTTAAAAACGCCTACAGGCAGGAAGATATTACGCAAAGCAATTTAATTAAAGTTTAGCAGTAACAGTAAAAATTCACACGTCCGGAAATGTGATTACATTCCTCACATATTGGTAAAATACACTCTCTGTTCGCGTAATATTGAACGTACGCAGTATCTTCTATTGATTTATTTGGTTCTGTTTGTGTAATATTTGCATCCCTAGCGGCAAAATAAGAGTCAAACGTAATCACTTCCTACTCGTCAGCAAATCTCCGAAAACGTGTTGATCCTCTTTCTAAAATAAAAGCCTGGAAATTTGAAAACATCCACATCAGTCTCTGCTGCAAAAGCCGAATATAGTCCAGTACTTAGCTACTGTACGTATGAAACGTTTTTATAATTTTCAGAACAGCAGTAGTGTCGGTGGTGTACGTAGTTGTTGTTTAACGATCTTTTCAACTTTAGAGGTTTGAATTCAATGAATTTCGGGGGAGGAACACTGCGACCTTTCAAGATCTGTTGCGCTAATACTCAAACTAGGCGCATTTCCAAACCCGCACCGGCTGACTATACAAAGGTTCGCTACGTAATTACTCAGATTTCAAGCAGGCAACCCCACTAGTCCCTAGGCCAGCCCCCTCCGTTTGTCGCCAGCCGGCGTTCGAGGAATGCTATGGAATTATGACTGAATGAAGAGATGTTGACGGAATGATGTAGATACCTAATATGGAGAAACGGGAGAACCCGGAGAATAACCCCAATTGCGACCTTGTCCGCCACAAGTGTCACAAACAATAAGTACTTTTGCAATAATAAATCCCAGGCCTTAACGGAACTCGAATCTGCCGATCACCTGCGTGAACTGCAGAGGTTAGTGTCTTCGTCAAAATCAAGCGTGGGGGAGAAGTAGTCGAACAATTTTTCGTTCTCTATCACGGAATAAATTCTTTGATTGATTGATTGATTGATTGATTGATTGATTGATTGATTGATTGAAGGATTATAACTAGGGACCGTACTTTGTCCCAGAAAGATACAAGTTAAGTATTACTGGAGTTTTTAGTGTAACAGATATGTACTTGCATGTCGCAAGCGAAGTACTTCTGTCTGCTCACGCGAATCCTGTTTTGTCAAGTTGTGCAGAACAAAACATAGACCACTTTAACAATTACACTAATATTTACAATTTATATTAGGCCTATTTAAACTATGTACACTAGAATACGCTATTTTTACTATTTACATTATGATAAAGAGTTTAGGCCTACATTGATCAAGCATTATTTACACTATTATGTACAGTTTTGTGAATTGTAATGAAAGGTATTTTATTTCATGATACTATAGCTACTTAAATACAGTAAATGAGCTTCAGACATTGACTACTTTCAAAGCGGATTGTCAAAAAGATAGCTTTTCGTCTCCAAAATATGGTCTTTCTTCAAATATAACTGTTATAGAATATGATTTTTATTTTTAATATATCAGTTATCCTTCATTATGAAATATAATTTTATGATATCGGTTCTTCGGTATAGTTGTGAAACTTGGACTCTCACTTTGAGAGAGGAACAGAGGTTAAGGGTGTTTGAGAATAGGACGCTTAGGAAAATATTTGAGGCTAAGAGGGATGAAGTTACAGCAGAATGGAGAAAGTTACACAACGCAGAATTGCATGCATTTTATTCTTCACCTGACATAATTAGGAACATTAAATCCAGACGTTTGAGATGGACAGGGCATGTAGCACGTGTGGACGAATCCAGAAATGCATAAAGAGTGTTAGCTGGGAGGTCGGAGGGAATAAGATCATTGGGGAGGCCGAGACGTAGATGGGAGGATAATATTAAAATGGGTTTGACGGAGGTGGATTATGATGGTACAGACTGGATTAATCCTGCTTAGGATAGGAACCGATGGCGGGTTTATGCGAGGGTGACAATGAATCACCGGGTTCCTTAAAAGCCATAAGTAAGTAGGCCTATTATTATTATAATTATATTTATTATTATTATTATTATTATTATTCAATTTTTGTGTCGCTATTATTTATATTCGCTGTGTATTTTTATACTGGTTGAGTGGAAGAGAAAGCTCTATGATCTTACCTCTGTTAGTGAAAATATAGTAAATCAATTAAATGAATGAAGAAATAATTTAAAGTGTAGAAAATATCATTGTATCGGCCTGGTTGGGGTAGGTGGTATAGTGCTGGACTTCTATGCCCAAGGTTGCGGGTTCGATCCTGGGTCAGGTCGATGGCATTTAAGTGTACTTAAATGCAATAGGCTCATGTCAGTAGATTTACTGGCATGTAAAAGAACTCCTGCGGGACAAAATTCCGGCACACCGGCGACGCTGATATAACTTCGGCAGTTGCGAGCGTCGTAAAATAAAACATAACATTTAACAATATCATTGTAGTATCAGTCTTTATTACTATAATGCATTGTAAACAGTCTATGAGGTCTAGTATTGAATCATGAACAGAAAGTCAACTTTAGCACAAACAAGATGCTGCGGCACGCGTCAAATATGACGTCACGTCAATATAGTCTATGAACAGCTAACCTTATATCCGTATGCCCTGGTACGATCCGGCACTTGACACATTTTAGTTCCATTGTATTAAGACCCATGTTTACAGTACATTCTGAGCCACACCTATGGATGACGGTGAGGCTCGCTGCATATCCGGGTTGTATGTAGGCAGTCCCACATATCCCTGGACCAGCATCCTCTTGGAGAAATGATAATTAATATTAGTGAGATCTTGATGAAATGACGTCCGTTCCTATATTAGGGGAAAAGGAACAGCCCCGAGAAAAACCCTGTCTTCGATCTTGTCCTCCACAAGTGTCATTACGAAAAATTTTAGGCCTGCTCGGATATCGAACCCGAAATTGTTACGTAATAGGTTGATTGTATAGACTTAGACCACACAGCCACTGCAGAGGGAAAGTATGAGTCGCTGTTGGCCAGAAGGCTAGATTAATTCACGGTAATTTTCCACCAGTACGATTTCAAGTTCTGTGTGACTGTTGGACTACAAGATCTGCGCTCATAGCGTTTACACTTGCTTACAAAGCGATGCAGCTCTAACAGTTGGATCTTTATTGAGATATTAGCCAAACTGCAAATAACCTTCCGCATCAAAGGCGAACACAGGAGTAATCTTCTCTGTAGTAGACCTAATATCAAAGCTCGCCGACTGCCAAATCTATGGCCGAGGCTACTATACGAGCATATTCAAAATGCAAACTAAACTAAACGGAGACAAAGAATTTGATTTTCATTCGATCACTCAGAATGGTTAACGTGTAATACGTATGGAATAGGATATTCTTTTAATTCTCGTGTGGTATAATCGATTAATAAAATCTATTTCAACCCTTTAGGCCGGTTTGCCGTACATGTGTACGCAGATCTCTGAGGGTAGTTCTGTAGCGGTTTTACGTACACGTGTTTACATCATGCACGATTACACAAAATCTATTGGAGATATTTTCATACGGGTTTTTCAAGTGTATTGCAGAGATTATGGTTTTTTCCTGCCATTTGGTTGTATTATGTTTAACCATTTCAAAAAATTAAATAAAAAGTGACGTCATGTAAATTTAATTCCATTAGGAGATTTAAATACCGGGTTGAGGGGTTAAGGAGGAGATGATTGTATAATTTTGCCGAAGCAATAAATTTAGTTACATTCTATGTCGTCCATAT
Source organism: Periplaneta americana (assembly GCF_040183065.1). Lineage (NCBI taxonomy): Eukaryota > Metazoa > Arthropoda > Insecta > Blattodea > Blattidae > Periplaneta > Periplaneta americana. The sequence goes on along the minus strand of NC_091128.1, from coordinate 75,020,684 downwards.
CGTTTTATTGCCAATTATAATATTGCAAGCGGATTTACAGAAAATACGATGGTGGGTTAATCGTCGCCATAAAACGACGGAGAATTAATAAGTTACAAGTTACAGGAACGACCTACATTTTTCAATGAGGTGCCTGAAGCTATCACGTTGGATGGCAGTATTATCGATTTGCGCACAAGTGAAACAAAGAAGTAGCAGTTGCAAAATGGCGATACCTCTACGCAAGTGTGTCGTTGGAGTCTTGATCCGAGCTTTGGTGCATGATTTGTCTCGGGCTAGTAATAATGTACCCAATACTCATCATTTGCGACTATCCAGGCAGCGCATTTTCGTTCCCAAACAAGTTAGGAAAGTTATCGGTTAGTAGCCTATATCCTGGAGTTTTAGGGTTCAAACTCTGATCTTAAATGCTTGCGTCAGGACGCTACGAAAGGTATAACCTAGTTCGATAAATAATAATAATAATAATAATAATAATAATAATAATAATAATAATAATAATAATGATAATAATAATGGAGTATGAGAACTGTAAGTGGGATTGCTACTAAATTGAAATGGTCTGTCCAGCTACTTTTTCACCATATAATAGTAAACATGATACACATTAACTGTAAATACTCTGTATATAATATATATAATTAATTCATTTTATGAAATCAACTTCGTTAAAGTGAGATTATGAAATGAAATTCATATCTTTACTATGACTGCCAGTAAAACTTTGTTTAAGCTAAGAAAATGTTCTTCCTACGTCGCATGAGGTTACAGGGACAAACTGTCCACACCTGTGGAGTAACGGTTAGCGCGTCTGGCCGCGAAACTAGGTGGCCTGGGTTCGATTCCCGGTCGGGGAAGTTACCTGGTTGAGGTTTTTCCTGGGGGTTTTCCCTCAATCCAATATGATCAAATGCTGGGTAACTTTCGGTGCTGGACGCCGGACTCATTTCACCGGCATTATCACCTTCATCTCAATCAGACGCTAAATAACTTTAGATGTTGATTAAGCGTCGTAAAATAACCTACTAAAATAAAAAGGGACAAAACAAAAATGAATAAATACATTAGCAATATTTACATTTTACACAATTTATGCAAATAATACATTTATACATTTATTAAAACCTATCCATTACAGTGAACGAAAACATATTCTGAGGTTATGAAATGCAAGTCTTTTGTGAACATCACATAAAATTAATAGACGACATGCCCAAAGCATCCTCAAAAATGCATAAAACGTGTCGTATTTTCTTGGTTTCACGTTTTATGACTCATCTTCCTTTTCGGACTTGGTTGTTTCCTGTCACTTATTTTCCATCATTGTACAGTTCGCGCCATTCAGTCTCGTAGACCCTGAATAGGCTTTGTAGTTTAAGATACACGCTATCGTTTGCGTTTGAGCTACGGATTTGAGAGGGCATGCTATTTTCAGCACGCCAAATTGCCATATTGTCCCGTTAAAGCAGAGTCAAAAGGAGGAAAGTGATGGCTCTTAATTTCCTGGGGCGCCGCTTGTAAAAGGCAGACATGCAACTTGATTAATATTAGAGCAGGTGCTTGTTCCCGTAATATCTTTTAGAAGACGAAACCTTTGATATCCTTTAATACGGAGCCGTCTATCGGCTAAATTTTAAAGCTGTTCACTACTTAAATAAAGTATATAGGTCAGAATCTCGTAGGAAGTGCTAAAATCAAAGTCAAAGCTTTAAGACATAGCTACTTAGAAAACTCAGTCACACTTTTTATTCTTATTCTTCTACTGCTTGTATATTTCACTCTGCACGTTCCATTTGATCTCGTACTTTTGTTCATTGATGTCTCTCTTTAGAGCTAATTGTATAATTTTCGTATAGGTAAAAGGTAAAGGTAAAGGCACTTGGGGGGCATGGAGATAGAGCCCCATGCTTTCCATGACCTCGGCACTAGAATGAGGTGGTGTGGTCGGCACCACGCTCCGACCGCCTTTTACCCCCGGGAAAGACCCGGTACTCAATTTTATAGAAGGCTGAGTGAACCTTGGGGCCGTTCTGAAAGTTTGGCAACGAGAAAAAATCCTGTTACCACCTGGGATCGAACCCCGGACCTTCCAGTCCGTAGCCAGCTGCTCTACCAACTGAGCTACCCGGCCGCCATAATTTTCGTATAGTCCCGGTATAATTACTTACTTACAAATGGCTTTTAAGGAAACCGAAGGTTCATTGCCGCCCTCACTAAAGTCCGCCATCGGTCCCTATCCTGTGCAAGATTAATCCATTCTCTATCATAGTATCCCATCTCCCTCGAATCCATCTTAATATTATCCTCCCATCTACGTCTCGACCTCCCAAAAGGTCTTTTCCCTCCGGTCTCCCAACTATCACACTATATGCATTTCTGGATTCGCCCATATGCGCTATAGTCCCTGTTTAATACGAGTAATAAATACTTCTTCTGATTGGTTGAAACCAGTTATTACGACTTTTATTAACTTATTAATAAGTAACCGTAAACTTAGCCACTCGAACGCAATTACGAGAACCGCAAAAAATAAATTTTCCTGGAGCTGTTTACAAAAAGAAAACACAGTTTAATAGAAATATTCATTGGAATAGATACGGCAATTGTTGAGCTGTTTTTCAACATAATCCCTACTAGGATTGAGACATTTGTAATATCATGGGATCAACTTTTTTATCCCTGTTTCGTAGAAGTCTACCACCAGGAATGGAAACCAGTGTGTGACAGTCGTCTGCACCTCTCTGTAGATTCCATGGTATGACAAATGTCTCAATTTCAATAAGGAATATGTTGAAAAATAGCTCCACAGCTGTTGTATCTGTTCCAATAAATTTGTTCAATGAAATTGTGTTTCCTATCTGTAAACGGTCCCAGAGAAACTTCCTTTTTACGGCCCTGGTAATTGCGCTCGAGTGGCCAAAATTTTTACAAGCACTTGTTTGACATTATTAACATAGTGGGAAAAAAAATAACTTTTTTCTCTGCCCCCATGAGAATGTTTGCTTGTTAGTCAGTAACGTAGCAAATTCCTTTTCTTTTCTTTTTTTTTTCTGATCAGTTTCAGTATTATTCTTTCTTCACCCACTCTTTCTAACACAGCTCTATTCCTCATTCTATCTGTCCATTTCACAAGCTCCATTCTTTTCCGTATCCATACTTAAACATTTATTTAACGAATTCTTACTTTTCTCCAATGAAACTATATCTCTTTTACATCAAATTATGAAATCTTTATCTCATTTCTTCACCAATTAAAATAAATAGTGAATTGATAGCATTTATTTTGCTTTATTCATTTATAGTTGCTTGAACTCCTAGGTCATATCGCAACTGTATTTTACTATTGAGGATGGCTGTATCTGTTGAACTTTACCTATTATTTCGTAGTAATTGGGGTCTAATCGCTTTCGCTTTCATTTAATTGAAGATTAATTATGTTCAGTTGAGGGAAACAATGGAAAAAGCCTCGACCACATTGGTCGGCACCGGAGATCGAACACGGGACCTCCCAATGCGTTACCACTGAGCCATCTCGCTCGGTTTAATGGCATTGAATGACTATAAAATGGAAAATCAAATCGCTTTTGATGAGTAATATCTTTGTTTGCATCTACTTTATTAGTGAGGAATAAGGAAAACCTATTACCTTGTATTTAAATAGTAGCAAAGCATGGATTAAGCATTTAGGTAGGCCATGTCTCGTTTAATTTTCTTTACTGTTCTCATATACAGAGTGTTAAAAAATGTATCCAATATTTTAGGAGGTGACAGTATGCACCAAACAAGAAAAAATTCGAATTAAACATGGCTCTTACAACACAAACTTTCTGAGATCTGAACACTTGTTCATAGGAGGTGCTCAATGTGACGTCCATTTATGGCAATTCATTTTTCTGTCCTACAATACAGCAGACTACCAGATAATCATACCGTAGTTGATGGAAGACTGATACATCGCAATGAATACTGAAAACGAAAGTTTCTTTGCGGGTATGAGCTGGGTTCAGCAGAGATGATGATGTGAATTTTCGTAATCAGCATGTGTAGGCTGATGAAAATTCCCATGCAGTTGAAGAAATAAGGCATCAGCACCGATTCTCAATCAACTTATGGGCAAGCATTCTTTGAGATAGATTAAGGAACATACGTGCTGCCACAGAGATTAACTGGGCCTCGTTATCAGGACTTTCTCATTAACGTATTGCCTACCTTACTGGATTATGTTCCATGTCAGCAAAGACTACAGATGCCATTCATGCATGATGGCGCACCAGCACATTTTCTTCGCAATGCGTGTGAACACCTGACGCTGACATTTGAGGACCGCTGGATTGATCGGGGAGGCCTCACACCTTGACCTGCTCGTTCCCCACATCTGATTTTCGTTCTCTTTGCTTATTTTCTTATTAAAGGAAAATGTTGTGATGTTTCAAAAAATCGATTTCAAAATTTCCACGGAATTGCACATTGCCGATGCCGAAAAAGGCGTATTAAACATGCTGTATATCTGCCTATATGTCAGTCCATCTGTGTATAACTTTTTCTCCCAAACTATTGGATGAAGTTTGTCCATAATTCATTATCTAAGATGTAATTCGTCTGCGAATACACATGAATTAATGTAATAACTGTGTGATAACTATATCTTCTACAATGTTTATGCATATTTTGTTTTATATCCTCCCTTCGGAGAAACGGCATGTCTACCATGTCTCTTGGCGTAGAATGCGTCTTTCTCTGCACCGAGTTTCGGGGTCCGTCGTAAAACGAAATATGGCAGAATTTGAAATGATTACTGTCTCAACACTATAAGCCACAACCCAACGGTAATTTTATTATTAGTTAGGCCATGAACCAATGTAACTTGTGCAATCACTCCCTATGACGCCAGATCCCCCTCATTACGGGGCACGAGGGCGTCGAATTTGAATATGCAATCAGCCTTGCCGCGTGGCATCTTTTAGTAATATCTCGGCATCGAGAGCAGCTACAGACCTGTGCGACCACTCGTTTGATTTGTAATCCCCAATTCTGCAAAATTACAGCGACAATATAGTCTACCGGTACATGCACGATACATTTTTAGTGAACCATAGTTAGGGTTACCAGATACTCATTAGTGAAAAACAGGACAAACTAGTTTTAAAAGCAGGACGAAGTCCGGACACAAAACAATTTGTAGATGTCTTATTCCTTAGAACTTTTTCAGATTCAAAAGTCGAATTTAATTGATTATTGCTTGTTAAGTTGCGTAGGCATATACTTGTGTTAAATAATTATCTGTAAAATAAAATAAAATAATTAAAACAGTTAAAACAAAAAAAGTACAATCACAGTACAGTACATTTTATTTCCAGCACTGTATACAGAAACATAGGCCTACCAGAGAAACACCAACTATTTTTTTAACCAAATTTTACATGTAGCCATAATTACAAAAACTACTTCACTCACCATATATTGCTGACAGATCACTGAAACAATGGCCTTCACTACACTCGGAAGAATAATTTCGTATGTTTACAGTTTTACTGATGCTGATTTTGAGGTAAAAAAAATATTAAATTGGTTCAGCCTCGTGTTACTGATGATATCTCGGATCATGCTACTGTTTATGCTCGCCGATGGACCTATTTTACGGAAAAAGCGTGATGTGTCATGGTTTATTCGTGGCTTGTATTCGAAAGAGAATACTTGCAGCACTATTGTAACGCTGTAACGAAAGTTTATTGACCAGTGATGCTAATACTTGGAACATTATTCTACCGTTGCAATGAGTTCAGACTCTGAATAAAATATATGGACAAAAAAATATAATTTTATTCGCAGTTCAGAATTATGTTTTAAAATGTAATTATAAAAAATGATATGATTGGGACTTTTCCATAAAAATACGGACATTTAAAAAACCTTCAAAATTAAATACGAACGGCAGGACAAACCTTCAAAATACGGACATGTCCTGCTAAATACGAACGTTTGGTAATCCTAACCATAGTGAACAATTTGTTGTAAGCTGGGACTAATTTCATAATGTTGCTTCAAATGAAGAGAAATTATATTGCATGTTTTTCATTAATACTTATCTTATCATTGATTCATATTCTTGATTTGTAAATTGAAACAAAAATAAAATATTCAATCTAGCACGAATGTAGTTTCATTCCCAAAGCTGATTGATGTAATTATCCTACGTTCCGGTGTATCCCTCATACAGCGCGGATTATTTTCTTATAACCCTTGATTCACACCTACATAGAATGGCAGTTTTGGAAATCACATCATGTGCCTTTAATAACACATCTCTTCTCTTATTTATTCTACTCAAATTCACATTGCCTTGCGATTTATTCGTCAAAACAGCTTTCGTTTATTGAAGTCGTTTTTCAATAGTTATTTCGCAATCCGGTAAGTTAAGCAGCTCTCTGTCTTATTACAAATATCAGCCGTTACCTTTTCGAGTTTCCAGTTGCAGAAGACCGTGACTTTAGTCTTTCTCCTTGCATTAATTGTTTGTGTAGAAGCTGCGTTACTTGTGTAGGAAGAGTGAAACAGTCCCATAATGAACGAGTTGGCAACGAGCGCAGAAGCCACAAGAAATTGATGGCCTCACTTTCCTGTGCAGCAGCTTCGCTCATTGTTCAGCCCATCATCTGCGAGCAGGCTTGCGGTGAATTCATTTACACTCCCGTGCCGATCTCTCCCTTAAATTCAGCTCTGCGGCTCTCTGTAGATAGTTTTGCACCATTCTGCTAGTAAATAACAGACTGCAGTTTACAAACCTTCGTGCTTCCTGATTTCTGTGAATTTAAACCCTTAATCGAAAGAGCCCACAGGTCGTTTCACACACAGCATGCGCTTCAGTTGATATCTGTCAATTACTTTATGTCCGTATCTGACCCTTATCTTCCAGCTCATTTCCAGTCTTTAGGCTATTTGATTTTATTTATACAATGTCCACCGTTGTGGCTGAGCGGTTAGCAAGTCTAACTCCGAACCCAGCGGGCCCGGGTTCGATTCCCGGTCGGTATGAGTTGCCTGGATGAGATTTCTTCAGGGTTTTTCCCTCACTCCTATGGATGAATATCAGGCACCTTTATCAGGCGATTGGAACCCCACTCATCTTCGACACTTCCTTTCCTCCCCTATCATCCTTCATTCATCATCCCGTTACTTCTTCTGGTTTTCAGATCGCTCTACAGGCGGCTCTCCGAAGCTGCTGGCTCTCTCGACCTGCCTCCGTGGATTGTATTCATGCGATGATAGATAGCTTCTGCAACAGAACCCGGGACAGACCTTCTCGGGGGAGGACTTTCGCCTCGGACCGTTAAGGGAGCCTTGGAGGGGGGGTTGTCGAAGCAGGAGTGGTACATGGACTCTGTTGGCTGTAGGGACCGGTCGTTAAGGGGGTCAAGTGGTTAGGTCGGTGCGCGTAGAGTATCGATGGGCAAGCAACTCAACCCATATAGGTACAATAGACCTCAGGTCGTAGTACGTGGGATGTTCCCTCCCTCCTAACAAGAAAAAAATATATATGTATATATATATATATATATATATATATATATATATATATATATATATATATATACAGGCAATTATGACTACTCAGTACTTATACCATTTTCTAGTCCGTTGTACTAATCTCTAGGTAGGTGTATCTTCACCCATACTGGCCGACTGAGCTAAGGGACGTTGTGTATGCAGGATGCCTCAGAAAGCCTTCTTCGCACATTGTCGACCCATGATCGGATAAATGATATAGATGTTAGATAATCTATGTAAAGATTATTATTTTTTTGGTCTTACAGAGTACGTATGTTACTGTAACAATTAATATTAGAGCAGAAAAATTCACTCCGGCGCCGGGGATCGAACCTGAGTCCTTCGTTCTACGCAAAAAGCGCTCTAATTATTGAGCTATGCAGAAGTTCAATCCACAGCACCGGATCGCATCCCTCTCCTCCAGTGTTCTTCCTTTAATGGCCTGACTTAAAGTTCGACATGTATGTTGACATTTTTATATTAGGTCAACTGTCATTATACAAGGAGCGCACTCATTTGAGTGACTTGGTGGCCGGGATTTCACAATAATATGCACCTTTGGACGAAGAATCTACGTAAAGGTTAAATTTTTATGGTCCTACAAAATAGGTGTGTTGCGGTAACAATTAATATTCTATAGGACCACAAAAATAATCACGTGCGCTGACCTTGACATCCCTGGTCTACTAACATGTAACATGAATAGGAAAAATTTGCCGCTAGATGGCAGCTCCCAATGGTCCTATAAGCCGCGTGTGGGTACCTATAGGTCCTATGCGTTATGATTATGTGTGATCAAAATACTACTTTGTTTCGCGGCTCTTATATCTTCGTTAATCCATGATATTCTTTGCTCTATGAGAAACAAGAAGAAATTCAACTAGACATATATAAACAAAATTTAAAATATGAAAGTCAATGAGTTGCTCAGGTACAAAAGTCCCTATGTGACAGAATTAAAAACGGTTTTCAAATTAAAATTGCAAACTAACTACTAGGAGGACATTTTATGGAACTTGTAAGTTTAATTAATTATTTTTTGCTCGTAAAAATTTGCCGGAGACCTTGATCTGTTCATATGCTACCAATTTTTAGTGTTTACAAAAACTATATATGAAGTTTTCCGATAGGAATTTTTGCAACTAAACATTTCAATAGGAAAAGGAAAATATAATCTCATCTGTCATCCAGTGAACAAGTGTCCCAGGAAATTACAGCTTCAATACTTTCCGAGAAAGGGTTTCGCCGAACGAGAAAACTTGAAAACCTTTTCTATAATATGAAGAGATTTGAGGAATTTTTCCACAAGAGTTTCTGGCACAAGTTTCTGATTATTATTATTATTATTATTATTATTATTATTATTATTATTATTATTATTATTATTCATAACACACTTGTATATGTCACACTGGCACAAAGTAGGTAGAATATTGTTTTTTTTCTTTTCATAGTTTGAAGCAGACATACATATGAACAGGATATAATCGGGAACTTCCATCAACCGTTGGAATTAGGAAAAACGCTGTTTCAGTGAAAGTATTATTAAAATGGTCTTACGAGCAGGTAGTTTAAGCAGCCATCGGATCCGTTCAAGCAGATGATGATTATTAACTACAAGATTCCAATTCTCACCGCTAGGAACACTGATTTACAGTACTGTTACCATTACTTATCGAATGCCCTAGTAATTATTTTTCTACAGCTCTGTTTTTATTTAAGACGCACATATTACGCCTATTTGTTTTTGTGTGGAATGCCATCACTGCTACCGTGTGCATACATTATTTATTTATTTATTTATTTATTTATCTGTTTGTCTATTTGTCTATTTATTTATTTACTTATCCTATCCGTTACGATAATGATTATGATAATGATTTTGAAGATATTAATTGCAAAACCTACTTATACCAGAGTCAGATTGTCATTTATTTTTATTGTATTTTTTTCTATTTTAGGCCTACTTTTTAAATCAGGCATGAAAACAATAATTTATGCATTTCGATTCATATTTTCACGGAAATATACCTTTTGTGCTTCTCTGGCATTCAAGAAATTGGTTTCTGTCACGCCTTCCGTCTGTGATGTGAAGTTAGAATAGAAAAGTAAATTAAGCTTTCCATGTTATATTTAATTCGCTTTTCTATTTGATTGTTTAAATTTGCCATAACATCTATTCAAATATCGAGTTTGAACAAGTGAGACTTTGTGAGTTCCTCGGAAGATAAATTAATCAATATAATGTTTAATTTATCCCGCGCCGTAACGTCGTGGTCTAAGGTATCCTGCCTAGGACTCGCGTTACGGAATACGCGCTGGTTCGAGTCCTAATGGGGAAAGAAATTTTCTCATGAAATTTCGGCCAGTGTGTGGGACTGGTGCCCACCCAGCATCGTGATGCACTTGGAGAGCTACGATAGGTAGCGAAATTCGGTTGCGAAAGCCAGCTATAACGGCTGGGGGGATCAACGTGCTAACCACACGATACCTCCATTCTGGTTGGATGATCGTCCACCTCTGCTTCGCCATGTGAACGTGAGGCCAGCAGCCACGAATAATTATTAATGTTTAGTTTACATAACCATGTTTTCAAATTTCTCATTTTGGTTTATATTTTGTTGATTGTTGGCTCGCAGACGTCTTTACAACGATGGTTTGAAATCATAATCTGATTTGGGTAGTCTAGGCCAGCGTTTCTCAAACTTTTTTGAGGTGGGAACCACTCTTTTCAGTCAGAACAGTTCCCTTCATTTTTGTAGCATATTTTAATACCAGTAGGCCTATACTTATATTTTAAAATAGAATTAATTAATTATAATACTTTTGTAATTATATATTTTGTAGCCAATCAGACTTACTTACTTACTTACAAATGGCTTTTAAGGAACCCGAAGGTTCATTGCCGCCCTCACATAAGCCCGCCATCGGTCCCTATCCTGTGCAAGATTAATCCAGTCTCTATCATCACATCCCACCTCCCTCAAATCCATTTTAATATTATCCTCCCATCTACGTCTCGGCCTCCCTAAAGGTCTTTTTCCCTCCGGTCTCCCAACTAACACTCTATATGCATTTCTGGATTCGCCCATACGTCCTACATGCCCTGCCCATCGCAAACGTCTGGATTTAATGTTCCTAATTATGTCAGGTGAAGAATACAATGCGTGCAGTTCTGCGTTGTGTAACTTTCTCCATTCTCCTGTAACTTCATCCCTCTTAGCCCCAAATATTTTCCTAAGCACCTTATTCTCAAACACCCTTAACCTATGTTTCTCTCTCAAAGTGAGAGTCCAAGTTTCACAACCATACAGAACAACCGGTAATATAACTGTTTTATAAATTCTAATTTTCAGATTTTTTGACAGCAGACTAGATGATAAAAGAGCCAATCAGAAGTAACTTAAAACAAATTCTGTACATTGTTGATTCATCGCTTGCCTGTTAGCAGTTATAGTCCCGTCGCTCTAATTTCCGGCAGCCAATCGTTTTGCAGGTCGGCTACATTTAAACGTGTGCGTCTTGTGATTCGCTGATTCATTTCTTAAGGCTCGATAAATACTTAATATAATCGCCCGCCATTTTAGCTCTTTAGTTGGCGTTCGCAGAAAGCACATGAAGACGTTATTTGCCGCTCAATTATTTGCTGAATTACATTGCGTTTGATTTATTATCATAGGAGTTACGACATGATAATGTTTAACGGTGTTGCAAATAGATTCCTCGTATGGTAGCTCGGCAACGTAAGAACAAAAATGGCGAAAGATACTACCTACCTAGACTTTATAGAGCCTTCACTTTCTAAGACGTAAGCAAAGAGGCGGAGTCACGCCGGAAATAACAGCGTCGGGACTATAGTTGTTTAAAATCCTTCTTATGTGGTACACGCTAGTAGTTGTCCATGTCTCTGTTAGTGTCCATTATAAATAATGGAAACCTGGCTTTGATTCCGAATCTTTGAAAAGAAAGGAACATAATGATACGCTTCATTTAGGCAGTGCTAATAGTTCAGAAGCTATGTGTGAAGAAATATATTAATTACTGTGTCATTAAAGAAATATGTAGTCCTAATGGTAGTTATTCAAATAAAAAATATATTCGTAAATATGACAAGAGTTATTTGGAACTTGGATTTACTTGGTGTGGCAATGAGAGTGAACCAAAACCTCGGTGCGTTGTTTGTTACGAAGTGCTTTCCAACGAGTGTATGAAACCCGCGAAATTGAAACGGCACATAGAGACGAAACACGCAAGTGTAAAATGTAAACCTATGAGATTTTTAAAATAGAGGAGTATAAAATTTCTTATATCGTCATCTGGAAAAACAAATTAAAAAATTAATGTAGAAACAAGCCCGATTTTCAACACGTAAAGATGCAATTTGGCACGTTCTATTATTGGTGTACAACGTACAGTACGAGCCCATTTCAATGTCCAGACTGGGTGTCGGCAAAACTACTAAGAAAGTCATCAATACATGAAAAGATTTGGTACTTTGATCCTCTGTTATGAATTCGGGTGGTCCCTGGCTGGGTTATAGGCTTGGCACCAGATATGCAGGGAAAAGATGGCGAGAAACGCCACTCTCATAGTGCTTTAAATCCCTCTTTTGTTGTTGAAAGTAGAATGGGAAGTGGGTAGACTGGTGGGGTTAGAGATTTCATAAAATATTAGTACTGGGAGAAAAAGTGAAAGACGATTGCCGTGTGTCATTTCCAAACTCTGAGATTTTCAGCTTTAGTGTGATACGCAATTCGTTTGAATTTTCTTTTTTCTTTTTGAAGGACCACAAGAACAGAACTCGAGGACCACAGGTGATCCACGGACCATAGTTTGAGAAACGCTGGTCTAGGCAGATCATGGTTTCAGTTGCAATGTTGATAAATTCAAACTTCAAAAATTTCCCGCATTTTCGGAAGACCACGTTGCTCCCAGAATGACCATATGTCCCGATTAAACGAGATTGTCCCTTTCTGAAGGTGCAAAAATTTGACCTGATTTTTTTTTTACAAAATTTGTCTTTGTCCCTATTATTAATGACAATGTGTTAAAATTTTGTCATTTTATTTCTTATAATATAGAACAAAAATGCTAATAAGGCCGTGTCGTGAGTGGGATGCAGGTCGAACGGCAGCGTGCGTCTATTTCAAGCGATAGCGTTCATACACTATCGTAGAAATGAGAGCAGCCCACGTGAGCTTCTTTAATTTGTCTTCACACACACGCATCGCTACAATTGGCGATGCTCAAATTTCAATTCTGTTTGAATCTTGAAGCGGCGACAAATGGCTTCTCAAAATGAACTACACTGAGGTTTTAATTTCCGACGTACAAAAAGACGTATCCTTTGAGAAATACGTGATGAAGATTATCACAACATATTCATATCTAATAATAATAACACTGGTCAACAATGATTTTCTTAAATGTATAATTTCTGCTGTTTCTTATGTAATGTCATCTGCTGATTCCAAGAATGAAGTCAGAATTTTTCTACCACCCACTTTTTTTTTTTGTAATTTTAGAAATATTGATTTATTTTTATTGCTATGTACAGTCCTTAACATGCTAATGGAAAGAAAATATTTCAAATATTTCATTTTATCGTCTTAACAGTTCACCTATAACTTCAGATCATTGTTGCCTGTGAAGTCAGAATTCATAAAAATGAATATTAGTCTTCATAATACTCTGAGAGTTCGTATTATTTCTCAGGTGAGTTGGAACTTACAATCTGAAACAAGTTTCATAATCCGTGTTTTCTTTTTCCTAATATTGAGTGTAGTAAAAGTATCTTGCAAAGTAAAAAGTAAAACATACCTCGAAATACTGTGTAAATCACAAACAGTTTTTGTTACGTTTGTGGTTAATTTACTTTGAAAGCACACAGGTTAATTTTACATTAGTTAAAAAAGCTTACGAGTGTTCTTCTGATGGCAAAATAGATGAGGACAGGAACTGGGCCTCTGAAATCCGTTGTGCTCCATGTAATTCTATTAGCCTAACTGGTTGGCTAAAAGGATCCGGTCATATGCCTTTCCTGGTTCCAATGATATATGCTGGGAACTTAATAATCATTCAACAGACTGTTACTTTCTAGAAACCCACAGATCAAAAGATTACGGAGAACTTGTCAGCGAGCTGATTCAGAACTATAACGTGATGGGATGTCATGTATCTCACAAAATAACTTCTTGGATTCTCATTTATTTTTTTCTTTCTTCAAAATTTCGGGTAATGATCACGAACATGGAGAGAGTTTTCATCAGGATTTTTCTGAAATGGAAAGGCGCTACTACAAAAAATGGAGCCCAAAAATATTCTGGCAGACTACTGTTGGACACTCAAAAGAGATGTTTTTCAAGCGAAGTAGAGCCTAAAATCTATTTCACAAACAGTTTTATGTAAATAAATATGATTTTTAGATAAAATGTTACAAGGTATCGATACTAGAAAATTCTGAAATACATTTCATATAATTACTCAAAAACCCTGGGTGATAGAAAAATTTTGAAAACAGATCTGAAATCAACACGAAAAATTTCATAAGAACCACTCTTTCTTTATCTTTTAACAAAAAATTATGTTTTATTTTGTTGACCAGTGTAATTAGGCCTATAGTATTGTACTGAAGGAGCAACAGCGGTGAATGTTTCGAGTATACATTTTTGTGGTATTAATTTTATTGTAATATAGGTACTCGTCGCTTGTTGTGAGGTCCTCTACTGTGAGGTTATAATGTCAATAATGACCTCTAGCTTAACTTATTTAATAAGAGAGTTTGCCACATGAAATCTGATAATAAATTAAATATTTCGTTATTTTCTCCTCCCTTAAACTACGTGTCTACTTAAACGTTTCTTTTCAGTTAAGAAACAGAGTAATTAAGCGAGTAAATACGGTAAGTTGTTCACGAATTTCTGTGGTAAAATGTTACTTATACAGGGACATCACTTTATTTTTTACCAACATTTTTAACATTAACCTGGCTATACTCGGAAACACTGTTGCCCCCTTCCATTACAGGAGTTTGATGTTACTAGTGCAATATGTAAACAAATCATTTTACTGGGTATAGGAGGAGAGAAAAGTAGTGTATCCATTTATGTTGTAGGGAAATACGATATTACGATTTTCAGTTTGATAATCACTTTTACGGAATTTATCAAAATACAGTAGAGTAGTAACATTTTTTTTTTCAAAAACTCAACTTTTTAGGCGGCTATGTTCGTTATGTAATGTCTACTTTATTTAGCATATTAATTATTGATGTTAACATACAATATAGAGAGTGCATTTAAATTGAGGGGCTCATAAGTAAAGGGCTGCAAGTGCACTTAAGTTACTTTTGAGAAAATGGGGTTTACATATTTAAGCTTTCGTAAAACCGGTGAAATTTTTATTTAAATTTTAATGTGTGATGCGATTAAAATATCCCGTTGCCACTAAAATTTTAGATACTTTAGCTTACACTGGATGCACTTAACTCATGTTATTACAAATGTCACTAGCATTCCTTTGCTTCTAGCCACCTCAATTCAAAATAAGCTAATCTGAATTTTTAAACAAGTTGCTGAAAATGGTTGCCGTTCATTACAATGCAGGCTTCGAGATTTGTATATTTACTCGCAAGGGAGACCTTCCTTACTGAAGACCTAAGGACAAACATGATGCTGCCCAAGACGAACGCTTCGGAACGACTATTGTCAACACTAAGAGAGAAAAGAGAAGCCACCCCAATAGAATTCTACGCCACAGGAGCCATGATAGACCGAGAATGGACGAAGGCAAACTTTGAACTCAGGCATGTAATAACAAGACTGGCAGTCCACGGATTACATCACCTTATCTGCAAGACAAGAACATACCACGACCCGAGTGACTCATGCGTGTGTACATTGTGCAGCAAGAAATGTGAACGCTATCATATTGAACTATGCGCCAAAAGAACAAAATCAATAAACGAGTACGCAAAACAAAAGTAAATTAAATGCAATATAAATGGCCATTTGGCTGCAATAAATACATTAATTAATTATTTACGCATATTATTAAAAACATTTTGAAGCATATTCTCTGAAATTTAATTTATCGTTTCTTCAATATAATTTTTAATACGATATTATTAATATAGGTTCTTTCTTCTATAGAAAACGCAACCATATTTCTGAAACACACTATACACTGCAGTGTATACTTAATTGCTTGAAGACTTCGAATGCAACAGCGGCCGTAAGTTTGTGTATCTGACGGGAGCAAGGACATTAGTGAAGGGGTGAGAGTGAAGTACATTCAGAAATGCAGGTACAACAAAAATGCAAGTAAAAATAAAATGATGTCCCTGTATAAGACTTTAAAAATAAAAGTAGCATTTCCCCGAGACTAATCCTAGTGGACATTCTTCGCTCCGAATGCTGCTTTAACGACAGAAATATCACTCCCACACCTGTCATAAATTTAATAAGGAAAAAGGACTTTCGTTTACCTCGGCGGCATAAAAACTGTTTGCTTAGGGAGTCATAAAATTGAGAGCTCTAGTAGGAAACGCTAATTCAAACAGCGACAATCAACAGGTAGTTCCACCTAGCGTCTCATAAATGAATTACCTTTCGCTCGTGCTCGAGTACACTTCGGCTTCCCCGTAAATAAAACGCGGTTCTCCCTTCATTACGTGATAGTTACCGGTGCTTTTCTTTTGTCATCGCATTCCGCACATGCACCTTCAACTGTTTCGAGCTTCTTTTGTACAATTTACACGCAGCAGGGAAGTTTTAATCCAGCGTCCAATGGCGGAAATTAAAGCTGCGTTAACCTGAGTTAGTGTTTACAAGGCGTACAGATGGGATTTTAATTTGCTGACAACGGAATAGAGCGGGAACTTGGGATCTGTTTTATAAACAGAGAAAACAGCGGCAGTGTTGTTCTGTTAACTGAGAGATAAAGCAACAGTGATCTGTGGCTCACGGAAGTATGTAATAAAATTGGTAACAAGGCATTTCAGTGGCGTTCAGCTCCTGTGTTTGCCGTGCAAAATAAAGTAATCACAGTACGTTTATTATAATTTTCACGTAAAGCAGAAGTTCATAAAGAAGTTTGTGACATTCAAGTAACGCAAAATGGACAAAGAGATTTTACACTATTGCCAAATGAGAACTAAATCTAGGGAATAAGTAATAAGCCAGTAATAGGCTGCTGAAGTCAACTGTTTTCCATCATTGCGTCGTTAATAATACCAGAATTACGCGATAGCTGTAATTGGGAACACTGTCAGTTTTTGAGTCTTCATAGCTCTTTCTAGATAAAATTAGCATGTTTTCCTCTGGGTGATGTACTATTATACCTGTGTATGAGAGAGGGACAAGTAAATAACAGGAAATTTGAAGAAATCAATGATTGTGTAACATCTATAGCCTACAGGGATTATGGTAATGGAATTAGGATAAATAAATACAATTTGCTGTTAAGATTTAAGTGTATCCAATGAACGGAATGAAATAAGCTTTGGATAACAGTCAGTCCTTCAATAACAGTAATAATAATAATAATAATAATAATAATAATAATAATAATAATAATAATAAAATAATAATAATATATAGATGACAAGTAAAAAAACTATTTTTGAGCCAAAGAAAATTATGAATTAACTGGTATAACCTAGTGTATATAAGCACATGAGAATATCTCGGAAATATTGTTATTTATTCATTTTGTATGTAATGCCAACCTTGTATTAATTTTAATGCTATTTTTCTTTCATGTATGTCTAATTTAGACGTTATGCGTGAAAAGAGACAGAAAGAGAGAGGAGAGTCCCGATCTGAATTATTTTAGACGTTGAATTTTCCATTGTTGTAATATTCATAGCACGCTCATCACCTGTTCTGTTGGAAATAAAACTAGCGGTAGGCCAAGTAATTATTATGACGACTAAAACATAGACATCCACTTAACATTATATCCTTTTTCCTTTTACTAAGGAGGAGCCCGAAAGCTTGCACCTCAGTTTGAAGATGATGTAATTACCACTCCCGTTCTGTAAACGATATTTGTCGCTCTCGTATATTCAGGATGCGAATTAAAATTTCTGATGAGGGCGGGATAGAATCCTAGACAGAGAATACCATACATAGAATTATTATTATTATTATTATTATTATTATTATTATTATTATTATTATTATTATCTTCATTCGATACGGCTCAACGCTTGGTCGTACTGAGATACTTGTCTTGCATCTTGATCATAATAATAATTATATCCATGAACAGGTTTAAAATAAGATGTGTAATTTCTAAATTATTGATTGTTGTCGGCTTGCTGGTGATGATAATACAGAACTATTATTTATTATCTTTGCTTACTTTATACTTTATAAAGTACATATACTCGTATTAAAACAATTATATTTTGTGAGGGGGGATAGAAGTTATCCCTGGCAGGGATGTTAATATGAATTTATGAAATGGGGATAACTTTCCAACGGGGGTGGGAATCCCCATCCCCCCCCGTTAATTCGCACACTGCGTTTGATAGGTCTACAGCACGCCGTACCGTGAACTTAACCCGGGCTGTGGTAATGATAATGATATATGAAATGAGTCTGAGGTCAAATACCGAAAGTTACCCTGCAATTCTGCTTGAATTAATTAAGGGAAAACCATGGGAAAAAAACCGAACCTGGTAACTTACTCCAACCAGGATTTGAACCCGGACCCGGTCGTTACACGCTCACACATTCTAACCGTTACTCCACAGCAGTGGACGACTTTAAAATTACAAAAAAAAAAAAAAAAAAAAAAAAAAAAAAAAAAAAAAAAAAAAAAAAAAATGGAAGAAAAAATGACTTAGGGCTTCCTATAAATCATGTTTTTTCTAAACAAAGATGAGTTTCAGTTACTTTCTCACCCTTCATTTTGTGTCCGTTTTCGTTTGGCGTTTGTAGCACTGTTGCCACTATTTCTTTGGTGGAACAACATAATGTATGAATAGACCTACCGAGCGCGGAAATTACACAACGCACAACTGCATGCATTGTATTCTTCTCCTAACATAATTAGAAACATTAAATTCAGGCGTTTGAGATGGGTAGGGCATGTAGCACGTATGGGTGAATCCACAAATGCATATAGAGTGTTAGTTGGAAGTCCTGAGGGAAAAAAAACCTTTGGAGAGGCCGAGACGTAGATGAGAGGATAATGTTATTGGATTTGAGGGAGGTGGTATATAATGCTAGGGACTGGATTAATCTTGCTCAGGATAGGGACCGATGGCGGTCTTATGTGAGGGCGGCAATGAACCTCCGGGTTCCTTAAAAGACATTTGTAAGTTGTTGTTGTTTAGTCAACTGTCCGAAGACAGGTCTGAACCTCACAAATGGTGGCAACAAAGCACCATTTATAAGGCAACTAGGTCAGCAGATAATAGGGTATGGTGGCCAGTTCCTTTTCCCCTCATTTGTAAGTAACTACTACTTACAGTAACTACTAATTTAAATGCTCTTTGCGAAGCCGAAATTGTATATACATATGGGTGGAACATTCAGTTATTGCCCAATTGTTCAATTATTGTTTTTGTAGTTGCTCATCATTCCTAGCTATTTTAACGGACAGTACATTCCTGTCGTGTTTTGTTTACTGAAAGATAAAAGTTCACAAACTTACAATAACTTTTTTAGGAAAAATTGTGAAACATTGCGCAGCACTTAATTCTGATCTCAAACCACAGACTACGAAATTAGTTTAAGAAATGCTTGTAAATCTCAGTGCCGACGTGCAAAGTACAAGGTTGTAGGTTTTAGCTATCACAAGCATGGTGGAGTCCATTAATAGATTTGGTCTAGTTTCTGAATATAAAGACAGTAATTCGGAAGTAGAAAAATGGCTACTACGTCTTTAAGTTTTGAGTTGAAGTGTTTAAAACCGAAGGACGTTGAGACTTCATTTACATTTGACTTGTATTCAGCTATAGTGATAAAAAAATAACCAATATTGTGCCTGTGAACACCTGTATTGACGTATACTCCCGACGAATGTGCAGAATTCTCCGCCGAAATCACAAAAACGACCAATACATGAGTTATTACATTCTCCAAAGGAACAATGTTTACCATATCAGTGAAACACGGAACAAAAGTGAAGATAATAATGGCAGACACAGGATTATATAGCCCATACTTATTTACCTTTGACTTCTCGTTAATATATCATTTTTTCGTAACAACGCGATGTGTAAAAGTCGTGAATTTATGAGCAATGTTGTTGCTTTTTATATACATTACAGAAATGATAACCTAACAACAGCTATATAAATTCTTGCACTTCAGTGTGGATAAGGCACCGCTGGATGTCGATACGCCAACGCATCGTGTTGGCACTGATGAAATTTGCTGTCTGGTAATGTGCGTTCTGGAATTCAGCTGTAAACACTGTTAATTAAGCCGGAGATAAAACCATTGCTTCATAATGTAAATTGCAGCTAATGCTTGTCCACCTGTCACAAACCGGATAACACACGGACAGCAGAGAGCCTTAATTACAACACAATTCAACATACCGGTATATAGCCATACATGCAGACGTACGTACATGCAATAGACGTATAAAATACTGTACGTACCTACCTGGAATAGGCTACGTACTGTAGGTAGCCTACATAGGCCTACTGCATATGTACGTACATACATGCATGTCCACACCCACACACACACACACACACACACACACACACATACATACACACATACATACATACATACATACATACATACATACATACATACATACATACATACATACATACATACATACATACATACATACATACATACATACATACATACATACATACATACATACATACATTATTCACCAATACAAATCCAAATGTATATTTATCGTAGGAAAGGGATAATCTAAAACATGTAGTATTACTCTGTAATGCAGCATGTTGTTCAATAAAAAAAATACATACATGCATGCATATATACATACATACATACATACATACATACATACATACATACATTATTGACCAATACAAATCCAAATGTATATTTATCGTAGGAAAGGGAAAATCTAAAACATGTAGTACTACTCTGTAATGGAGCATGTTGTTCAATAAAAAAATACATACATACATACACATACACACATACATACATACATACATACATACATACATACATACATACATACATACATACATACATACATACATACATACATACATACATACATACATACATACATACATATATACATCGTAATATTTCAGATACGAATGTTACTGTCATTGTGCTGTTTTTGTTTTAAGGACGTGTGTTAATACATGTACTGACATTATTCTCAAATATAGTAGGATACATAATTATGTTCGTACCGCAAAAGAAATTGGAAACTTCAAAAGAAATTAAAGTTGAAATAGTAATTGATAAAACAGAAAATTCAAAAGTAATGAGATCGTACGCCTACACTTTTTGGCAATAAGAAAAACAAATTATTTAGAAAGATAAAATGCTAACAAATAAATACAGACGGAAAGTGGGCGTATGACTTTCCAAAAATATTATTTTGAAAGGTCCAATCAAGGCTACTAACAAACGAACCTTCCGAAACCATAAAATAGAAATCTGTCTTTAAAAGACTCATACATATATTATGAATGAAATCTAAAATACAAAAAATGGTTGCCAATACGAATTGTAAGGGATAAATCTAAGGGCATATAATTTTTTCCTACTCTTGGGCGATGTGCATCAACGTCGGTTAAAAACGTAGTAACCATGGATTACGAAATCAGGTTAAGAAGCAAGCGTAGTTGAAATATAATTTCTGTTTATCATCTACAACTACCTGCTACTTATTAATGGTTAGCTGAAACTTCGGGTAAAGTTTGTGATAGCCTACACTATTTATTTCTACAAAATGACAAAAGAAAAGCATTCATACATCTTCAGAGATGATAATCAATGCCTAAAATATACTGTGCTTACTTGGTTATACATCAAAACGAACGTATCTCATATTTTCGTGTTGCATTTCTTTGCCTTTCGGCGCTGTTTTATTTCCGGGTTAGGCCTACATTTCTTTGTTTTCGGTGTTGTTAGGTTAAAATCTTACTAAGTGCAAATTAAAAATGAGAAAATGATTATATCCCAATGTGATTTCAAAGTATTGATGTATTTAATTGCTAGATAATAATATGTAATATGAAACAGAAAGTATGAAATATTTATAAAGGGAAAGAATAAAGTATAGAAAGTCACTAATCATGAGATTAACACGAAAGATTGTATAATCCAGGGTTCCACTTAAGTTCTTATGTTAATATACCAGGGAATTTTGAAATATTCTAGAATCCATCTATAACCTCTCTTTACTCAGTCTGTCACTTAGGAAAAGACATTCGTATAGCTTGAGCCAAGCGATGATAACGCATTTCTTACATCGTGAATGAGTCGTAGCAGTTTTAAGGATAAACAGGATTGTTCCTGTTTGTGGGATATTCCAAGTGGTCCATTTGTTACAGCAGAATGACACGGTTCTACGGTAGGGTGAACAGATTCACAAAGTTAAAAAAGAGGACACAAAGTTTTAAAAAGGAGAACATTGTTCGAAAAAAAAGAGGACAAATTACTTAGATTTAGGCTGTGGTCTACATTATACTTTAAATTACGTCAATATCTATTTTATTACAAAATATTTACACTATAGATTTAAAGTTTATATCATACTTAAAAGTATGTTAATATCTGTTTTATTATAAAATAATTAGGCTATGAAAAAAACTTGATAATAATGATTTTACAGTTACGTATATGAAAGTCAAGGGAACTATAATTATTATTAAAAGGGACAGAAAATATATATTTAGATTTACATTCGCACCTCGATTTCTCCATTTACTAGCTACCTCTTGCCAACGACCATAACAAGGAGGAGCAAAGAGTGTTATGATGGTTGGCGAAGAGTATATTCCGTCGATCCTGCTGCCATCTACAGACAAATTACTTGAAAAAGGCGTCAAATTAGATAATTTCAAAATATCAGGCATACAAGTTACGAAAAGTAGGATTTTTCTTCACTTTTTTTTAAATCCGCCCGGACCCCGGACAAAGGCCTAAAATGGAGGACATGTCCGGACAAAAGAAGACGTCTGGTCACCATATTCTATGGTAGATCTCGATAAACGAAATCTTTCCTGAAAATTTCTGTCACCCAATTCCCCGCAATAATTCACTTTTTCAATTAACACAACTTCTCGCTCATTATCATTCAAATCCAGGTGATTCAGATACAAGAACTCGTCTTCAAAACAGACTATGAATCTAGCTGTGATTTTACTTTACTTATAATCACTGGTTAACTCCTTTAATCGCTCGAATATTTGTAGATTAACGTGGTTAACCTCCTGTGTACGTTCTAACCGAGGTTGTTGAAACGTAAAATTTCTTAATCAAGAGTTAGGTGGCAATTTGAACCTGCGTTGATATTCGTAGCTGTTGGTTGGAAAATTATTAGTCACAATATCTATCTATCTATCTATCTATCTATCTATCTATCTATCTATCTATCTATCTATCTATCTATCTATCTATCTATCTATCTATCTATCTATCTATCTGTCTGTCTGTCTGTCTGTCTGTCTGTCTGTCTGTCTGTCTGTCTGTCTGTCTGTCTGTCTGTCTGTCTGTCTGTCTGTCTGTCTGTCTGTCTGTCTGTCTGTCTGTCTGTCTGTCTGTCTGTCTGTCTGTCTGTCTGTCTGTCTGTCTACCTACCTACCTACCTACCTACCTACCTACCTACCTACCTACCTACCTACCTACCTACCTACCTACCTACCTACCTACCTACCTACCTACCTATCTATCTATCTATCTATCTATCTATCTATCTATCTATCTATCTATCTATCTATCTATCTATCTATCTATCTATCTATCTATCTATCTATCTATCTATCTCTGTCTGTGTCTGTCTGTCTACGTATCTACTTATCTACGTATCTGTCTGTCTGTCTATCTCTTTATCTATTTGTTTATGTAATGATTCATTCATTCATTCATTCATTCATTCATTCATTCATTCATTCATTCTGGTAGAGTTAAGGCCATAAGGTCTTTTCTTCTACACTACCAGAAGTACTGTACTCGCCAAAATCAGAGACCCCCCCAGCTCAGAGGAAAGAAGCCATGTCAACGTGTTCTCTATATTTATGTTATGCAGTTAGTTATGCAGTTAGCCGCCTCTGTTGATTGAATTGCTTTATAAGAGCGTTGCCATAACTCGTGTACTGTATATTTGTAGTAGCAAGTGGGTCTTAGAACTCCAGTTGCCTCACTTTTATATTACCTCTCACAGAATTAACTTCTTTCAGTGGTTTATCAATGAAGTAAAATGAAATGTCGATTATTTTTAGGCCTTGGTTATACAGTGAGTACTCGAGTGATGCAGTAGTTATTAAGTGAAATGGGGTTTTACCAACAATAAATGTAAATAAACTCTCTTCAATTGCTACGGGGGCTGGATTAACGAGTGTGAAAAAACTTCTAACATGAGAGAGACTGAAAAATATGAAACGCCAAAGAAGTAACATAAAAAATCGAAACAGGCATTCGATAAACTATGCGATTTTTCAAGGAACTTGCTGCGATGAACAATATTTGAATTTTACAAAAAAGGACAGGCGTCCATGAACGACAAACTTATTCAAATTATGCGTGACAAAACAAGACGATCGCAAGTAAAATGAAATGTAGCTTCTCAAAATCTTAAAGGACGGCCTCTATCTGAAATAATAACAATATTAAGAGTCCTTTGAAAGTGTAACTCCTCATTTGTGGACTAATTATGTGAACCAAATTGAAGAGAACTTGCTATTGGGATCGCCAGCTTGTTTTCAACGACCCTGTCGACACAAATTTTATAATTGATCTACAGTCTTCTTCAGAAGGTGGGATTGACACATCACTTACTGACACTGAGTAAATGGTGACTTGCAATAATTTATTTCCTTGTTTTATGTACTTCATTCCGTATGTATACATAGTGAAAAGAATCTGTTAAATATGCAGAATTTCGACTATCTGCAGTTTCTTTACGTGGATTAAACTTCATAAATATTTTTAAATCACTTAGCCCCTTTTATTCCCCTAGTAAGACGTGACAACGCAGCGTTACAAATAGACACGCGCCGCACCATGAATGACCGGCATTGAGAGTATTCCGAATCTCACCGGTGAGCAATCCGATGGCATCACGGTGTTCCGAATTCCACCGATGACGTCATTGATGCTCCACCGGTGTCGCACCGGTGCCATCAGCTTGCAGAGGTGGTGGCAGTCTCCATCAGCCGCCATCAGTGAATCTGATTGCTTCTTGTATAGGGCGGGAATTAGCAGACGAATAACATCGTGCACTGTTGTGTCATGGCGGTGTGTTCTGCTTTAGTTCTGCCGTATTGTTTGTAATGAGTACAACGTAAAGACAATATGTTAATGGCTTATGAGCGAACATGTCAACAGACCAGTTATTACTACCGGTTCAAGAAATAAGTTGTTTATGATCTCTTTTCTTTGAACGAGATGGCAGTACGGAAATTTCGCAAAATTTTGCTAGTGTAGCACAGATAACAACTTACACAGTCGCCATGACAGCCATCGATCCTTCCAGCAGTTTTGTTCCTATTCCGCTGCAGCGTGACGTCATTGTTGTCCACCGGTCCGGTGAGATTCGGAATACGCTGATTGGGTTGAGTTATCAGAACTGGTTTTAAAAAGTGGTGTGAGGGAAGTCTTCTAATTTTGTCGAGTACAGTACTTTTACCACTATCACTACCACTACTGAGGAGATAAAAAAGTGACAACCTCTCTCCGCCCTCTGTTGTCAAGGGAATTACAGTTGCTGGTAGTGAAAACAGTTTTGTTGCGCATGAGTGAATCTTTGGAGTTAAAAGTAGTAGTAAGAGGAAAAATGAAAATTACAAAAATATTTTTCAGCAAATAGAAGAACTACAGCTAGGGTGATACGGGCATATAATTTGCCAAGCATACAGCAATTATATAGAGAAATCTTAACATTGGATATCACATAAAAGAAGGAAGCATGTAAGGTCACAATCTACATGGATGACGGAATAAAGGAAAGTATGCGGTAAAGGAACACATGTAAGATATTTAGATCGTAAAAATTGTATTTATTGGCTGAGCAAACCTGTGTATGCCATAGAAATATAAATTAACGGTCTTACTAATAAAAACTCTATATACAGACGTTTAACTGTCTTATACTTATACAATGAGTAGCTCGTTTATAAGTCGTGTGTAAATTCCTTACTAATAATCACTACATACGTCGTGTATAACAGTACAACTGTTACACAGCTACGTCATAGTTTCGTCATTACTTCGTTACGAAAGGTAATAGAATATCTGAGGTTCTCTACTGGATCCGGTAGAGCGCTGTGTGGCGTGTTAAATATCAATAGTACAACTGGCTCTAATCGATTACCATACTACATTTTGATCAAAGAGTACAAGCTACAGCAATATTATTCTAATAATTCTATGATCTTTGGTTTGTTCTTCTGTGGTTACAAGGTAAACATCATCATAAAATCACAGTCGATACGAACAGCTGTTAAAAGGGCGGCCATTTTTTCCCTATATACAACGCTTAAACAAGGGGTTTCGTGTATATAACTACTGCAAAGCAATTCCCATTGTATAGTTACATCCTGTTTATACGTCCATAGCTTATTCATGGTTTATTAGTAACGTTTTCTGTCTCAACTCTGCATAAGTCTCGTATAAAAACTATACACGGTTTATTAGTAAGACTGAAAGTAAAGTAGTAATAATAATAATAATAATAATAATAATAATAATAATAATAATAATAATAATAACAACAACAACTTTAATTGTTTTAACTTTGAGCCAAAGTACGTATACACGCATTACAGTCAGACCCTTTTGAACACTTCTGTGATGTTCCCTGGCAGTTGAGACATAACGTTTCAAGATGGGACAGTGGAGAGGATCTGAGAGATATAAAGCACTCAGGGGGCCGCCGATAGAAACACATCACGACGGCAATTGGCTCCATCTTGACGATGCATTGTGTCCACTTGGCCATTGTTTCAGCTTCTTCTCACGGACGCCTAGCCGGAACAAATGTGCTACTTATATGAGTCGTTGGCTCTCCCATCTCCAGCCGTTTAAGAAATTCCCTTTTATCCATCCTCACATAACGGACTCCATCCTGAGCAATCTTATACTCTAGATCTGCTATTTTCTGACAAATTTATCACAGAAGTGATAGTTCAGTAGTGTAATAGAGTGGTTAATCGGTTATTTGTTTATATTGAACGATCAAATACAGTATATTTAACTGAACAAAAGATTCAGTTAAATATAAGGTGCGTAAAAAGTTTGGAATACTGCAAGTAGCTTATTCATTTTTAATTGAAGAAACTCTGTTTATGCCTACAGAAGTTGTAAGAGGTGAAGCAATGAATATTTTGAACCTTGGACTAAAAAAAAATACATAAACAGACCTGATAGAATCCCAGAACGACTTCTGCGTTACCATCCAAGAGGCAGACGATCAATTGGACGGAGTTACGCAATAATAGACCAACCGACAATTTGAAAAAATAATGAGATATTTACACAAATCTGTTGATGGCAGGCTAATTTAAGTCTGAAGAAATCAAGAATGCGATATCTGAATTTTGCTGCTATTTATAAACAAAAATTCATTTATTGCATAAAATGTATTTATTTATGTATTTATTTATTTATTTATTTACTTATTTAATTATTTTGCTTTGAAATATTAATTCAACTGCTGGTCTCTTATTAAAAATCGGTTAGCCTTTTTTCGTATTAATTGTGCTATTTTTTGTAATAGTATGAATGTTATAATACTTGTTTTATTTCAACGGCCAATATCTCGAAACAGGTTTTTGACGCTTGGATCACTATTGCTAATCCCCGTTCATATTAGTCCAGCGTTTTTAAATGTTTTTCAGCATATGACACATTAAAGGTGCAGTTTAAATTCCATCGGCACAGTCATATAATCTAAAGCTATGGTTCGTCCACCGCTGTGGAGTTTTAGTCAGCACGTCTGGCCATGAAACGAGCGGGACGGGGTTCAAATCCTGGTTGGGTTTTTTTTTTCGGATGTTTTCCCTCAACCAATTGAAGAAGAATTGCTGGGTAATTTTCGGCATTGGACCTCGGAATCATTTCGCCATCATTAATTCACATATCATCATCATTCATATAATAGCCCGGGTTAAGTCACGGTGCGGCGTGTGTACTTCTACAAGTGCGCGGCCGTTTAGCTATCCAATCTTTCACAAGAATAGGAGTGGTAGGCACAATAAGCCTCAGGCTGCAGTGTAACTCTTGGGGTCCCTCCTTACAAGAGAAAAAAAAAAGAGCTGTGTTTCCCAACCAGAGAGCAATTTTGTGAGCTTTAGGAGAGAATGAGGATTGTAAAAAACAAATGAATTACTATGATGTATCGAAGTACATATGATATTTCAGTGCAGAAATTCTGCGTTACCGTTCTACCCATTCTTCATAAATAAATTACATAAATATATGTATTAATATATATTTTAATTTTATATGCATTTTTTTTGTAAATGTAGGGGAAATGACAGTATGATGAATAGTGAAACGACGCATGGGCAAAAATGGTTGAGAAGAGATACAAAATACCTATTATCACAAAGAGACCTAACACGCTGTTTTGTACTTTTATTTCAAGTTTATGATAGAAATGTAAGATTTAATGATAGAAAATAATTACAATGCAATATTAGTGTGATAATTATGGTATTATTATGCATATTTTCTGAATGTGTTATTTAGGAAATATGAAAATACAATATTATTACATGTTTCGCCAAGGTATTTAATGTACGATTTTTTTTATAAAGAGAAGTGACATAAGACTCTCTAAGGTTGGTATGATATCCGTACCAGTTTCTTTCTGGTTTTTGATTCGAAGAATTAGGTGATACCCACCCAGGGTCCGGCGTAGATATTGGTTATCGCTATTTTACACTAAACCTTGTTTTGAAATTAAGACTAGTACTGTCTGATAATAAATCAATAAAAAAATTGCGGATTATCCACAAATAAGACAATTTATAAAGAAATAGAGTTGCACTATTTCTCATTGCACTGGAACGGGTCATAGGTCTCGTGTATACCGACTGCTTGTGTATTCTACGATGCAATCTTCTTTCATCGGAACTATTTTATACCTTCCGCATCGTGAATAAACTGCACTAAAGTTTCGATTAAGTAAATCGATATATCTCGGTGATTGTAATTGTTCAAAATGAGCAGCAGGAAAATGTCGTGGACAGCGATGTGTCGAAGAGAAAAGAATGGACATTTTGAAGAAAAGGAGTTACTTCGACATGATTTTGGGAAGAGTTGTAGACTTATGCCCAGATGACCCTTAAGGTTTGATAGTGGCCCAGAGTGAATTTTTTATTTTAAAGAAATAAATTATTTAAATAGCTTACGAACTTTGCATTATATAATTTTAATAGGCAATTTTGGTGTATGCATTAGAAATAATAGAACTGTAAGCTATTACATTATCGTTCATAAACATGTTGGGTCATGTTCCTGTATGTCTCCATCCCAAATAGCTGTCACTTTTTCTTACGAGAGAGCAATATCGCCTACAATTTCTAACTTTGCACCTCACTCTTCGGAAGTTTCCTAGTACCCGATACTCGCTACATAAGCTGTTAAGTCAGCCATTGTTGTATAATCATAAAAATGTATATTTTCCTTGGACCAAAAATATATTACAAACTGACTATAAACACACCTAGTAACAAACTATTAAAATTCTTTTCAGAAATCAGCTACTGTGTAAAAACGACCTATGTGACGAGTACCAGGTACTAGGAAACTACCCACTCTTCTTCTTATCAATCTCTTATCTTGTAAAGTTCTTAACGTGTTCTCATTGCCTCATGAAAAGGTTTGGATAATATCCAATATACCTCTAACACCCATGATTGTCTGAAAATTGATGTTGAAAGTTCCGCGCTTGTCATCTGTTACGTATTAATGCGCGTGAGCCTTTAATGCCAAGAATGTACTTCTACGACGCCATCCCAACGCAATGAGAAATAGTGCAACTCTTTTTCTTTATAAATTGTCTTATTTGTGGATAATCCGCAAATCTTTTTGTTGATTTTTTTATGAGACAATACTAGTCTTAATTTCAAAACAAGGTTTAGTGTAAAAGAGTGATAACCAATTTCTACGCCCGACCCGATACCCATTTCAACGGATGCATCTGAAGTCAAAAGTTTCATGTTCCCAAGCAGAGAAACATGAATTCGTTTGTGTATGACTTCCAAGTTGGATCTCCTGAAACGATTTTTCCACATGGAAGTCACACACTAACAAACTTATGTTTCCACCGATTGTGCTAATTCTTTGAGAAAGTGTTAAATTCGTGTGCCTACACCAAAGCGAGTCTCCACACACCATGGAGGAAATTCAGAAAATGGGATAGTAAGTTCTTCTGCACCTCACCTACAGCCCGACTTAAAAGAAGTTGTAAAAATGTAGTATTGCGAGATTTTTAAGTGTGAAAACATGAATAAAAATTAGAAATTCCAGCAGATTATTTTAATTCCTTAAAAAGATGTTAAATTCACGTGTCTACACACATATCTTCTATCAAAAGTTTCATGGTCCCATGCAGAGAAACATAAGTATATCCATAAGTATCACTTAAAATGGAACCAACACATTAATTACCTTTGTAATAAATTACGTAAAATAGTATATAATTTTGTTTTATTGAGGAATTACTTGTCAATAAGTTTATTACGTACAATATATTTAACTTTATTTCAATCCGTAATTATGTATGGAATTATAGGATGGGGTAGCTCATTTAAATCCAATTTTAATCCACTTTATTTATTACAGAAGAAAATGATTAAAATATGTCTTCATAAACCTATTGATTTTCCATCTCAAAATTTGTTTCTAGACTTTAATGTACTTAACGTAAGACAAATTTATTATATTGTATTAATAAAATTCATACATAAAAATCGAAATAATTTTGAATTGTATTCTCATAGTTATGAAACAAAAGGTATGAATTCTTTAAGATTGTTTGAATCAAAATGCAACACTGTTACAGTATTTAATCATAATAGTAATTTGGGCCAAAGAATATATAACAAATCTATATTTAAATATCCTAATCTTGTCAATTGTAATAGTTCTAGTATTCAATTTAAAAAGTTATGTATGGATTTTATAAAAATTGAAAAATTGTAAATTTAAATTTATACTGTAATTGCAAATTGTATTGTATAAATATTAATTTCAATTCAGGAATCCGTCTCTGAGCACGAGTTCTATTCTTTCAGGGACGAGCTAAAGTTTCTCTGTATATTTTATATTTTATGTTACAATTATTAGCAAAATAATAAATAAATTAATTAAAAGTTCCGTGGTCCGATGCAGAGAAACATACTGTAAATCTGTTAGTGTGTGACTTCCAAGTGGGAAAATCGTTTCAGGAGATTCCACTTGGAAGTCATACACAAAACACTTAGCCTATGTTTCTCTGCATGGGAACATGAAACTTTTGAAATTCTTTCAGAAAGTATTAAATTCGTGTGCCTACACCAGTATATCATAGGTTTCGATTTTCGACTATAGCTGCGCGTCAGTCATTTTCTTCTGGTCCTCGCACACTAACACCACAGTCTAATATACACAGTCACGAAGCTCAATACTTACTA